>NW_028254647.1:0-314053 GCF_964263255.1 Lissotriton vulgaris
TTTGTCGAAAATCAGCCGTTTTTGCTCGAACATTAAATGCCTCCAAATGGTATTTAATTAACTTCCCGGGGTGAAGAAACCCTTTTTGAGAACTCAGAGTGGGTAAATTGGCCATTTTCATGCACTTTTAACCATTCCATAAATCTTGTGTTTAGGGCCCCTGGAAGCATGAAAATCACTTTAAACATGCTAATTTTAGCTCTAACACTGATGATCCACCTACAAATGTGAACTGACGTTCAAAAATAAAACATTTGAAAACTGACCATTTTCCACATTTCTGAAGCATGACGTAATGGGGGGGTGTTATCTCTTTTGTCGAAAATCAGCCGTTTTTGCTCGAACATTAAATGCCTCCAAATGGTATTTAATTAACTTCCCGGGGTGAAGAAACCCTTTTTGAGAACTCAGAGTGGGTAAATTGGTGGCCATTTTCATGCACTTTTGTCCATTCCATAAATCTTGTGTTTAGGGCCCCTGGGAGCATGAAAATCACTTTAAACATGCTAATTTTAGCTCTAACACTGATGATCCACCTAAAAATGTGAACTGACGTTCAAAAATAAAACATTTGAAAACGGACCATTTTCCACATTTCTGAAGCATGACGTAATGGGGGGGTGTTATCTCTTTTGTCGAAAATCTGCCGTTTTTGCTCGAACATTAAATGCCTCCAAATGGTATTTAATTAACTTCCAGCGCCCCTGGGAGCACGAAAATCACTTTAAACATGCTAATTTTAGCTCTAACACTGATGATCCACCTACAAATGTGAACTGACGTTCAAAAATAAAACATTTGAAAACGGACCATTTTCCACATTTCTGAAGCAGGACGTAATGGGGGGGTGTTATCTCTTTTGTCGAAAATCAGCCGTTTTTGCTCGAACATTAAATGCCTCCAAATGGTATTTATTTCACTTCCTGAGCCCCTGGGAGCATGAAAATCACTTTAAACATGCTAATTTTAGCTCTAACACTGATGATCCACCTACAAATGTGAACTGACGTTCAAAAATAAAACATTTGAAAACGGACCATTTTCCACATTTCTGAAGCATGACGTAATGGGGGGGGTTATCTCTTTTGTCGAAAATCAGCCGTTTTTGCTCGAACATTAAATGCCTCCAAATGGTATTTAATTAACTTCCCGAGCCCCTGGAAGCATGAAAATCACTTTAAACATGCTAATTTTAGCTCTAACACTGATGATCCACCTACAAATGTGAACTGACGTTCAAAAATAAAACATTTGAAAATGGACCATTTTCCACATTTCTGAAGCATGACGTAATGGGGGGGTGTTATCTCTTTTGTCGAAAATCAGCCGTTTTTGCTCGAACATTAAATGCCTCCAAATGGTATTTAATTAACTTCCCGGGGTGAAGAAACCCTTTTTGAGAACTCAGAGTGGGTAAATTGGCCATTTTCATGCACTTTTAACCATTCCATAAATCTTGTGTTTAGGGCCCCTGGAAGCATGAAAATCACTTTAAACATGCTAATTTTAGCTCTAACACTGATGATCCACCTACAAATGTGAACTGACGTTCAAAAATAAAACATTTGAAAACGGACCATTTTCCACATTTCTGAAGCATGACGTAATGGGGGGGTGTTATCTCTTTTGTCGAAAATCAGCCGTTTTTGCTCGAACATTAAATGCCTCCAAATGGTATTTAATTAACTTCCAGCGCCCCTGGAAGCATGAAAATCACTTTAAACATGCTAATCTTAGCTCTAACACTGATGATCCACCTACAAATGTGAACTGACGTTCAAAAATAAAACATTTGAAAACGGACCATTTTCCACATTTCTGAAGCAGGACGTAATGGGGGGGTGTTATCTCTTTTGTCGAAAATCAGCCGTTTTTGCTCGAACATTAAATGCCTCCAAATGGTATTTAATTAACTTCCCGGGGTGAAGAAACCCTTTTTGAGAACTCAGAGTGGGTAAATTGGCCATTTTCATGCACTTTTAACCATTCCATAAATCTTGTGTTTAGGGCCCCTGGAAGCATGAAAATCACTTTAAACATGCTAATTTTAGCTCTAACACTGATGATCCACCTACAAATGTGAACTGACGTTCAAAAATAAAACATTTGAAAACAGACCATTTTCCACATTTCTGAAGCAGGACGTAATGGGGGGGTGTTATCTCTTTTGTCGAAAATCAGCCGTTTTTGCTCGAACATTAAATGCCTCCAAATGGTATTTAATTAACTTCCAGCGCCCCTGGAAGCATAAAAATCACTTTAAACATGCTAATTTTAGCTCTAACACTGATGATCCACCTACAAATGTGAACTGACGTTCAAAAATAAAACATTTGAAAACGGACCATTTTCCACATTTCTGAAGCATGACGTAATGGGGGGGTGTTATCTCTTTTGTCGAAAATCAGCCGTTTTTGCTCGAACATTAAATGCCTCCAAATGGTATTTAATTAACTTCCAGCGCCCCTGGAAGCATAAAAATCACTTTAAACATGCTAATTTTAGCTCTAACACTGATGATCCACCTACAAATGTGAACTGACGTTCAAAAATAAAACATTTGAAAACGGACCATTTTCCACATTTCTGAAGCATGACGTAATGGGGGGGGGGTGTTATCTCTTTTGTCGAAAATCAGCCGTTTTTGCTCGAACATTAAATGCCTCCAAATGGTATTTAATTAACTTCCCGAGCCCCTGGAAGCATGAAAATCACTTTAAACATGCTAATTTTAGCTCTAACACTGATGATCCACCTGCAAATGTGAACTGACGTTCAAAAATAAAACATTTTAAAACGGACCATTTTCCACATTTCTGAAGCAGGACGTAATGGGGGGGTGTTATCTCTTTTGTCGAAAATCAGCCGTTTTTGCTCGAACATTAAATGCCTCCAAATGGTATTTAATTAACTTCCCGGGGTGAAGAAACCCTTTTTGAGAACTCAGAGTGGGTAAATTGGCCATTTTCATGCACTTTTAACCATTCCATAAATCTTGTGTTTAGGGCCCCTGGAAGCATGAAAATCACTTTAAACATGCTAATTTTAGCTCTAACACTGATGATCCACCTACAAATGTGAACTGACGTTCAAAAATAAAACATTTGAAAACGGACCATTTTCCACATTTCTGAAGCATGACGTAATGGGGGGGTGTTATCTCTTTTGTCGAAAATCAGCCGTTTTTGCTCGAACATTAAATGCCTCCAAATGGTATTTAATTAACTTCCAGCGCCCCTGGAAGCATGAAAATCACTTTAAACATGCTAATCTTAGCTCTAACACTGATGATCCACCTACAAATGTGAACTGACGTTCAAAAATAAAACATTTGAAAACAGACCATTTTCCACATTTCTGAAGCAGGACGTAATGGGGGGGTGTTATCTCTTTTGTCGAAAATCAGCCGTTTTTGCTCGAACATTAAATGCCTCCAAATGGTATTTAATTAACTTCCCGGGGTGAAGAAACCCTTTTTGAGAACTCAGAGTGGGTAAATTGGCCATTTTCATGCACTTTTAACCATTCCATAAATCTTGTGTTTAGGGCCCCTGGAAGCATGAAAATCACTTTAAACATGCTAATTTTAGCTCTAACACTGATGATCCACCTACAAATGTGAACTGACGTTCAAAAATAAAACATTTGAAAACAGACCATTTTCCACATTTCTGAAGCAGGACGTAATGGGGGGGTGTTATCTCTTTTGTCGAAAATCAGCCGTTTTTGCTCGAACATTAAATGCCTCCAAATGGTATTTAATTAACTTCCAGCGCCCCTGGAAGCATAAAAATCACTTTAAACATGCTAATTTTAGCTCTAACACTGATGATCCACCTACAAATGTGAACTGACGTTCAAAAATAAAACATTTGAAAACGGACCATTTTCCACATTTCTGAAGCATGACGTAATGGGGGGGTGTTATCTCTTTTGTCGAAAATCAGCCGTTTTTGCTCGAACATTAAATGCCTCCAAATGGTATTTAATTAACTTCCAGCGCCCCTGGAAGCATAAAAATCACTTTAAACATGCTAATTTTAGCTCTAACACTGATGATCCACCTACAAATGTGAACTGACGTTCAAAAATAAAACATTTGAAAACGGACCATTTTCCACATTTCTGAAGCATGACGTAATGGGGGGGGGGTGTTATCTCTTTTGTCGAAAATCAGCCGTTTTTGCTCGAACATTAAATGCCTCCAAATGGTATTTAATTAACTTCCCGGGGTGAAGAAACCCTTTTTGAGAACTCAGAGTGGGTAAATTGGCCATTTTCATGCACTTTTAACCATTCCATAAATCTTGTGTTTAGGGCCCCTGGAAGCATGAAAATCACTTTAAACATGCTAATTTTAGCTCTAACACTGATGATCCACCTACAAATGTGAACTGACGTTCAAAAATAAAACATTTGAAAACAGACCATTTTCCACATTTCTGAAGCAGGACGTAATGGGGGGGTGTTATCTCTTTTGTCGAAAATCAGCCGTTTTTGCTCGAACATTAAATGCCTCCAAATGGTATTTAATTAACTTCCAGCGCCCGTGGAAGCATGAAAATCACTTTAAACATGCTAATTTTAGCTCTAACACTGATGATCCACCTACAAATGTGAACTGACGTTCAAAAATAAAACATTTGAAAACGGACCATTTTCCACATTTCTGAAGCATGACGTAATGGGGGGGGGGTGTTATCTCTTTTGTCGAAAATCAGCCGTTTTTGCTCGAACATTAAATGCCTCCAAATGGTATTTAATTAACTTCCCGAGCCCCTGGAAGCATGAAAATCACTTTAAACATGCTAATTTTAGCTCTAACACTGATGATCCACCTGCAAATGTGAACTGACGTTCAAAAATAAAACATTTTAAAACGGACCATTTTCCACATTTCTGAAGCAGGACGTAATGGGGGGGTGTTATCTCTTTTGTCGAAAATCAGCCGTTTTTGCTCGAACATTAAATGCCTCCAAATGGTATTTAATTAACTTCCCGGGGTGAAGAAACCCTTTTTGAGAACTCAGAGTGGGTAAATTGGCCATTTTCATGCACTTTTAACCATTCCATAAATCTTGTGTTTAGGGCCCCTGGAAGCATGAAAATCACTTTAAACATGCTAATTTTAGCTCTAACACTGATGATCCACCTACAAATGTGAACTGACGTTCAAAAATAAAACATTTGAAAACGGACCATTTTCCACATTTCTGAAGCATGACGTAATGGGGGGGTGTTATCTCTTTTGTCGAAAATCAGCCGTTTTTGCTCGAACATTAAATGCCTCCAAATGGTATTTAATTAACTTCCAGCGCCCCTGGAAGCATGAAAATCACTTTAAACATGCTAATCTTAGCTCTAACACTGATGATCCACCTACAAATGTGAACTGACGTTCAAAAATAAAACATTTGAAAACGGACCATTTTCCACATTTCTGAAGCAGGACGTAATGGGGGGGTGTTATCTCTTTTGTCGAAAATCAGCCGTTTTTGCTCGAACATTAAATGCCTCCAAATGGTATTTAATTAACTTCCCGGGGTGAAGAAACCCTTTTTGAGAACTCAGAGTGGGTAAATTGGCCATTTTCATGCACTTTTAACCATTCCATAAATCTTGTGTTTAGGGCCCCTGGAAGCATGAAAATCACTTTAAACATGCTAATTTTAGCTCTAACACTGATGATCCACCTACAAATGTGAACTGACGTTCAAAAATAAAACATTTGAAAACGGACCATTTTCCACATTTCTGAAGCATGACGTAATGGGGGGGTGTTATCTCTTTTGTCGAAAATCAGCCGTTTTTGCTCGAACATTAAATGCCTCCAAATGGTATTTAATTAACTTCCAGCGCCCCTGGAAGCATGAAAATCACTTTAAACATGCTAATCTTAGCTCTAACACTGATGATCCACCTACAAATGTGAACTGACGTTCAAAAATAAAACATTTGAAAACGGACCATTTTCCACATTTCTGAAGCAGGACGTAATGGGGGGGTGTTATCTCTTTTGTCGAAAATCAGCCGTTTTTGCTCGAACATTAAATGCCTCCAAATGGTATTTAATTAACTTCCCGGGGTGAAGAAACCCTTTTTGAGAACTCAGAGTGGGTAAATTGGCCATTTTCATGCACTTTTAACCATTCCATAAATCTTGTGTTTAGGGCCCCTGGAAGCATGAAAATCACTTTAAACATGCTAATTTTAGCTCTAACACTGATGATCCACCTACAAATGTGAACTGACGTTCAAAAATAAAACATTTGAAAACAGACCATTTTCCACATTTCTGAAGCAGGACGTAATGGGGGGGTGTTATCTCTTTTGTCGAAAATCAGCCGTTTTTGCTCGAACATTAAATGCCTCCAAATGGTATTTAATTAACTTCCAGCGCCCCTGGAAGCATAAAAATCACTTTAAACATGCTAATTTTAGCTCTAACACTGATGATCCACCTACAAATGTGAACTGACGTTCAAAAATAAAACATTTGAAAACGGACCATTTTCCACATTTCTGAAGCATGACGTAATGGGGGGGTGTTATCTCTTTTGTCGAAAATCAGCCGTTTTTGCTCGAACATTAAATGCCTCCAAATGGTATTTAATTAACTTCCAGCGCCCCTGGAAGCATAAAAATCACTTTAAACATGCTAATTTTAGCTCTAACACTGATGATCCACCTACAAATGTGAACTGACGTTCAAAAATAAAACATTTGAAAACGGACCATTTTCCACATTTCTGAAGCATGACGTAATGGGGGGGGGGTGTTATCTCTTTTGTCGAAAATCAGCCGTTTTTGCTCGAACATTAAATGCCTCCAAATGGTATTTAATTAACTTCCCGGGGTGAAGAAACCCTTTTTGAGAACTCAGAGTGGGTAAATTGGCCATTTTCATGCACTTTTAACCATTCCATAAATCTTGTGTTTAGGGCCCCTGGAAGCATGAAAATCACTTTAAACATGCTAATTTTAGCTCTAACACTGATGATCCACCTACAAATGTGAACTGACGTTCAAAAATAAAACATTTGAAAACAGACCATTTTCCACATTTCTGAAGCAGGACGTAATGGGGGGGTGTTATCTCTTTTGTCGAAAATCAGCCGTTTTTGCTCGAACATTAAATGCCTCCAAATGGTATTTAATTAACTTCCAGCGCCCGTGGAAGCATGAAAATCACTTTAAACATGCTAATTTTAGCTCTAACACTGATGATCCACCTACAAATGTGAACTGACGTTCAAAAATAAAACATTTGAAAACGGACCATTTTCCACATTTCTGAAGCATGACGTAATGGGGGGGGGGTGTTATCTCTTTTGTCGAAAATCAGCCGTTTTTGCTCGAACATTAAATGCCTCCAAATGGTATTTAATTAACTTCCCGAGCCCCTGGAAGCATGAAAATCACTTTAAACATGCTAATTTTAGCTCTAACACTGATGATCCACCTGCAAATGTGAACTGACGTTCAAAAATAAAACATTTTAAAACGGACCATTTTCCACATTTCTGAAGCAGGACGTAATGGGGGGGTGTTATCTCTTTTGTCGAAAATCAGCCGTTTTTGCTCGAACATTAAATGCCTCCAAATGGTATTTAATTAACTTCCCGGGGTGAAGAAACCCTTTTTGAGAACTCAGAGTGGGTAAATTGGCCATTTTCATGCACTTTTAACCATTCCATAAATCTTGTGTTTAGGGCCCCTGGAAGCATGAAAATCACTTTAAACATGCTAATTTTAGCTCTAACACTGATGATCCACCTACAAATGTGAACTGACGTTCAAAAATAAAACATTTGAAAACGGACCATTTTCCACATTTCTGAAGCATGACGTAATGGGGGGGTGTTATCTCTTTTGTCGAAAATCAGCCGTTTTTGCTCGAACATTAAATGCCTCCAAATGGTATTTAATTAACTTCCAGCGCCCCTGGAAGCATGAAAATCACTTTAAACATGCTAATCTTAGCTCTAACACTGATGATCCACCTACAAATGTGAACTGACGTTCAAAAATAAAACATTTGAAAACGGACCATTTTCCACATTTCTGAAGCAGGACGTAATGGGGGGGTGTTATCTCTTTTGTCGAAAATCAGCCGTTTTTGCTCGAACATTAAATGCCTCCAAATGGTATTTAATTAACTTCCCGGGGTGAAGAAACCCTTTTTGAGAACTCAGAGTGGGTAAATTGGCCATTTTCATGCACTTTTAACCATTCCATAAATCTTGTGTTTAGGGCCCCTGGAAGCATGAAAATCACTTTAAACATGCTAATTTTAGCTCTAACACTGATGATCCACCTACAAATGTGAACTGACGTTCAAAAATAAAACATTTGAAAACAGACCATTTTCCACATTTCTGAAGCAGGACGTAATGGGGGGGTGTTATCTCTTTTGTCGAAAATCAGCCGTTTTTGCTCGAACATTAAATGCCTCCAAATGGTATTTAATTAACTTCCAGCGCCCCTGGAAGCATAAAAATCACTTTAAACATGCTAATTTTAGCTCTAACACTGATGATCCACCTACAAATGTGAACTGACGTTCAAAAATAAAACATTTGAAAACGGACCATTTTCCACATTTCTGAAGCATGACGTAATGGGGGGGTGTTATCTCTTTTGTCGAAAATCAGCCGTTTTTGCTCGAACATTAAATGCCTCCAAATGGTATTTAATTAACTTCCAGCGCCCCTGGAAGCATAAAAATCACTTTAAACATGCTAATTTTAGCTCTAACACTGATGATCCACCTACAAATGTGAACTGACGTTCAAAAATAAAACATTTGAAAACGGACCATTTTCCACATTTCTGAAGCATGACGTAATGGGGGGGGGGTGTTATCTCTTTTGTCGAAAATCAGCCGTTTTTGCTCGAACATTAAATGCCTCCAAATGGTATTTAATTAACTTCCCGAGCCCCTGGAAGCATGAAAATCACTTTAAACATGCTAATTTTAGCTCTAACACTGATGATCCACCTGCAAATGTGAACTGACGTTCAAAAATAAAACATTTGAAAACGGACCATTTTCCACATTTCTGAAGCAGGACGTAATGGGGGGGTGTTATCTCTTTTGTCGAAAATCAGCCGTTTTTGCTCGAACATTAAATGCCTCCAAATGGTATTTAATTAACTTCCCGGGGTGAAGAAACCCTTTTTGAGAACTCAGAGTGGGTAAATTGGCCATTTTCATGCACTTTTAACCATTCCATAAATCTTGTGTTTAGGGCCCCTGGGAGCATGAAAATCACTTTAAACATGCTAATTTTAGCTCTAACACTGATGATCCACCTACAAATGTGAACTGACGTTCAAAAATAAAACATTTGAAAACGGACCATTTTCCACATTTCTGAAGCATGACGTAATGGGGGGGGTGTTATCTCTTTTGTCGAAAATCAGCCGTTTTTGCTCGAACATTAAATGCCTCCAAATGGTATTTAATTAACTTCCAGCGCCCCTGGAAGCATAAAAATCACTTTAAACATGCTAATTTTAGCTCTAACACTGATGATCCACCTACAAATGTGAACTGACGTTCAAAAATAAAACATTTGAAAACGGACCATTTTCCACATTTCTGAAGCAGGACGTAATGGGGGGGTGTTATCTCTTTTGTCGAAAATCAGCCGTTTTTGCTCGAACATTAAATGCCTCCAAATGGTATTTAATTAACTTCCAGCGCCCGTGGAAGCATGAAAATCACTTTAAACATGCTAATTTTAGCTCTAACACTGATGATCCACCTACAAATGTGAACTGACGTTCAAAAATAAAACATTTGAAAACGGACCATTTTCCACATTTCTGAAGCATGACGTAATGGGGGGGTGTTATCTCTTTTGTCGAAAATCAGCCGTTCTTGCTCGAACATTAAATGCCTCCAAATGGTATTTAATTAACTTCCAGCGCCCCTGGAAGCATGAAAATCACTTTAAACATGCTAATTTTAGCTCTAACACTGATGATCCACCTACAAATGTGAACTGACGTTCAAAAATAAAACATTTGAAAACGGACCATTTTCCACATTTCTGAAGCATGACGTAATGGGGGGGTGTTATCTCTTTTGTCGAAAATCAGCCGTTTTTGCTCGAACATTAAATGCCTCCAAATGGTATTTAATTAACTTCCAGCGCCCCTGGAAGCATGAAAATCACTTTAAACATGCTAATTTTAGCTCTAACACTGATGATCCACCTACAAATGTGAACTGACGTTCAAAAATAAAACATTTGAAAACGGACCATTTTCCACATTTCTGAAGCATGACGTAATGGGGGGGTGTTATCTCTTTTGTCGAAAATCAGCCGTTTTTGCTTGAACATTAAATGCCTCCAAATGGTATTTAATTAACTTCCCGGGGTGAAGAAACCCTTTTTGAGAACTCAGAGTGGGTAAATTGGCCATTTTCATGCACTTTTAACCATTCCATAAATCTTGTGTTTAGGGCCCCTGGGAGCATGAAAATCACTTTAAACATGCTAATTTTAGCTCCAACACTGATGATCCACCTACAAATGTGAACTGACGTTCAAAAATAAAACATTTGAAAACGGACCATTTTCCACATTTCTGAAGCAGGACGTAATGGGGGGGTGTTATCTCTTTTGTCGAAAATCAGCCGTTTTTGCTCGAACATTAAATGCCTCCAAATGGTATTTAATTAACTTCCCGGGGTGAAGAAACCCTTTTTGAGAACTCAGAGTGGGTAAATTGGCCATTTTCATGCACTTTTAACCATTCCATAAATCTTGTGTTTAGGGCCCCTGGAAGCATGAAAATCCCTTTAAACATGCTAATTTTAGCTCTAACACTGATGATCCACCTACAAATGTGAACTGACGTTCAAAAATAAAACATTTGAAAACTGACCATTTTCCACATTTCTGAAGCATGACGTAATGGGGGGGTGTTATCTCTTTTGTCGAAAATCAGCCGTTTTTGCTCGAACATTAAATGCCTCCAAATGGTATTTAATTAACTTCCCGGGGTGAAGAAACCCTTTTTGAGAACTCAGAGTGGGTAAATTGGCCATTTTCATGCACTTTTAACCATTCCATAAATCTTGTGTTTAGGGCCCCTGGAAGCATGAAAATCACTTTAAACATGCTAATTTTAGCTCTAACACTGATGATCCACCTACAAATGTGAACTGACGTTCAAAAATAAAACATTTGAAAACTGACCATTTTCCACATTTCTGAAGCATGACGTAATGGGGGGGTGTTATCTCTTTTGTCGAAAATCAGCCGTTTTTGCTCGAACATTAAATGCCTCCAAATGGTATTTAATTAACTTCCCGGGGTGAAGAAACCCTTTTTGAGAACTCAGAGTGGGTAAATTGGTGGCCATTTTCATGCACTTTTGTCCATTCCATAAATCTTGTGTTTAGGGCCCCTGGGAGCATGAAAATCACTTTAAACATGCTAATTTTAGCTCTAACACTGATGATCCACCTAAAAATGTGAACTGACGTTCAAAAATAAAACATTTGAAAACGGACCATTTTCCACATTTCTGAAGCATGACGTAATGGGGGGGTGTTATCTCTTTTGTCGAAAATCTGCCGTTTTTGCTCGAACATTAAATGCCTCCAAATGGTATTTAATTAACTTCCAGCGCCCCTGGGAGCACGAAAATCACTTTAAACATGCTAATTTTAGCTCTAACACTGATGATCCACCTACAAATGTGAACTGACGTTCAAAAATAAAACATTTGAAAACGGACCATTTTCCACATTTCTGAAGCAGGACGTAATGGGGGGGTGTTATCTCTTTTGTCGAAAATCAGCCGTTTTTGCTCGAACATTAAATGCCTCCAAATGGTATTTAATTAACTTCCCGGGGTGAAGAAACCCTTTTTGAGAACTCAGAGTGGGTAAATTGGCCATTTTCATGCACTTTTAACCATTCCATAAATCTTGTGTTTAGGGCCCCTGGGAGCATGAAAATCACTTTAAACATGCTAATTTTAGCTCTAACACTGATGATCCACCTACAAATGTGAACTGACGTTCAAAAATAAAACATTTGAAAACGGACCATTTTCCACATTTCTGAAGCATGAGGTAATGGGGGGGTGTTATCTCTTTTGTCGAAAATCAGCCGTTTTTGCTCGAACATTAAATGCCTCCAAATGGTATTTAATTAACTTCCCGAGCCCCTGGAAGCATGAAAATCACTTTAAACATGCTAATTTTAGCTCTAACACTGATGATCCACCTACAAATGTGAACTGACGTTCAAAAATAAAACATTTGAAAACGGACCGTTTTCCACATTTCTGAAGCAGGACGTAATGGGGGGATGTTATCTCTTTTGTCGAAAATTAGCCGTTTTTGCTCGAACATTAAATGCCTCCAAATGGTATTGATTTCACTTCCCGAGCCCCTGGAAGCATGAAAATCACTTTAAACATGCTAATTTTAGCTCTAACACTGATGATCCACCTACAAATGTGAACTGACGTTCAAAAATAAAACATTTGAAAATGGACCATTTTCCACATTTCTGAAGCAGGACGTAATGGGGGGGTGTTATCTCTTTTGTCGAAAATCAGCCGTTTTTGCTCGAACATTAAATGCCTCCAAATGGTATTTATTTCACTTCCCGGGGTGAAGAAACCCTTTTTGAGAACTCAGAGTGGGTAAATTGGCCATTTTCATGCACTTTTAACCATTCCATAAATCTTGTGTTTAAGGCCCCTGGGAGCATGAAAATCACTTTAAACATGCTAATTTTAGCTCTAACACTGATGATCCACCTACAAATGTGAACTGACGTTCAAAAATAAAACATTTGAAAACGGACCATTTTCCACATTTCTGAAGCATGACGTAATGGGGGGGTGTTATCTCTTTTGTCGAAAATCAGCCGTTTTTGCTCGAACATTAAATGCCTCCAAATGGTATTTATTTCACTTCCCGAGCCCCTGGAAGCATGAAAATAACTTTAAACATGTTAATTTTAGCTCTAACACTGATGATCCACCTACAAATGTGAACTGACGTTCAAAAATAAAACATTTGAAAATGGACCATTTTCCACATTTCTGAAGCAGGACGTAATGGGGGGGGTGTTATCTCTTTTGTCGAAAATCAGCCGTTTTTGCTCGAACATTAAATGCCTCTAAATGGTATTTAATTAACTTCCCGGGGTGAAGAAACCCTTTTTGAGAACTCAGAGTGGGTAAATTGGCCATTTTCATGCACTTTTAACCATTCCATAAATCTTGTGTTTAGGGCCCCTGGAAGCATGAAAATCACTTTAAACATGCTAATTTTAGCTCTAACACTGATGATCCACCTACAAATGTGAACTGACGTTCAAAAATAAAACATTTGAAAACGGACCATTTTCCACATTTCTGAAGCAGGACGTAATGGGGGGATGTTATCTCTTTTGTCGAAAATCAGCCGTTTTTGCTCGAACATTAAATGCCTCTAAATGGTATTTAATTAACTTCCCGGGGTGAAGAAACCCTTTTTGAGAACTCAGAGTGGGTAAATTGGCCATTTTCATGCACTTTTAACCATTCCATAAATCTTGTGTTTAGGGCCCCTGGAAGCATGAAAATCACTTTAAACATGCTAATTTTAGCTCTAACACTGATGATCCACCTACAAATGTGAACTGACGTTCAAAAATAAAACATTTGAAAATGGACCATTTTCCACATTTCTGAAGCATGACGTAATGGGGGGGGTGTTATCTCTTTTGTCGAAAATCAGCCGTTTTTGCTCGAACATTAAATGCCTCCAAATGGTATTTATTTCACTTCCCGAGCCCCTGGAAGCAAAAAAATCACTTTAAACATGCTAATTTTAGCTCTAACACTGATGATCCACCTACAAATGTGAACTGACGTTCAAAAATAAAACATTTGAAAACGGACCATTTTCCACATTTCTGAAGCATGACGTAATGGGGGGGTGTTATCTCTTTTGTCGAAAATCAGCCGTTTTTGCTCGAACATTAAATGCCTCCAAATGGTATTTATTTCACTTCCCGAGCCCCTGGAAGCATGAAAATAACTTTAAACATGTTAATTTTAGCTCTAACACTGATGATCCACCTACAAATGTGAACTGACGTTCAAAAATAAAACATTTGAAAATGGACCATTTTCCACATTTCTGAAGCAGGACGTAATGGGGGGGTGTTATCTCTTTTGTCGAAAATCAGCCGTTTTTGCTCGAACATTAAATGCCTCTAAATGGTATTTAATTAACTTCCCGGGGTGAAGAAACCCTTTTTGAGAACTCAGAGTGGGTAAATTGGCCATTTTCATGCACTTTTAACCATTCCATAAATCTTGTGTTTAGGGCCCCTGGAAGCATGAAAATCACTTTAAACATGCTAATTTTAGCTCTAACACTGATGATCCACCTACAAATGTGAACTGACGTTCAAAAATAAAACATTTGAAAACGGACCATTTTCCACATTTCTGAAGCAGGACGTAATGGGGGGATGTTATCTCTTTTGTCGAAAATCAGCCGTTTTTGCTCGAACATTAAATGCCTCTAAATGGTATTTAATTAACTTCCCGGGGTGAAGAAACCCTTTTTGAGAACTCAGAGTGGGTAAATTGGCCATTTTCATGCACTTTTAACCATTCCATAAATCTTGTGTTTAGGGCCCCTGGAAGCATGAAAATCACTTTAAACATGCTAATTTTAGCTCTAACACTGATGATCCACCTACAAATGTGAACTGACGTTCAAAAATAAAACATTTGAAAACGGACCATTTTCCACATTTCTGAAGCAGGACGTAATGGGGGGGTGTTATCTCTTTTGTCGAAAATCAGCCGTTTTTGCTCGAACATTAAATGCCTCCAAATGGTATTTAATTAACTTCCCGGGGTGAAGAAACCCTTTTTGAGAACTCAGAGTGGGTAAATTGGCCATTTTCATGCACTTTTAACCATTCCATAAATCTTGTGTTTAGGGCCCCTGGGAGCATGAAAATCACTTTAAACATGCTAATTTTAGCTCTAACACTGATGATCCACCTACAAATGTGAACTGACGTTCAAAAATAAAACATTTGAAAACGGACCATTTTCCACATTTCTGAAGCATGAGGTAATGGGGGGGTGTTATCTCTTTTGTCGAAAATCAGCCGTTTTTGCTCGAACATTAAATGCCTCCAAATGGTATTTAATTAACTTCCCGAGCCCCTGGAAGCATGAAAATCACTTTAAACATGCTAATTTTAGCTCTAACACTGATGATCCACCTACAAATGTGAACTGACGTTCAAAAATAAAACATTTGAAAACGGACCGTTTTCCACATTTCTGAAGCAGGACGTAATGGGGGGATGTTATCTCTTTTGTCGAAAATTAGCCGTTTTTGCTCGAACATTAAATGCCTCCAAATGGTATTGATTTCACTTCCCGAGCCCCTGGAAGCATGAAAATCACTTTAAACATGCTAATTTTAGCTCTAACACTGATGATCCACCTACAAATGTGAACTGACGTTCAAAAATAAAACATTTGAAAATGGACCATTTTCCACATTTCTGAAGCAGGACGTAATGGGGGGGTGTTATCTCTTTTGTCGAAAATCAGCCGTTTTTGCTCGAACATTAAATGCCTCCAAATGGTATTTATTTCACTTCCCGGGGTGAAGAAACCCTTTTTGAGAACTCAGAGTGGGTAAATTGGCCATTTTCATGCACTTTTAACCATTCCATAAATCTTGTGTTTAAGGCCCCTGGGAGCATGAAAATCACTTTAAACATGCTAATTTTAGCTCTAACACTGATGATCCACCTACAAATGTGAACTGACGTTCAAAAATAAAACATTTGAAAACGGACCATTTTCCACATTTCTGAAGCATGACGTAATGGGGGGGTGTTATCTCTTTTGTCGAAAATCAGCCGTTTTTGCTCGAACATTAAATGCCTCTAAATGGTATTTAATTAACTTCCCGGGGTGAAGAAACCCTTTTTGAGAACTCAGAGTGGGTAAATTGGCCATTTTCATGCACTTTTAACCATTCCATAAATCTTGTGTTTAGGGCCCCTGGAAGCATGAAAATCACTTTAAACATGCTAATTTTAGCTCTAACACTGATGATCCACCTACAAATGTGAACTGACGTTCAAAAATAAAACATTTGAAAACGGACCATTTTCCACATTTCTGAAGCAGGACGTAATGGGGGGATGTTATCTCTTTTGTCGAAAATCAGCCGTTTTTGCTCGAACATTAAATGCCTCTAAATGGTATTTAATTAACTTCCCGGGGTGAAGAAACCCTTTTGAGAACTCAGAGTGGGTAAATTGGCCATTTTCATGCACTTTTAACCATTCCATAAATCTTGTGTTTAGGGCCCCTGGAAGCATGAAAATCACTTTAAACATGCTAATTTTAGCTCTAACACTGATGATCCACCTACAAATGTGAACTGACGTTCAAAAATAAAACATTTGAAAACGGACCATTTTCCACATTTCTGAAGCATGACGTAATGGGGGGGGTGTTATCTCTTTTGTCGAAAATCACAGCCGTTTTTGCTCGAACATTAAATGCCTCCAAATGGTATTTATTTCACTTCCCGAGCCCCTGGAAGCAAAAAAATCACTTAAACATGCTAATTTTAGCTCTAACACTGATGATCCACCTACAAATGTGAACTGACGTTCAAAAATAAAATATTTGAAAACGGACCATTTTCCACATTTCTGAAGCAGGACGTAATGGGGGGGTGTTATCTCTTTTGTCGAAAATCAGCCGTTTTTGCTCGAACATTAAATGCCTCCAAATGGTATTTATTTCACTTCCCGGGGTGAAGAAACCCTTTTTGAGAACTCAGAGTGGGTAAATTGGCCATTTTCATGCACTTTTAACCATTCCATAAATCTTGTGTTTAGGGCCCCTGGAGGCATGAAAATCACTTTAAACATGCTAATTTTAGCTCTAACACTGATGATCCACCTACAAATGTGAACTGACGTTCAAAAATAAAACATTTGAAAACGGACCATTTTCCACATTTCTGAAGCATGACGTAATGGGGGGGTGTTATCTCTTTTGTCGAAAATCAGCCGTTTTTGCTCGAACATTAAATGCCTCCAAATGGTATTTAATTAACTTCCCGGGGTGAAGAAACCCTTTTTGAGAACTCAGAGTGGGTAAATTGGCCATTTTCATGCACTTTTAACCATTCCATAAATCTTGTGTTTAGGGCCCCTGGAAGCATGAAAATCACTTTAAACATGCTAATTTTAGCTCTAACACTGATGATCCACCTACAAATGTGAACTGACGTTCAAAAATAAAACATTTGAAAACGGACCATTTCCACATTTCTGAAGCAGGACGTAATGGGGGGGTGTTATCTCTTTTGTCGAAAATCTGCCGTTTTTGCTCGAACATTAAATGCCTCCAAATAGTATTTAATTAACTTCCCGAGCCCCTGGGAGCATGAAAATCACTTTAAACATGCTAATTTTAGCTCTAACACTGATGATCCACCTACAAATGTGAACTGACGTTCAAAAATAAAACATTTGAAAACGGACCATTTTCCACATTTCTGAAGCATGACGTAATGGGGGGGTGTTATCTCTTTTGTCGAAAATCAGCCGTTTTTGCTCGAACATTAAATGCCTCCAAATGGTATTTAATTAACTTCCCGGGGTGAAGAAACCCTTTTTGAGAACTCAGAGTGGGTAAATTGGCCATTTTCATGCACTTTTAACCATTCCATAAATCTTGTGTTTAGGGCCCCTGGAAGCATGAAAATCCCTTTAAACATGCTAATTTTAGCTCTAACACTGATGATCCACCTACAAATGTGAACTGACGTTCAAAAATAAAACATTTGAAAACTGACCATTTTCCACATTTCTGAAGCATGACGTAATGGGGGGGTGTTATCTCTTTTGTCGAAAATCAGCCGTTTTTGCTCGAACATTAAATGCCTCCAAATGGTATTTAATTAACTTCCCGGGGTGAAGAAACCCTTTTTGAGAACTCAGAGTGGGTAAATTGGCCATTTTCATGCACTTTTAACCATTCCATAAATCTTGTGTTTAGGGCCCCTGGAAGCATGAAAATCACTTTAAACATGCTAATTTTAGCTCTAACACTGATGATCCACCTACAAATGTGAACTGACGTTCAAAAATAAAACATTTGAAAACTGACCATTTTCCACATTTCTGAAGCATGACGTAATGGGGGGATGTTATCTCTTTTGTCGAAAATCAGCCGTTTTTGCTCGAACATTAAATGCCTCCAAATGGTATTTAATTAACTTCCCGGGGTGAAGAAACCCTTTTTGAGAACTCAGAGTGGGTAAATTGGTGGCCATTTTCATGCACTTTTGTCCATTCCATAAATCTTGTGTTTAGGGCCCCTGGGAGCATGAAAATCACTTTAAACATGCTAATTTTAGCTCTAACACTGATGATCCACCTAAAAATGTGAACTGACGTTCAAAAATAAAACATTTGAAAACGGACCATTTTCCACATTTCTGAAGCATGACGTAATGGGGGGGTGTTATCTCTTTTGTCGAAAATCAGCCGTTTTTGCTCGAACATTAAATGCCTCCAAATGGTATTTAATTAACTTCCAGCGCCCCTGGGAGCACGAAAATCACTTTAAACATGCTAATTTTAGCTCTAACACTGATGATCCACCTACAAATGTGAACTGACGTTCAAAAATAAAACATTTGAAAACGGACCATTTTCCACATTTCTGAAGCAGGACGTAATGGGGGGGGTGTTATCTCTTTTGTCGAAAATCAGCCGTTTTTGCTCGAACATTAAATGCCTCCAAATGGTATTTAATTAACTTCCCGGGGTGAAGAAACCCTTTTTGAGAACTCAGAGTGGGTAAATTGGCCATTTTCATGCACTTTTAACCATTCCATAAATCTTGTGTTTAGGGCCCCTGGGAGCATGAAAATCACTTTAAACATGCTAATTTTAGCTCTAACACTGATGATCCACCTACAAATGTGAACTGACGTTCAAAAATAAAACATTTGAAAACGGACCATTTTCCACATTTCTGAAGCATGAGGTAATGGGGGGGTGTTATCTCTTTTGTCGAAAATCAGCCGTTTTTGCTCGAACATTAAATGCCTCCAAATGGTATTTAATTAACTTCCCGAGCCCCTGGAAGCATGAAAATCACTTTAAACATGCTAATTTTAGCTCTAACACTGATGATCCACCTACAAATGTGAACTGACGTTCAAAAATAAAACATTTGAAAACGGACCGTTTTCCACATTTCTGAAGCAGGACGTAATGGGGGGATGTTATCTCTTTTGTCGAAAATTAGCCGTTTTTGCTCGAACATTAAATGCCTCCAAATGGTATTGATTTCACTTCCCGAGCCCCTGGAAGCATGAAAATCACTTTAAACATGCTAATTTTAGCTCTAACACTGATGATCCACCTACAAATGTGAACTGACGTTCAAAAATAAAACATTTGAAAATGGACCATTTTCCACATTTCTGAAGCAGGACGTAATGGGGGGGTGTTATCTCTTTTGTCGAAAATCAGCCGTTTTTGCTCGAACATTAAATGCCTCCAAATGGTATTTATTTCACTTCCCGGGGTGAAGAAACCCTTTTTGAGAACTCAGAGTGGGTAAATTGGCCATTTTCATGCACTTTTAACCATTCCATAAATCTTGTGTTTAAGGCCCCTGGGAGCATGAAAATCACTTTAAACATGCTAATTTTAGCTCTAACACTGATGATCCACCTACAAATGTGAACTGACGTTCAAAAATAAAACATTTGAAAACGGACCATTTTCCACATTTCTGAAGCATGACGTAATGGGGGGGTGTTATCTCTTTTGTCGAAAATCAGCCGTTTTTGCTCGAACATTAAATGCCTCCAAATGGTATTTATTTCACTTCCCGAGCCCCTGGAAGCATGAAAATAACTTTAAACATGTTAATTTTAGCTCTAACACTGATGATCCACCTACAAATGTGAACTGACGTTCAAAAATAAAACATTTGAAAATGGACCATTTTCCACATTTCTGAAGCAGGACGTAATGGGGGGGTGTTATCTCTTTTGTCGAAAATCAGCCGTTTTTGCTCGAACATTAAATGCCTCTAAATGGTATTTAATTAACTTCCCGGGGTGAAGAAACCCTTTTTGAGAACTCAGAGTGGGTAAATTGGCCATTTTCATGCACTTTTAACCATTCCATAAATCTTGTGTTTAGGGCCCCTGGAAGCATGAAAATCACTTTAAACATGCTAATTTTAGCTCTAACACTGATGATCCACCTACAAATGTGAACTGACGTTCAAAAATAAAACATTTGAAAACGGACCATTTTCCACATTTCTGAAGCAGGACGTAATGGGGGGATGTTATCTCTTTTGTCGAAAATCAGCCGTTTTTGCTCGAACATTAAATGCCTCTAAATGGTATTTAATTAACTTCCCGGGGTGAAGAAACCCTTTTTGAGAACTCAGAGTGGGTAAATTGGCCATTTTCATGCACTTTTAACCATTCCATAAATCTTGTGTTTAGGGCCCCTGGAAGCATGAAAATCACTTTAAACATGCTAATTTTAGCTCTAACACTGATGATCCACCTACAAATGTGAACTGACGTTCAAAAATAAAACATTTGAAAACGGACCATTTTCCACATTTCTGAAGCATGACGTAATGGGGGGGGTGTTATCTCTTTTGTCGAAAATCAGCCGTTTTTGCTCGAACATTAAATGCCTCCAAATGGTATTTATTTCACTTCCCGAGCCCCTGGAAGCAAAAAAATCACTTTAAACATGCTAATTTTAGCTCTAACACTGATGATCCACCTACAAATGTGAACTGACGTTCAAAAATAAAACATTTGAAAACGGACCATTTTCCACATTTCTGAAGCATGACGTAATGGGGGGGTGTTATCTCTTTTGTCGAAAATCAGCCGTTTTTGCTCGAACATTAAATGCCTCCAAATGGTATTTATTTCACTTCCCGAGCCCCTGGAAGCATGAAAATAACTTTAAACATGTTAATTTTAGCTCTAACACTGATGATCCACCTACAAATGTGAACTGACGTTCAAAAATAAAACATTTGAAAATGGACCATTTTCCACATTTCTGAAGCAGGACGTAATGGGGGGGTGTTATCTCTTTTGTCGAAAATCAGCCGTTTTTGCTCGAACATTAAATGCCTCTAAATGGTATTTAATTAACTTCCCGGGGTGAAGAAACCCTTTTTGAGAACTCAGAGTGGGTAAATTGGCCATTTTCATGCACTTTTAACCATTCCATAAATCTTGTGTTTAGGGCCCCTGGAAGCATGAAAATCACTTTAAACATGCTAATTTTAGCTCTAACACTGATGATCCACCTACAAATGTGAACTGACGTTCAAAAATAAAACATTTGAAAACGGACCATTTTCCACATTTCTGAAGCAGGACGTAATGGGGGGATGTTATCTCTTTTGTCGAAAATCAGCCGTTTTTGCTCGAACATTAAGTGCCTCTAAATGGTATTTAATTAACTTCCCGGGGTGAAGAAACCCTTTTTGAGAACTCAGAGTGGGTAAATTGGCCATTTTCATGCACTTTTAACCATTCCATAAATCTTGTGTTTAGGGCCCCTGGAAGCATGAAAATCACTTTAAACATGCTAATTTTAGCTCTAACACTGATGATCCACCTACAAATGTGAACTGACGTTCAAAAATAAAACATTTGAAAACGGACCATTTTCCACATTTCTGAAGCAGGACGTAATGGGGGGGTGTTATCTCTTTTGTCGAAAATCAGCCGTTTTTGCTCGAACATTAAATGCCTCCAAATGGTATTTAATTAACTTCCCGGGGTGAAGAAACCCTTTTTGAGAACTCAGAGTGGGTAAATTGGCCATTTTCATGCACTTTTAACCATTCCATAAATCTTGTGTTTAGGGCCCCTGGGAGCATGAAAATCACTTTAAACATGCTAATTTTAGCTCTAACACTGATGATCCACCTACAAATGTGAACTGACGTTCAAAAATAAAACATTTGAAAACGGACCATTTTCCACATTTCTGAAGCATGAGGTAATGGGGGGGTGTTATCTCTTTTGTCGAAAATCAGCCGTTTTTGCTCGAACATTAAATGCCTCCAAATGGTATTTAATTAACTTCCCGAGCCCCTGGAAGCATGAAAATCACTTTAAACATGCTAATTTTAGCTCTAACACTGATGATCCACCTACAAATGTGAACTGACGTTCAAAAATAAAACATTTGAAAACGGACCGTTTTCCACATTTCTGAAGCAGGACGTAATGGGGGGATGTTATCTCTTTTGTCGAAAATTAGCCGTTTTTGCTCGAACATTAAATGCCTCCAAATGGTATTGATTTCACTTCCCGAGCCCCTGGAAGCATGAAAATCACTTTAAACATGCTAATTTTAGCTCTAACACTGATGATCCACCTACAAATGTGAACTGACGTTCAAAAATAAAACATTTGAAAATGGACCATTTTCCACATTTCTGAAGCAGGACGTAATGGGGGGGTGTTATCTCTTTTGTCGAAAATCAGCCGTTTTTGCTCGAACATTAAATGCCTCCAAATGGTATTTATTTCACTTCCCGGGGTGAAGAAACCCTTTTTGAGAACTCAGAGTGGGTAAATTGGCCATTTTCATGCACTTTTAACCATTCCATAAATCTTGTGTTTAAGGCCCCTGGGAGCATGAAAATCACTTTAAACATGCTAATTTTAGCTCTAACACTGATGATCCACCTACAAATGTGAACTGACGTTCAAAAATAAAACATTTGAAAACGGACCATTTTCCACATTTCTGAAGCATGACGTAATGGGGGGGTGTTATCTCTTTTGTCGAAAATCAGCCGTTTTTGCTCGAACATTAAATGCCTCTAAATGGTATTTAATTAACTTCCCGGGGTGAAGAAACCCTTTTTGAGAACTCAGAGTGGGTAAATTGGCCATTTTCATGCACTTTTAACCATTCCATAAATCTTGTGTTTAGGGCCCCTGGAAGCATGAAAATCACTTTAAACATGCTAATTTTAGCTCTAACACTGATGATCCACCTACAAATGTGAACTGACGTTCAAAAATAAAACATTTGAAAACGGACCATTTTCCACATTTCTGAAGCAGGACGTAATGGGGGGATGTTATCTCTTTTGTCGAAAATCAGCCGTTTTTGCTCGAACATTAAATGCCTCTAAATGGTATTTAATTAACTTCCCGGGGTGAAGAAACCCTTTTTGAGAACTCAGAGTGGGTAAATTGGCCATTTTCATGCACTTTTAACCATTCCATAAATCTTGTGTTTAGGGCCCCTGGAAGCATGAAAATCACTTTAAACATGCTAATTTTAGCTCTAACACTGATGATCCACCTACAAATGTGAACTGACGTTCAAAAATAAAACATTTGAAAACGGACCATTTTCCACATTTCTGAAGCATGACGTAATGGGGGGGGTGTTATCTCTTTTGTCGAAAATCAGCCGTTTTTGCTCGAACATTAAATGCCTCCAAATAGTATTTAATTAACTTCCCGAGCCCCTGGGAGCATGAAAATCACTTTAAACATGCTAATTTTAGCTCTAACACTGATGATCCACCTACAAATGTGAACTGACGTTCAAAAATAAAACATTTGAAAACGGACCATTTTCCACATTTCTGAAGCATGACGTAATGGGGGGGGGTGTTATCTCTTTTGTCGAAAATCAGCCGTTTTTGCTCGAACATTAAATGCCTCCAAATGGTATTTAATTAACTTCCCGGGGTGAAGAAACCCTTTTTGAGAACTCAGAGTGGGTAAATTGGCCATTTTCATGCACTTTTAACCATTCCATAAATCTTGTGTTTAGGGCCCCTGGAAGCATGAAAATCACTTTAAACATGCTAATTTTAGCTCTAACACTGATGATCCACCTACAAATGTGAACTGACGTTCAAAAAATAAAACATTTGAAAACGGACCATTTTCCACATTTCTGAAGCATGACGTAATGGGGGGGTGTTATCTCTTTTGTCGAAAATCAGCCGTTTTTGCTCGAACATTAAATGCCTCCAAATGGTATTTAATTAACTTCCCGGGGTGAAGAAACCCTTTTTGAGAACTCAGAGTGGGTAAGTTGGCCATTTTCATGCACTTTTAACCATTCCATAAATCTTGTGTTTAGGGCCCCTGGGAGCATGAAAATCACTTTAAACATGCTAATTTTAGCTCTAACACTGATGATCCACCTACAAATGTGAACTGACGTTCAAAAATAAAACATTTGAAAACGGACCATTTTCCACATTTCTGAAGCATGACGTAATGGGGGGGTGTTATCTCTTTTGTCGAAAATCAGCCGTTTTTGCTCGAACATTAAATGCCTCCAAATGGTATTTAATTAACTTCCCGAGCCCCTGGAAGCATGAAAATCACTTTAAACATGCTAATTTTAGCTCTAACACTGATGATCCACCTACAAATGTGAACTGACGTTCAAAAATAAAACATTTGAAAACGGACCATTTTCCACATTTCTGAAGCATGACGTAATGGGGGGGTGTTATCTCTTTTGTCGAAAATCAGCCGTTTTTGCTCGAACATTAAATGCCTCCAAATGGTATTTAATTAACTTCCAGCGCCCCTGGGAGCATGAAAATCACTTTAAACATGCTAATTTTAGCTCTAACACTGATGATCCACCTACAAATGTGAACTGACGTTCAAAAATAAAACATTTGAAAACGGACCATTTTCCACATTTCTGAAGCATGACGTAATGGGGGTGTGTTATCTCTTTTGTCGAAAATCAGCCGTTTTTGCTCGAACATTAAATGCCTCCAAATGGTATTTAATTAACTTCCCGGGGTGAAGAAACCCTTTTTGAGAACTCAGAGTGGGTAAATTGGCCATTTTCATGCACTTTTAACCATTCCATAAATCTTGTGTTTAGGGCCCCTGGGAGCATGAAAATCACTTTAAACATGCTAATTTTAGCTCTAACACTGATGATCCACCTACAAATGTGAACTGACGTTCAAAAATAAAACATTTGAAAACGGACCATTTTCCACATTTCTGAAGCATGACGTAATGGGGGGGTGTTATCTCTTTTGTCGAAAATCAGCCGTTTTTGCTCGAACATTAAATGCCTCCAAATGGTATTTATTTCACTTCCCGAGCCCCTGGAAGCATGAAAATCACTTTAATCATGCTAATTTTAGCTCTAACACTGATGATCCACCTACAAATGTGAACTGACGTTCAAAAATAAAAAATTTGAAAACGGACCATTTTCCACATTTCTGAAGCAGGACGTAATGGGGGGGTGTTATCTCTTTTGTCGAAAATCAGCCGTTTTTGCTCGAACATTAAATGCCTCCAAATGGTATTTAATTAACTTCCAGCGCCCCTGGAAGCATGAAAATCACTTTAAACATGCTAATTTTAGCTCTAACACTGATGATCCACCTACAAATGTGAACTGACGTTCAAAAATAAAACATTTGAAAACGGACCATTTTCCACATTTCTGAAGCAGGACGTAATGGGGGGGTGTTATCTCTTTTGTCGAAAATCAGCCGTTTTTGCTCGAACATTAAATGCCTCCAAATGGTATTTATTTCACTTCCTGAGCCCCTGGGAGCATGAAAATCACTTTAAACATGCTAATTTTAGCTCTAACACTGATGATCCACCTACAAATGTGAACTGACGTTCAAAAATAAAACATTTGAAAACGGACCATTTTCCACATTTCTGAAGCATGACGTAATGGGGGGGGTTATCTCTTTTGTCGAAAATCAGCCGTTTTTGCTCGAACATTAAATGCCTCCAAATGGTATTTAATTAACTTCCCGAGCCCCTGGAAGCATGAAAATCACTTTAAACATGCTAATTTTAGCTCTAACACTGATGATCCACCTACAAATGTGAACTGACGTTCAAAAATAAAACATTTGAAAATGGACCATTTTCCACATTTCTGAAGCAGGACGTAATGGGGGGGTGTTATCTCTTTTGTCGAAAATCAGCCGTTT
The DNA here is from genome assembly GCF_964263255.1 of Lissotriton vulgaris. Taxonomy (NCBI): domain Eukaryota; kingdom Metazoa; phylum Chordata; class Amphibia; order Caudata; family Salamandridae; genus Lissotriton; species Lissotriton vulgaris. The sequence goes on from NW_028254647.1 coordinate 26,077, forward strand.
TTGCTCGAACATTAAATGCCTCCAAATGGTATTTAATTAACTTCCCGGGGTGAAGAAACCCTTTTTGAGAACTCAGAGTGGGTAAATTGGCCATTTTCATGCACTTTTAACCATTCCATAAATCTTGTGTTTAGGGCCCCTGGAAGCATGAAAATCACTTTAAACATGCTAATTTTAGCTCTAACACTGATGATCCACCTACAAATGTGAACTGACGTTCAAAAATAAAACATTTGAAAACTGACCATTTTCCACATTTCTGAAGCATGACGTAATGGGGGGGTGTTATCTCTTTTGTCGAAAATCAGCCGTTTTTGCTCGAACATTAAATGCCTCCAAATGGTATTTAATTAACTTCCCGGGGTGAAGAAACCCTTTTTGAGAACTCAGAGTGGGTAAATTGGCCATTTTCATGCACTTTTAACCATTCCATAAATCTTGTGTTTAGGGCCCCTGGGAGCATGAAAATCACTTTAAACATGCTAATTTTAGCTCTAACACTGATGATCCACCTAAAAATGTGAACTGACGTTCAAAAATAAAACATTTGAAAACGGACCATTTTCCACATTTCTGAAGCATGACGTAATGGGGGGGTGTTATCTCTTTTGTCGAAAATCAGCCGTTTTTGCTCGAACATTAAATGCCTCCAAATGGTATTTAATTAACTTCCAGCGCCCCTGGGAGCATGAAAATCACTTTAAACATGCTAATTTTAGCTCTAACACTGATGATCCACCTACAAATGTGAACTGACGTTCAAAAATAAAACATTTGAAAACGTACCATTTTCCACATTTCTGAAGCAGGACGTAATGGGGGGGTGTTATCTCTTTTGTCGAAAATCAGCCGTTTTTGCTCGAACATTAAATGCCTCCAAATGGTATTTAATTAACTTCCCGGGGTGAAGAAACCCTTTTTGAGAACTCAGAGTGGGTAAATTGGCCATTTTCATGCACTTTTAACCATTCCATAAATCTTGTGTTTAGGGCCCCTGGGAGCATGAAAATCACTTTAAACATGCTAATTTTAGCTCTAACACTGATGATCCACCTACAAATGTGAACTGACGTTCAAAAATAAAACATTTGAAAACGGACCATTTTCCACATTTCTGAAGCATGACGTAATGGGGGGGTGTTATCTCTTTTGTCGAAAATCAGCCGTTTTTGCTCGAACATTAAATGCCTCCAAATGGTATTTAATTAACTTCCCGAGCCCCTGGAAGCATGAAAATCACTTTAAACATGCTAATTTTAGCTCTAACACTGATGATCCACCTACAAATGTGAACTGACGTTCAAAAATAAAACATTTGAAAACGGACCGTTTTCCACATTTCTGAAGCAGGACGTAATGGGGGGGTGTTATCTCTTTTGTCGAAAATCAGCCGTTTTTGCTCGAACATTAAATGCCTCCAAATGGTATTGATTTCACTTCCCGAGCCCCTGGAAGCATGAAAATCACTTTAAACATGCTAATTTTAGCTCTAACACTGATGATCCACCTACAAATGTGAACTGACGTTCAAAAATAAAACATTTGAAAACGGACCATTTTCCACATTTCTGAAGCAGGACGTAATGGGGGGGTGTTATCTCTTTTGTCGAAAATCAGCCGTTTTTGCTCGAACATTAAATGCCTCCAAATCGTATTTATTTCACTTCCCGGGGTGAAGAAACCCTTTTTGAGAACTCAGAGTGGGTAAATTGGCCATTTTCATGCACTTTTAACCATTCCATAAATCTTGTGTTTAAGGCCCCTGGGAGCATGAAAATCACTTTAAACATGCTAATTTTAGCTCTAACACTGATGATCCACCTACAAATGTGAACTGACGTTCAAAAATAAAACATTTGAAAACGGACCATTTTCCACATTTCTGAAGCAGGACGTAATGGGGGGGTGTTATCTCTTTTGTCGAAAATCAGCCGTTTTTGCTAGAACATTAAATGCCTCCAAATGGTATTTAATTAACTTCCCGGGGTGAAGAAACCCTTTTTGAGAACTCAGAGTGGGTAAATTGGCCATTTTCATGCACTTTTAACCATTCCATAAATCTTGTGTTTAGGGCCCCTGGAAGCATGAAAATCACTTTAAACATACTAATTTTAGCTCTAACACTGATGATCCACCTACAAATGTGAACTGACGTTCAAAAATAAAACATTTGAAAAAGGACCATTTTCCACATTTCTGAAGCATGACGTAATGGGGGGGTGTTATCTCTTTTGTCGAAAATCAGCCGTTTTTGCTCGAACATTAAATGCCTCCAAATGGTATTTAATTAACTTCCCGGGGTGAAGAAACCCTTTTTGAGAACTCAGAGTGGGTAAATTGGCCATTTTCATGCACTTTTAACCATTCCATAAATCTTGTGTTTAGGGCCCCTGGGAGCATGAAAATCACTTTAAACATGCTAATTTTAGCTCTAACACTGATGATCCACCTACAAATGTGAACTGACGTTCAAAAATAAAACATTTGAAAACGGACCATTTTCCACATTTCTGAAGCAGGACGTAATGGGGGGGGTGTTATCTCTTTTGTCGAAAATCAGCCGTTTTTGCTCGAACATTAAATGCCTCCAAATGGTATTTAATTAACTTCCCGAGCCCCTGGAAGCATGAAAATCACTTTAAACATGCTAATTTTAGATCTAACACTGATGATCCACCTACAAATGTGAACTGACGTTCAAAAATAAATCATTTGAAAACGGACCATTTTCCACATTTCTGAAGCAGGACGTAATGGGGGGGTGTTATCTCTTTTGTCGAAAATCAGCCGTTTTTGCTCGAACATTAAATGCCTCCAAATGGTATTTAATTAACTTCCAGCGCCCCTGGAAGCATAAAAATCACTTTAAACATGCTAATTTTAGCTCTAACACTGATGATCCACCTACAAATGTGAACTGACGTTCAAAAATAAAACATTTGAAAACGGACCATTTTCCACATTTCTGAAGCATGACGTAATGGGGGGGTGTTATCTCTTTTGTCGAAAATCAGCCGTTTTTGCTCGAACATTAAATGCCTCCAAATGGTATTTATTTCACTTCCCGAGCCCCTGGAAGCATGAAAATCACTTTAAACATGTTAATTTTAGCTCTAACACTGATGATCCACCTACAAATGTGAACTGACGTTCAAAAATAAAACATTTGAAAACGGACCATTTTCCACATTTCTGAAGCAGGACGTAATGGGGGGGTGTTATCTCTTTTGTCGAAAATCAGCCGTTTTTGCTCGAACATTAAATGCCTCTAAATGGTATTTAATTAACTTCCTGGGGTGAAGAAACCCTTTTTGAGAACTCAGAGTGGGTAAATTGGCCATTTTCATGCACTTTTAACCATTCCATAAATCTTGTGTTTAGGGCCCCTGGAAGCATGAAAATCACTTTAAACATGCTAATTTTAGCTCTAACACTGATGATCCACCTACAAATGTGAACTGACGTTCAAAAATAAAACATTTGAAAACGGACCATTTTCCACATTTCTGAAGCAGGACGTAATGGGGGGATGTTATCTCTTTTGTCGAAAATCAGCCGTTTTTGCTCGAACATTAAATGCCTCCAAATGGTATTTAATTAACTTCCAGCGCCCCTGGAAGCATAAAAATCACTTTAAACATGCTAATTTTAGCTCTAACACTGATGATCCACCTACAAATGTGAACTGACGTTCAAAAATAAAACATTTGAAAACAGACCATTTTCCACATTTCTGAAGCATGACGTAATGGGGGGGTGTTATCTCTTTTGTCGAAAATCAGCCGTTTTTGCTCGAACATTAAATGCCTCCAAATGGTATTTAATTAACTTCCCGAGCCCCTGGAAGCATGAAAATCACTTTAAACATGCTAATTTTAGCTCTAACACTGATGATCCACCTACAAATGTGAACTGACGTTCAAAAATAAAACATTTGAAAACGGACCATTTTCCACATTTCTGAAGCAGGACGTAATGGGGGGGTGTTATCTCTTTTGTCGAAAATCAGCTGTTTTTGCTCGAACATTAAATGCCTCCAAATGGTATTTAATTAACATCCAGCGCCCCTGGAAGCATGAAAATCACTTTAAACATGCTAATTTTAGCTCTAACACTGATGATCCACCTACAAATGTGAACTGACGTTCAAAAATAAAACATTTGAAAACGGACCATTTTCCACATTTCTGAAGCATGACGTAATGGGGGGGTGTTATCTCTTTTGTCGAAAATCAGCCGTTTTTGCTCGAACATTAAATGCCTCCAAATGGTATTTAATTAACTTCCAGCGCCCCTGGAAGCATGAAAATCACTTTAAACATGCTAATTTTAGCTCTAACACTGATGATCCACCTACAAATGTGAACTGACGTTCAAAAATAAAACATTTGAAAACGGACCATTTTCCACATTTCTGAAGCATGACGTAATGGGGGGGTGTTATCTCTTTTGTCGAAAATCAGCCGTTTTTGCTCGAACATTAAATGCCTCCAAATGGTATTTAATTAACTACCAGCGCCCCTGGAAGCATGAAAATCACTTTAAACATGCTAATTTTAGCTCTAACACTGATGATCCACCTACAAATGTGAACTGACGTTCAAAAATAAAACATTTGAAAACGGACCATTTTCCACATTTCTGAAGCAGGACGTAATGGGGGGGTGTTATCTCTTTTGTCGAAAATCAGCCGTTTTTGCTCAAACATTAAATGCCTCTAAATGGTATTTAATTAACTTCCCGGGGTGAAGAAACCCTTTTTGAGAACTCAGAGTGGGTAAATTGGCCATTTTCGTGCACTTTTAACCATTCCATAAATCTTGTGTTTAGGGCCCCTGGAAGCATGAAAATCACTTTAAACATGCTAATTTTAGCTCTAACACTGATGATCCACCTACAAATGTGAACTGACGTTCAAAAATAAAACATTTGAAAACGGACCATTTTCCACATTTCTGAAGCAGGACGTAATGGGGGGATGTTATCTCTTTTGTCGAAAATCAGCCGTTTTTGCTCGAACATTAAATGCCTCCAAATGGTATTTAATTAACTTCCAGCGCCCCTGGAAGCATAAAAATCACTTTAAACATGCTAATTTTAGCTCTAACACTGATGATCCACCTACAAATGTGAACTGACGTTCAAAAATAAAACACTTGAAAACAGACCATTTTCCACATTTCTGAAGCATGACGTAATGGGGGGGTGTTATCTCTTTTGTCGAAAATCAGCCGTTTTTGCTCGAACATTAAATGCCTCCAAATGGTATTTAATTAACTTCCAGCGCCCCTGGAAGCATAAAAATCACTTTAAACATGCTAATTTTAGCTCTAACACTGATGATCCACCTACAAATGTGAACTGACGTTCAAAAATAAAACATTTGAAAACGGACCATTTTCCACATTTCTGAAGCATGACGTAATGGGGGGGGTGTTATCTCTTTTGTCGAAAATCAGCCGTTTTTGCTCGAACATTAAATGCCTCCAAATGGTATTTAATTAACTTCCCGAGCCCCTGGAAGCATGAAAATCACTTTAAACATGCTAATTTTAGCTCTAACACTGATGATCCACCTACAAATGTGAACTGACGTTCAAAAATAAAACATTTGAAAACGGACCATTTTCCACATTTCTGAAGCAGGACGTAATGGGGGGGGGGGTGTTATCTCTTTTGTCGAAAATCAGCCGTTTTTGCTCGAACATTAAATGCCTCCAAATGGTATTTAATTAACTTCCCGGGGTGAAGAAACCCTTTTTGAGAACTCAGAGTGGGTAAATTGGCCATTTTCATGCACTTTTAACCATTCCATAAATCTTGTGTTTAGGGCCCCTGGGAGCATGAAAATCACTTTAAACATGCTAATTTTAGCTCTAACACTGATGATCCACCTACAAATGTGAACTGACGTTCAAAAATAAAACATTTGAAAACGGACCATTTTCCACATTTCTGAAGCATGACGTAATGGGGGGGGGTGTTATCTCTTTTGTCGAAAATCAGCCGTTTTTGCTCGAACATTAAATGCCTCCAAATGGTATTTAATTAACTTCCAGCGCCCCTGGAAGCATAAAAATCACTTTAAACATGCTAATTTTAGCTCTAACACTGATGATCCACCTACAAATGTGAACTGACGTTCAAAAATAAAACATTTGAAAACGGAACATTTTCCACATTTCTGAAGCAGGACGTAATGGGGGGGTGTTATCTCTTTTGTCGAAAATCAGCCGTTTTTGCTCGAACATTAAATGCCTCCAAATGGTATTTAATTAACTTCCAGCGCCCCTGGAAGCATGAAAATCACTTTAAACATGCTAATTTTAGCTCTAACCCTGATGATCCACCTACAAATGTGAACTGACGTTCAAAAATAAAACATTTGAAAACGGACCATTTTCCACATTTCTGAAGCATGACGTAATGGGGGGGTGTTACCTCTTTTGTCGAAAATCAGCCGTTTTTGCTCGAACATTAAATGCCTCCAAATGGTATTTAATTAACTTCCAGCGCCCATGGAAGCATGAAAATCACTTTAAACATGCTAATTTTAGCTCTAACACTGATGATCCACCTACAAATGTGAACTGACGTTCAAAAATAAAACATTTGAAAACGGACCATTTTCCACATTTCTGAAGCATGACGTAATGGGGGGGTGTTATCTCTTTTGTCGAAAATCAGCCGTTTTTGCTCGAACATTAAATGCCTCCAAATGGTATTTAATTAACTTCCAGCGCCCCTGGAAGCATGAAAATCACTTTAAACATGCTAATTTTAGCTCTAACACTGATGATCCACCTACAAATGTGAACTGACGTTCAAAAATAAAACATTTGAAAACGGACCATTTTCCACATTTCTGAAGCATGACGTAATGGGGGGGTGTTATCTCTTTTGTCGAAAATCAGCCGTTTTTGCTCGAACATTAAATGCCTCCAAATGGTATTTAATTAACTTCCAGCGCCCCTGGAAGCATGAAAATCACTTTAAACATGCTAATTTTAGCTCTAACACTGATGATCCACCTACAAATGTGAACTGACGTTCAAAAATAAAACATTTGAAAACGGACCATTTTCCACATTTCTGAAGCAGGACGTAATGGGGGGGGTGTTATCTCTTTTGTCGAAAATCAGCCGTTTTTGCTCGAACATTAAATGCCTCCAAATGGTATTTAATTGACTTCCCGAGCCCCTGGAAGCATGAAAATCACTTTAAACATGCTAATTTTAGCTCTAACACTGATGATCCACTTACAAATGTGAACTGACGTTCAAAAATAAAACATTTGAAAACGGACCATTTTCCACATTTCTGAAGCATGACGTAATGGGGGGGTGTTATCTCTTTTGTCGAAAATCAGCCGTTTTTGCTCGAACATTAAATGCCTCCAAATGGTATTTAATTAACTTCCCGGGGTGAAGAAACCCTTTTTGAGAACTCAGAGTGGGTAAATTGGCCATTTTCATGCACTTTTAACCATTCCATAAATCTTGTGTTTAGGGCCCCTGGAAGCATGAAAATCACTTTAAACATGCTAATTTTAGCTCTAACACTGATGATCCACCTACAAATGTGAACTGACGTTCAAAAATAAAACATTTGAAAACGGACCATTTTCCACATTTCTGAAGCATGACGTAATGGGGGGGTGTTATCTCTTTTGTCGAAAATCAGCCGTTTTTGCTCGAACATTAAATGCCTCCAAATGGTATTTAATTAACTTCCAGCGCCCCTGGAAGCATGAAAATCACTTTAAACATGCTAATTTTAGCTCTAACACTGATGATCCACCTACAAATGTGAACTGACGTTCAAAAATAAAACATTTGAAAACGGACCATTTTCCACATTTCTGAAGCATGACGTAATGGGGGGGTGTTATCTCTTTTGTTGAAAATCAGCCGTTTTTGCTCGAACATTAAATGCCTCCAAATGGTATTTAATTAACTTCCAGCGCCCCTGGAAGCATGAAAATCACTTTAAACATGCTAATTTTAGCTCTAACACTGATGATCCACCTACAAATGTGAACTGACGTTCAAAAATAAAACATTTGAAAACGGACCATTTTCCACATTTCTGAAGCAGGACGTAATGGGGGGGTGTTATCTCTTTTGTCGAAAATCAGCCGTTTTTGCTCGAACATTAAATGCCTCCAAATGGTATTTAATTAACTTCCCGGGGTGAAGAAACCCTTTTTGAGAACTCAGAGTGGGTAAATTGGCCATTTTCATGCACTTTTAACCATTCCATAAATCTTGTGTTTAGGGCCCCTGGAAGCATGAAAATCACTTTAAACATGCTAATTTTAGCTCTAACACTGATGATCCACCTACAAATGTGAACTGACGTTCAAAAATAAAACATTTGAAAACGGACCATTTTCCACATTTCTGAAGCAGGACGTAATGGGGGGGGTGTTATCTCTTTTGTCGAAAATCAGCAGTTTTTGCTCGAACATTAAATGCCTCCAAATGGTATTTAATTAACTTCCCGAGCCCCTGGAAGCATGAAAATCACTTTAAACATGCTAATTTTAGCTCTAACACTGATGATCCACCTACAAATGTGAACTGACGTTCAAAAATAAATCATTTGAAAACGGACCATTTTCCACATTTCTGAAGCAGGACGTAATGGGGGGGTGTTATCTCTTTTGTCGAAAATCAGCCGTTTTTGCTCGAACATTAAATGCCTCCAAATGGTATTTAATTAACTTCCAGCGCCCCTGGAAGCATAAAAATCACTTTAAACATGCTAATTTTAGCTCTAACACTGATGATCCACCTACAAATGTGAACTGACGTTCAAAAATAAAACATTTGAAAACGGACCATTTTCCACATTTCTGAAGCATGACGTAATGGGGGGGTGTTATCTCTTTTGTCGAAAATCAGCCGTTTTTGCTCGAACATTAAATGCCTCCAAATGGTATTTATTTCACTTCCCGAGCCCCTGGAAGCATGAAAATCACTTTAAACATGTTAATTTTAGCTCTAACACTGATGATCCACCTACAAATGTGAACTGACGTTCAAAAATAAAACATTTGAAAACGGACCATTTTCCACATTTCTGAAGCAGGACGTAATGGGGGGGTGTTATCTCTTTTGTCGAAAATCAGCCGTTTTTGCTCGAACATTAAATGCCTCTAAATGGTATTTAATTAACTTCCTGGGGTGAAGAAACCCTTTTTGAGAACTCAGAGTGGGTAAATTGGCCATTTTCATGCACTTTTAACCATTCCATAAATCTTGTGTTTAGGGCCCCTGGAAGCATGAAAATCACTTTAAACATGCTAATTTTAGCTCTAACACTGATGATCCACCTACAAATGTGAACTGACGTTCAAAAATAAAACATTTGAAAACGGACCATTTTCCACATTTCTGAAGCAGGACGTAATGGGGGGATGTTATCTCTTTTGTCGAAAATCAGCCGTTTTTGCTCGAACATTAAATGCCTCCAAATGGTATTTAATTAACTTCCAGCGCCCCTGGAAGCATAAAAATCACTTTAAACATGCTAATTTTAGCTCTAACACTGATGATCCACCTACAAATGTGAACTGACGTTCAAAAATAAAACATTTGAAAACAGACCATTTTCCACATTTCTGAAGCATGACGTAATGGGGGGGTGTTATCTCTTTTGTCGAAAATCAGCCGTTTTTGCTCGAACATTAAATGCCTCCAAATGGTATTTAATTAACTTCCCGAGCCCCTGGAAGCATGAAAATCACTTTAAACATGCTAATTTTAGCTCTAACACTGATGATCCACCTACAAATGTGAACTGACGTTCAAAAATAAAACATTTGAAAACGGACCATTTTCCACATTTCTGAAGCAGGACGTAATGGGGGGGTGTTATCTCTTTTGTCGAAAATCAGCCGTTTTTGCTCGAACATTAAATGCCTCCAAATGGTATTTAATTAACATCCAGCGCCCCTGGAAGCATGAAAATCACTTTAAACATGCTAATTTTAGCTCTAACACTGATGATCCACCTACAAATGTGAACTGACGTTCAAAAATAAAACATTTGAAAACGGACCATTTTCCACATTTCTGAAGCATGACGTAATGGGGGGGTGTTATCTCTTTTGTCGAAAATCAGCCGTTTTTGCTCGAACATTAAATGCCTCCAAATGGTATTTAATTAACTTCCAGCGCCCCTGGAAGCATGAAAATCACTTTAAACATGCTAATTTTAGCTCTAACACTGATGATCCACCTACAAATGTGAACTGACGTTCAAAAATAAAACATTTGAAAACGGACCATTTTCCACATTTCTGAAGCATGACGTAATGGGGGGGTGTTATCTCTTTTGTCGAAAATCAGCCGTTTTTGCTCGAACATTAAATGCCTCCAAATGGTATTTAATTAACTTCCAGCGCCCCTGGAAGCATGAAAATCACTTTAAACATGCTAATTTTAGCTCTAACACTGATGATCCACCTACAAATGTGAACTGACGTTCAAAAATAAAACATTTGAAAACGGACCATTTTCCACATTTCTGAAGCAGGACGTAATGGGGGGGTGTTATCTCTTTTGTCGAAAATCAGCCGTTTTTGCTCAAACATTAAATGCCTCTAAATGGTATTTAATTAACTTCCCGGGGTGAAGAAACCCTTTTTGAGAACTCAGAGTGGGTAAATTGGCCATTTTCGTGCACTTTTAACCATTCCATAAATCTTGTGTTTAGGGCCCCTGGAAGCATGAAAATCACTTTAAACATGCTAATTTTAGCTCTAACACTGATGATCCACCTACAAATGTGAACTGACGTTCAAAAATAAAACATTTGAAAACGGACCATTTTCCACATTTCTGAAGCAGGACGTAATGGGGGGATGTTATCTCTTTTGTCGAAAATCAGCCGTTTTTGCTCGAACATTAAATGCCTCCAAATGGTATTTAATTAACTTCCAGCGCCCCTGGAAGCATAAAAATCACTTTAAACATGCTAATTTTAGCTCTAACACTGATGATCCACCTACAAATGTGAACTGACGTTCAAAAATAAAACACTTGAAAACAGACCATTTTCCACATTTCTGAAGCATGACGTAATGGGGGGGTGTTATCTCTTTTGTCGAAAATCAGCCGTTTTTGCTCGAACATTAAATGCCTCCAAATGGTATTTAATTAACTTCCCGAGCCCCTGGAAGCATGAAAATCACTTTAAACATGCTAATTTTAGCTCTAACACTGATGATCCACCTACAAATGTGAACTGACGTTCAAAAATAAAACATTTGAAAACGGACCATTTTCCACATTTCTGAAGCAGGACGTAATGGGGGGGGGGGTGTTATCTCTTTTGTCGAAAATCAGCCGTTTTTGCTCGAACATTAAATGCCTCCAAATGGTATTTAATTAACTTCCCGGGGTGAAGAAACCCTTTTTGAGAACTCAGAGTGGGTAAATTGGCCATTTTCATGCACTTTTAACCATTCCATAAATCTTGTGTTTAGGGCCCCTGGGAGCATGAAAATCACTTTAAACATGCTAATTTTAGCTCTAACACTGATGATCCACCTACAAATGTGAACTGACGTTCAAAAATAAAACATTTGAAAACGGACCATTTTCCACATTTCTGAAGCATGACGTAATGGGGGGGGGTGTTATCTCTTTTGTCGAAAATCAGCCGTTTTTGCTCGAACATTAAATGCCTCCAAATGGTATTTAATTAACTTCCAGCGCCCCTGGAAGCATAAAAATCACTTTAAACATGCTAATTTTAGCTCTAACACTGATGATCCACCTACAAATGTGAACTGACGTTCAAAAATAAAACATTTGAAAACGGACCATTTTCCACATTTCTGAAGCAGGACGTAATGGGGGGATGTTATCTCTTTTGTCGAAAATCAGCCGTTTTTGCTCGAACATTAAATGCCTCCAAATGGTATTTAATTAACTTCCAGCGCCCCTGGAAGCATAAAAATCACTTTAAACATGCTAATTTTAGCTCTAACACTGATGATCCACCTACAAATGTGAACTGACGTTCAAAAATAAAACACTTGAAAACAGACCATTTTCCACATTTCTGAAGCATGACGTAATGGGGGGGTGTTATCTCTTTTGTCGAAAATCAGCCGTTTTTGCTCGAACATTAAATGCCTCCAAATGGTATTTAATTAACTTCCAGCGCCCCTGGAAGCATAAAAATCACTTTAAACATACTAATTTTAGCTCTAACACTGATGATCCACCTACAAATGTGAACTGACGTTCAAAAATAAAACATTTGAAAACGGACCATTTTCCACATTTCTGAAGCATGACGTAATGGGGGGGGTGTTATCTCTTTTGTCGAAAATCAGCCGTTTTTGCTCGAACATTAAATGCCTCCAAATGGTATTTAATTAACTTCCCGAGCCCCTGGAAGCATGAAAATCACTTTAAACATGCTAATTTTAGCTCTAACACTGATGATCCACCTACAAATGTGAACTGACGTTCAAAAATAAAACATTTGAAAACGGACCATTTTCCACATTTCTGAAGCAGGACGTAATGGGGGGGGGGGGTGTTATCTCTTTTGTCGAAAATCAGCCGTTTTTGCTCGAACATTAAATGCCTCCAAATGGTATTTAATTAACTTCCCGGGGTGAAGAAACCCTTTTTGAGAACTCAGAGTGGGTAAATTGGCCATTTTCATGCACTTTTAACCATTCCATAAATCTTGTGTTTAGGGCCCCTGGGAGCATGAAAATCACTTTAAACATGCTAATTTTAGCTCTAACACTGATGATCCACCTACAAATGTGAACTGACGTTCAAAAATAAAACATTTGAAAACGGACCATTTTCCACATTTCTGAAGCATGACGTAATGGGGGGGGGTGTTATCTCTTTTGTCGAAAATCAGCCGTTTTTGCTCGAACATTAAATGCCTCCAAATGGTATTTAATTAACTTCCAGCGCCCCTGGAAGCATAAAAATCACTTTAAACATGCTAATTTTAGCTCTAACACTGATGATCCACCTACAAATGTGAACTGACGTTCAAAAATAAAACATTTGAAAACGGAACATTTTCCACATTTCTGAAGCAGGACGTAATGGGGGGGTGTTATCTCTTTTGTCGAAAATCAGCCGTTTTTGCTCGAACATTAAATGCCTCCAAATGGTATTTAATTAACTTCCAGCGCCCCTGGAAGCATGAAAATCACTTTAAACATGCTAATTTTAGCTCTAACACTGATGATCCACCTACAAATGTGAACTGACGTTCAAAAATAAAACATTTGAAAACGGACCATTTTCCACATTTCTGAAGCATGACGTAATGGGGGGGTGTTACCTCTTTTGTCGAAAATCAGCCGTTTTTGCTCGAACATTAAATGCCTCCAAATGGTATTTAATTAACTTCCAGCGCCCCTGGAAGCATGAAAATCACTTTAAACATGCTAATTTTAGCTCTAACACTGATGATCCACCTACAAATGTGAACTGACGTTCAAAAATAAAACATTTGAAAACGGACCATTTTCCACATTTCTGAAGCATGACGTAATGGGGGGGTGTTATCTCTTTTGTCGAAAATCAGCCGTTTTTGCTCGAACATTAAATGCCTCCAAATGGTATTTAATTAACTTCCAGCGCCCCTGGAAGCATGAAAATCACTTTAAACATGCTAATTTTAGCTCTAACACTGATGATCCACCTACAAATGTGAACTGACGTTCAAAAATAAAACATTTGAAAACGGACCATTTTCCACATTTCTGAAGCATGACGTAATGGGGGGGTGTTATCTCTTTTGTCGAAAATCAGCCGTTTTTGCTCGAACATTAAATGCCTCCAAATGGTATTTAATTAACTTCCAGCGCCCCTGGAAGCATGAAAATCACTTTAAACATGCTAATTTTAGCTCTAACACTGATGATCCACCTACAAATGTGAACTGACGTTCAAAAATAAAACATTTGAAAACGGACCATTTTCCACATTTCTGAAGCAGGACGTAATGGGGGGGGTGTTATCTCTTTTGTCGAAAATCAGCCGTTTTTGCTCGAACATTAAATGCCTCCAAATGGTATTTAATTGACTTCCCGAGCCCCTGGAAGCATGAAAATCACTTTAAACATGCTAATTTTAGCTCTAACACTGATGATCCACTTACAAATGTGAACTGACGTTCAAAAATAAAACATTTGAAAACGGACCATTTTCCACATTTCTGAAGCATGACGTAATGGGGGGGTGTTATCTCTTTTGTCGAAAATCAGCCGTTTTTGCTCGAACATTAAATGCCTCCAAATGGTATTTAATTAACTTCCCGGGGTGAAGAAACCCTTTTTGAGAACTCAGAGTGGGTAAATTGGCCATTTTCATGCACTTTTAACCATTCCATAAATCTTGTGTTTAGGGCCCCTGGAAGCATGAAAATCACTTTAAACATGCTAATTTTAGCTCTAACACTGATGATCCACCTACAAATGTGAACTGACGTTCAAAAATAAAACATTTGAAAACGGACCATTTTCCACATTTCTGAAGCAGGACGTAATGGGGGGGGTGTTATCTCTTTTGTCGAAAATCAGCAGTTTTTGCTCGAACATTAAATGCCTCCAAATGGTATTTAATTAACTTCCCGAGCCCCTGGAAGCATGAAAATCACTTTAAACATGCTAATTTTAGCTCTAACACTGATGATCCACCTACAAATGTGAACTGACGTTCAAAAATAAAACATTTGAAAACGGACCATTTTCCACATTTCTGAAGCAGGACGTAATGGGGGGGTGTTATCTCTTTTGTCGAAAATCAGCCGTTTTTGCTCGAACATTAAATGCCTCCAAATGGTATTTAATTAACTTCCAGCGCCCCTGGAAGCATAAAAATCACTTTAAACATGCTAATTTTAGCTCTAACACTGATGATCCACCTACAAATGTGAACTGACGTTCAAAAATAAAACATTTGAAAACGGACCATTTTCCACATTTCTGATGCATGACGTAATGGGGGGGTGTTATCTCTTTTGTCGAAAATCAGCCGTTTTTGCTCGAACATTAAATGCCTCCAAATGGTATTTATTTCACTTCCCGAGCCCCTGGAAGCATGAAAATCACTTTAAACATGCTAATTTTAGCTCTAACACTGATGATCCACCTACAAATGTGAACTGACGTTCAAAAATAAAACATTTGAAAACGGACCATTTTCCACATTTCTGAAGCAGGACGTAATGGGGGGGTGTTATCTCTTTTGTCGAAAATCAGCCGTTTTTGCTCGAACATTAAATGCCTCCAAATGGTATTTAATTAACTTCCCGGGGTGAAGAAACCCTTTTTGAGAACTCAGAGTGGGTAAATTGGCCATTTTCATGCACTTTTAACCATTCCATAAATCTTGTGTTTAGGGCCCCTGGAAGCATGAAAATCACTTTAAACATGCTAATTTTAGCTCTAACACTGATGATCCACCTACAAATGTGAACTGACGTTCAAAAATAAAACATTTGAAAACAGACCATTTTCCACATTTCTGAAGCAGGACGTAATGGGGGGGTGTTATCTCTTTTGTCGAAAATCAGCCGTTTTTGCTCGAACATTAAATGCCTCCAAATGGTATTTAATTAACTTCCCGGGGTGAAGAAACCCTTTTTGAGAACTCAGAGTGGGTAAATTGGCCATTTTCATGCACTTTTAACCATTCCATAAATCTTGTGTTTAGGGCCCCTGGGAGCATGAAAATCACTTTAAACATGCTAATTTTAGCTCTAACACTGATGATCCACCTACAAATGTGAACTGACGTTCAAAAATAAAACATTTGAAAACGGACCATTTTCCACATTTCTGAAGCATGACGTAATGGGGGGGGGGGTGTTATCTCTTTTGTCGAAAATCAGCCGTTTTTGCTCGAACATTAAATGCCTCCAAATGGTATTTAATTAACTTCCAGCGCCCCTGGAAGCATGAAAATCACTTTAAACATGCTAATTTTAGCTCTAACACTGATGATCCACCTACAAATGTGAACTGACGTTCAAAAATAAAACATTTGAAAACGGACCATTTTCCACATTTCTGAAGCAGGACGTAATGGGGGGTGTTATCTCTTTTGTCGAAAATCAGCCGTTTGTGCTCGAACCTTAAATGCCTCCAAATGGTATTTAATTAACTTCCAGCGCCCCTGGAAGCATAAAAATCACTTTAAACATGCTAATTTTAGCTCTAACACTGATGATCCACCTACAAATGTGAACTGACGTTCAAAAATAAAACATTTGAAAACGGACCATTTTCCACATTTCTGATGCATGACGTAATGGGGGGGTGTTATCTCTTTTGTCGAAAATCAGCCGTTTTTGCTCGAACATTAAATGCCTCCAAATGGTATTTATTTCACTTCCCGAGCCCCTGGAAGCATGAAAATCACTTTAAACATGCTAATTTTAGCTCTAACACTGATGATCCACCTACAAATGTGAACTGACGTTCAAAAATAAAACATTTGAAAACGGACCATTTTCCACATTTCTGAAGCAGGACGTAATGGGGGGGTGTTATCTCTTTTGTCGAAAATCAGCCGTTTTTGCTCGAACATTAAATGCCTCCAAATGGTATTTAATTAACTTCCCGGGGTGAAGAAACCCTTTTTGAGAACTCAGAGTGGGTAAATTGGCCATTTTCATGCACTTTTAACCATTCCATAAATCTTGTGTTTAGGGCCCCTGGAAGCATGAAAATCACTTTAAACATGCTAATTTTAGCTCTAACACTGATGATCCACCTACAAATGTGAACTGACGTTCAAAAATAAAACATTTGAAAACAGACCATTTTCCACATTTCTGAAGCAGGACGTAATGGGGGGGTGTTATCTCTTTTGTCGAAAATCAGCCGTTTTTGCTCGAACATTAAATGCCTCCAAATGGTATTTAATTAACTTCCCGGGGTGAAGAAACCCTTTTTGAGAACTCAGAGTGGGTAAATTGGCCATTTTCATGCACTTTTAACCATTCCATAAATCTTGTGTTTAGGGCCCCTGGGAGCATGAAAATCACTTTAAACATGCTAATTTTAGCTCTAACACTGATGATCCACCTACAAATGTGAACTGACGTTCAAAAATAAAACATTTGAAAACGGACCATTTTCCACATTTCTGAAGCATGACGTAATGGGGGGGGGGGTGTTATCTCTTTTGTCGAAAATCAGCCGTTTTTGCTCGAACATTAAATGCCTCCAAATGGTATTTAATTAACTTCCAGCGCCCCTGGAAGCATAAAAATCACTTTAAACATGCTAATTTTAGCTCTAACACTGATGATCCACCTACAAATGTGAACTGACGTTCAAAAATAAAACATTTGAAAACGGAACATTTTCCACATTTCTGAAGCAGGACGTAATGGGGGGGTGTTATCTCTTTTGTCGAAAATCAGCCGTTTTTGCTCGAACATTAAATGCCTCCAAATGGTATTTAATTAACTTCCAGCGCCCCTGGAAGCATGAAAATCACTTTAAACATGCTAATTTTAGCTCTAACACTGATGATCCACCTACAAATGTGAACTGACGTTCAAAAATAAAACATTTGAAAACGGACCATTTTCCACATTTCTGAAGCATGACGTAATGGGGGGGTGTTATCTCTTTTGTCGAAAATCAGCCGTTTTTGCTCGAACATTAAATGCCTCCAAATGGTATTTAATTAACTTCCAGCGCCCCTGGAAGCATGAAAATCACTTTAAACATGCTAATTTTAGCTCTAACATTGATGATCCACCTACAAATGTGAACTGACGTTCAAAAATAAAACATTTGAAAACGGACCATTTTCCACATTTCTGAAGCATGACGTAATGGGGGGGTGTTATCTCTTTTGTCGAAAATCAGCCGTTTTTGCTCGAACATTAAATGCCTCCAAATGGTATTTAATTAACTTCCAGCGCCCCTGGAAGCATGAAAATCACTTTAAACATGCTAATTTTAGCTCTAACACTGATGATCCACCTACAAATGTGAACTGACGTTCAAAAATAAAACATTTGAAAACGGACCATTTTCCACATTTCTGAAGCATGACGTAATGGGGGGGTGTTATCTCTTTTGTCGAAAATCAGCCGTTTTTGCTCGAACATTAAATGCCTCCAAATGGTATTTAATTAACTTCCAGCGCCCCTGGAAGCACGAAAATCACTTTAAACATGCTAATTTTAGCTCTAACACTGATGATCCACCTACAAATGTGAACTGACGTTCAAAAATAAAACATTTGAAAACGGACCATTTTCCACATTTCTGAAGCAGGACGTAATGGGGGGGTGTTATTCTTTTGTCGAAAATCAGCCGTTTTTGCTCGAACATTAAATGCCTCCAAATGGTATTTAATTGACTTCCCGAGCCCCTGGAAGCATGAAAATCACTTTAAACATGCTAATTTTAGCTCTAACACTGATGATCCACCTACAAATGTGAACTGACGTTCAAAAATAAAACATTTGAAAATGGACCATTTTCCACATTTCTGAAGCATGACGTAATGGGGGGGTGTTATCTCTTTTGTCGAAAATCAGCCGTTTTTGCTCGAACATTAAATGCCTCCAAATGGTATTTAATTAACTTCCCGGGGTGAAGAAACCCTTTTTGAGAACTCAGAGTGGGTAAATTGGCCATTTTCATGCACTTTTAACCATTCCATAAATCTTGTGTTTAGGGCCCCTGGAAGCATGAAAATCACTTTAAACATGCTAATTTTAGCTCTAACACTGATGATCCACCTACAAATGTGAACTGACGTTCAAAAATAAAACATTTGAAAACGGACCATTTTCCACATTTCTGAAGCATGACGTAATGGGGGGGTGTTATCTCTTTTGTCGAAAATCAGCCGTTTTTGCTCGAACATTAAATGCCTCCAAATGGTATTTAATTAACTTCCAGCGCCCCTGGAAGCATGAAAATCACTTTAAACATGCTAATCTTAGCTCTAACACTGATGATCCACCTACAAATGTGAACTGACGTTCAAAAATAAAACATTTGAAAACGGACCATTTTCCACATTTCTGAAGCAGGACGTAATGGGGGGGGTGTTATCTCTTTTGTCGAAAATCAGCCGTTTTTGCTCGAACATTAAATGCCTCCAAATGGTATTTAATTAACTTCCCGGGGTGAAGAAACCCTTTTTGAGAACTCAGAGTGGGTAAATTGGCCATTTTCATGCACTTTTAACCATTCCATAAATCTTGTGTTTAGGGCCCCTGGAAGCATGAAAATCACTTTAAACATGCTAATTTTAGCTCTAACACTGATGATCCACCTACAAATGTGAACTGACGTTCAAAAATAAAACATTTGAAAACAGACCATTTTCCACATTTCTGAAGCAGGACGTAATGGGGGGGTGTTATCTCTTTTGTCGAAAATCAGCCGTTTTTGCTCGAACATTAAATGCCTCCAAATGGTATTTAATTAACTTCCAGCGCCCCTGGAAGCATAAAAATCACTTTAAACATGCTAATTTTAGCTCTAACACTGATGATCCACCTACAAATGTGAACTGACGTTCAAAAATAAAACATTTGAAAACGGACCATTTTCCACATTTCTGAAGCATGACGTAATGGGGGGGTGTTATCTCTTTTGTCGAAAATCAGCCGTTTTTGCTCGAACATTAAATGCCTCCAAATGGTATTTAATTAACTTCCAGCGCCCCTGGAAGCATAAAAATCACTTTAAACATGCTAATTTTAGCTCTAACACTGATGATCCACCTACAAATGTGAACTGACGTTCAAAAATAAAACATTTGAAAACGGACCATTTTCCACATTTCTGAAGCATGACGTAATGGGGGGGGGGGTGTTATCTCTTTTGTCGAAAATCAGCCGTTTTTGCTCGAACATTAAATGCCTCCAAATGGTATTTAATTAACTTCCCGAGCCCCTGGAAGCATGAAAATCACTTTAAACATGCTAATTTTAGCTCTAACACTGATGATCCACCTGCAAATGTGAACTGACGTTCAAAAATAAAACATTTGAAAACGGACCATTTTCCACATTTCTGAAGCAGGACGTAATGGGGGGGTGTTATCTCTTTTGTCGAAAATCAGCCGTTTTTGCTCGAACATTAAATGCCTCCAAATGGTATTTAATTAACTTCCCGGGGTGAAGAAACCCTTTTTGAGAACTCAGAGTGGGTAAATTGGCCATTTTCATGCACTTTTAACCATTCCATAAATCTTGTGTTTAGGGCCCCTGGGAGCATGAAAATCACTTTAAACATGCTAATTTTAGCTCTAACACTGATGATCCACCTACAAATGTGAACTGACGTTCAAAAATAAAACATTTGAAAACGGACCATTTTCCACATTTCTGAAGCATGACGTAATGGGGGGGGTGTTATCTCTTTTGTCGAAAATCAGCCGTTTTTGCTCGAACATTAAATGCCTCCAAATGGTATTTAATTAACTTCCAGCGCCCCTGGAAGCATAAAAATCACTTTAAACATGCTAATTTTAGCTCTAACACTGATGATCCACCTACAAATGTGAACTGACGTTCAAAAATAAAACATTTGAAAACGGACCATTTTCCACATTTCTGAAGCATGACGTAATGGGGGGTGTTATCTCTTTTGTCGAAAATCAGCCGTTCTTGCTCGAACATTAAATGCCTCCAAATGGTATTTAATTAACTTCCAGCGCCCCTGGAAGCATGAAAATCACTTTAAACATGCTAATTTTAGCTCTAACACTGATGATCCACCTACAAATGTGAACTGACGTTCAAAAATAAAACATTTGAAAACGGACCATTTTCCACATTTCTGAAGCATGACGTAATGGGGGGGTGTTATCTCTTTTGTCGAAAATCAGCCGTTTTTGCTCGAACATTAAATGCCTCCAAATGGTATTTAATTAACTTCCAGCGCCCCTGGAAGCATGAAAATCACTTTAAACATGCTAATTTTAGCTCTAACACTGATGATCCACCTACAAATGTGAACTGACGTTCAAAAATAAAACATTTGAAAACGGACCATTTTCCACATTTCTGAAGCATGACGTAATGGGGGGGTGTTATCTCTTTTGTCGAAAATAAGCCGTTTTTGCTCGAACATTAAATGCCTCCAAATGGTATTTAATTAACTTCCAGCGCCCCTGGAAGCATGAAAATCACTTTAAACATGCTAATTTTAGCTCTAACACTGATGATCCACCTACAAATGTGAACTGACGTTCAAAAATAAAACATTTGAAAACGGACCATTTTCCACATTTCTGAAGCAGGACGTAATGGGGGGGTGTTATCTCTTTTGTCGAAAATCAGCCGTTTTTGCTCGAACATTAAATGCCTCCAAATGGTATTTAATTAACTTCCCGAGCCCCTGGAAGCATGAAAATCACTTTAAACATGCTAATTTTAGCTCTAACACTGATGATCCACCTACAAATGTGAACTGACGTTCAAAAATAAAACATTTGAAAACGGACCATTTTCCACATTTCTGAAGCATGACGTAATGGGGGGGTGTTATCTCTTTTGTCGAAAATCAGCCGTTTTTGCTCGAACATTAAATGCCTCCAAATGGTATTGAATTAACTTCCCGGGGTGAAGAAACCCTTTTTGAGAACTCAGAGTGGGTAAATTGGCCATTTTCATGCACTTTTAACCATTCCATAAATCTTGTGTTTAGGGCCCCTGGAAGCATGAAAATCACTTTAAACATGCTAATTTTAGCTCTAACACTGATGATCCACCTACAAATGTGAACTGACTTTCAAAAATAAAACATTTGAAAACGGACCATTTTCCACATTTCTGAAGCATGACGTAATGGGGGGGTGTTATCTCTTTTGTCGAAAATCAGCCGTTTTTGCTCGAACATTAAATGCCTCCAAATGGTATTTAATTAACTTCCAGCGCCCCTGGAAGCATGAAAATCACTTTAAACATGCTAATT
Organism: Lissotriton vulgaris; assembly: GCF_964263255.1. Lineage (NCBI taxonomy): Eukaryota > Metazoa > Chordata > Amphibia > Caudata > Salamandridae > Lissotriton > Lissotriton vulgaris. The sequence goes on from NW_028254647.1 coordinate 48,038, forward strand.
TTAGCTCTAACACTGATGATCCACCTACAAATGTGAACTGACGTTCAAAAATAAAACATTTGAAAACGGACCATTTTCCACATTTCTGAAGCATGACGTAATGGGGGGGTGTTATCTCTTTTGTCGAAAATCAGCCGTTTTTGCTCGAACATTAAATGCCTCCAAATGGTATTTAATTAACTTCCAGCGCCCCTGGAAGCATGAAAATCACTTTAAACATGCTAATTTTAGCTCTAACACTGATGATCCACCTACAAATGTGAACTGACGTTCAAACATAAAACATTTGAAAACGGACCATTTTCCACATTTCTGAAGCATGACGTAATGGGGGGGTGTTATCTCTTTTGTCGAAAATCAGCCGTTTTTGCTCGCACATTAAATGCCTCCAAATGGTATTTAATTAACTTCCCGGGGTGAAGAAACCCTTTTTGAGAACTCAGAGTGGGTAAATTGGCCATTTTCATGCACTTTTAACCATTCCATAAATCTTGTGTTTAGGGCCCCTGGGAGCATGAAAATCACTTTAAACATGCTAATTTTAGCTCTAACACTGATGATCCACCTACAAATGTGAACTGACGTTCAAAAATAAAACATTTGAAAATGGACCATTTTCCACATTTCTGAAGCAGGACGTAATGGGGGGGTGTTATCTCTTTTGTCGAAAATCAGCCGTTTTTGCTCGAACATTAAATGCCTCCAAATGGTATTTAATTAACTTCCCGGGGTGAAGAAACCCTTTTTGAGAACTCAGAGTGGGTAAATTGGCCATTTTCATGCACTTTTAACCATTCCATAAATCTTGTGTTTAGGGCCCCTGGGAGCATGAAAATCACTTTAAACATGCTAATTTTAGCTCTAACACTGATGATCCACCTACAAATGTGAACTGACGTTCAAAAATAAAACATTTGAAAACGGACCATTTTCCACATTTCTGAAGCAGGACGTAATGGGGGGGTGTTATCTCTTTTGTCGAAAATCAGCCGTTTTTGCTCGAACATTAAATGCCTCCAAATGGTATTTAATTAACTTCCCGAGCCCCTGGGAGCATGAAAATCACTTTAAACATGCTAATTTTAGCTCTAACACTGATGATCCACCTACAAATGTGAACTGACGTTCAAAAATAAAACATTTGAAAACGGACCATTTTCCACATTTCTGAAGCATGACGTAATGGGGGGGTGTTATCTCTTTTGTCGAAAATCAGCCGTTTTTGCTCGAACATTAAATGCCTCCAAATGGTATTTAATTAACTTCCCGGGGTGAAGAAACCCTTTTTGAGAACTCAGAGTGGGTAAATTGGCCATTTTCATGCACTTTTAACCATTCCATAAATCTTGTGTTTAGGGCCCCTGGAAGCATGAAAATCACTTTAAACAAGCTAGTTTTAGCTCTAACACTGATGATCCACCTACAAATGTGAACTGACGTTCAAAAATAAAACATTTGAAAACTGACCATTTTCCACATTTCTGAAGCAGGACGTAATGGGGGGGTGTTATCTCTTTTGTCGAAAATCAGCCGTTTTTGCTCGAACATTAAATGCCTCCAAATGGAATTTATTTCACTTCCCGAGCCCCTGGAAGCATGAAAATCACTTTAAACATGCTAATTTTAGCTCTAACACTGATGATCCACCTACAAATGTGAACTGACGTTCAAAAATAAAACATTTGAAAACGGACCATTTTCCACATTTCTGAAGCAGGACGTAATGGGGGGGTGTTATCTCTTTTGTCGAAAATCAGCCGTTTTTGCTCGAACATTAAATGCCTCCAAATGGTATTTAATTAACTTCCCGGGGTGAAGAAACCCTTTTTTGAGAACTCAGAGTGGGTAAATTGGCCATTTTCATGCACTTTTAACCATTCCATGAATCTTGTGTTTAGGGCCCCTGGGAGCATGAAAATCACTTTAAACATGCTAATTTTAGCTCTAACACTGATGATCCACCTACAAATGTGAACTGACGTTCAAAAATAAAACATTTGAAAACGGACCATTTTCCACATTTCTGAAGCAGGACGTAATGGGGGGGGTGTTATCTCTTTTGTCGAAAATCAGCCGTTTTTGCTCGAACATTAAATGCCTCCAAATGGTATTTAATTAACTTCCAGCGCCCCTGGAAGCATAAAAATCACTTTAAACATGCTAATTTTAGCTCTAACACTGATGATCCACCTACAAATGTGAACTGACGTTCAAAAATAAAACATTTGAAAACGGACCATTTTCCACATTTCTGAAGCATGACGTAATGGGGGGGTGTTATCTCTTTTGTCGAAAATCAGCCGTTTTTGCTCGAACATTAAATGCCTCCAAATGGTATTTATTTCACTTCCCGAGCCCCTGGAAGCATGAAAATCACTTTAAACATGCTAATTTTAGCTCTAACACTGATGATCCACCTACAAATGTGAACTGACGTTCAAAAATAAAACATTTGAAAACGGACCATTTTCCACATTTCTGAAGCAGGACGTAATGGGGGGGTGTTATCTCTTTTGTCGAAAATCAGCCGTTTTTGCTCGAACATTAAATGCCTCCAAATGGTATTTAATTAACTTCCCGGGGTGAAGAAACCCTTTTTGAGAACTCAGAGTGGGTAAATTGGCCATTTTCATGCACTTTTAACCATTCCATAAATCTTGTGTTTAGGGCCCCTGGGAGCATGAAAATCACTTTAAACATGCTAATTTTAGCTCTAACACTGATGATCCACCTACAAATGTGAACTGACGTTCAAAAATAAAACATTTGAAAACGGACCATTTTCCACATTTCTGAAGCAGGACGTAATGGGGGGGTGTTATCTCTTTTGTCGAAAAAATCAGCCGTTTTTGCTCGAACATTAAATGCCTCCAAATGGTATTTAATTAACTTCCAGCGCCCCTGGAAGCATAAAAATCACTTTAAACATGCTAATTTTAGCTCTAACACTGATGATCCACCTACAAATGTGAACTGACGTTCAAAAATAAAACATTTGAAAACGGACCATTTTCCACATTTCTGAAGCATGACGTAATGGGGGGGTGTTATCTCTTTTGTCGAAAATCAGCCGTTTTTGCTCGAACATTAAATGCCTCCAAATGGTATTTAATTAACTTCCCGGGGTGAAGAAACCCTTTTTGAGAACTCAGAGTGGGTAAATTGGCCATTTTCATGCACTTTTAACCATTCCATAAATCTTGTGTTTAGGGCCCCTGGAAGCATGAAAATCACTTTAAACATGCTAATTTTAGCTCTAACACTGATGATCCACCTACAAATGTGAACTGACGTTCAAAAATAAAACATTTGAAAACGGACCATTTTCCACATTTCTGAAGCAGGACGTAATGGGGCGGTGTTATCTCTTTTGTCGAAAATCAGCCGTTTTTGCTCGAACATTAAATGCCTCCAAATGGTATTTAATTAACTTCCCGGGGTGAAGAAACCCTTTTTGAGAACTCAGAGTGGGTAAATTGGCCATTTTCATGCACTTTTAACCATTCCATAAATCTTGTGTTTAGGGCCCCTGGGAGCATGAAAATCACTTTAAACATGCTAATTTTAGCTCTAACACTGATGATCCACCTACAAATGTGAACTGACGTTCAAAAATAAAACATTTGAAAACGGACCATTTTCCACGTTTCTGAAGCAGGACGTAATGGGGGGGTGTTATCTCTTTTGTCGAAAATCAGCCGTTTTTGCTCGAACATTAAATGCCTCCAAATGGTATTTAATTAACTTCCCGGGGTGAAGAAACCCTTTTTGAGAACTCAGAGTGGGTAAATTGGCCATTTTCATGCACTTTTAACCATTCCATAAATCTTGTGTTTAGGGCCCCTGGGAGCATGAAAATCACTTTAAACATGCTAATTTTAGCTCTAACACTGATGATCCACCTACAAATGTGAACTGACGTTCAAAAATAAAACATTTGAAAACGGACCATTTTCCACATTTCTGAAGCATGACGTAATGGGGGGTGTTATCTCTTTTGTCGAAAATCAGCCGTTTTTGCTCGAACATTAAATGCCTCCAAATGGTATTTATTCCACTTCCCGAGCCCCTGGGAGCATGAAAATCACTTTAAACATGCTAATTTTAGCTCTAACACTGATGATCCACCTAAAAATGTGAACTGACGTTCAAAAATAAAACATTTGAAAACGGACCATTTTCCACATTTCTGAAGCAGGACGTAATGGGGGGGTGTTATCTCTTTTGTCGAAAATCAGCCGTTTTTGCTCGAACATTAAATGCCTCCAAATGGTATTTAATTAACTTCCAGCGCCCCTGGAAGCATAAAAATCACTTTAAACATGCTAATTTTAGCTCTAACACTGATGATCGACCTACAAATGTGAACTGACGTTCAAAAATAAAACATTTGAAAATGGACCATTTTCCACATTTCTGAAGCATGACGTAATGGGGGGGTGTTATCTCTTTTGTCGAAAATCAGCCGTTTTTGCTCGAACATTAAATGCCTCCAAATGGTATTTATTTCACTTCCCGAGCCGCTGGTAGCATGAAAATCACTTTAAACATGCTAATTTTAGCTCTAACACTGATGATCCACCTACAAATGTGAACTGACGTTCAAAAATAAAACATTTGAAAACGGACCATTTTCCACATTTCTGAAGCAGGACGTAATGGGGGGGGTGTTATCTCTTTTGTCGAAAATCAGCCGTTTTTGCTCGAACATTAAATGCCTCCAAATGGTATTTAATTAACTTCCCGAGCCCCTGGAAGCATGAAAATGGTAATTTATTTTGCTGGAAGCATGAAAATCACTTTAAACATGCTAATTTTAGCTCTAACACTGATGATCCACCTACAAATGTGAACTGACGTTCAAAAATAAAACATTTGAAAACGGACCATTTTCCACATTTCTGAAGCATGACGTAATGGGGGGGTGTTATCTCTTTTGTCGAAAATCAGCCGTTTTTGCTCGAACATTAAATGCCTCCAAATGGTATTTAATTAACTTCCCGGGGTGAAGAAACCCTTTTTGAGAACTCAGAGTGGGTAAATTGGCCATTTTCATGCACTTTTAACCATTCCATAAATCTTGTGTTTAGGGCCCCTGGGAGCATGAAAATCACTTTAAACATGCTAATTTTAGCTCTAACACTGATGATCCACCTACAAATGTGAACTGACGTTCAAAAATAAAACATTTGAAAACGGACCATTTTCCACATTTCTGAAGCAGGACGTAATGGGGGGGTGTTATCTCTTTTGTCGAAAATCAGCCGTTTTTGATCGAACATTAAATGCCTCCAAATGGTATTTAATTAACTTCCCGGGGTGAAGAAACCCTTTTTGAGAACTCAGAGTGGGTAAATTGGCCATTTTCATGCACTTTTAACCATTCCATAAATCTTGTGTTTAGGGCCCCTGGGAGCATGAAAATCACTTTAAACATGCTAATTTTAGCTCTAACACTGATGATCCACCTACAAATGTGAACTGACGTTCAAAAATAAAACATTTGAAAACTGACCATTTTCCACATTTCTGAAGCATGACGTAATGGGGGGTGTTATCTCTTTTGTCGAAAATCAGCCGTTTTTGCTCGAACATTAAATGCCTCCAAATGGTATTTATTCCACTTCCCGAGCCCCTGGGAGCATGAAAATCACTTTAAACATGCTAATTTTAGCTCTAACACTGATGATCCACCTACAAATGTGAACTGACGTTCAAAAATAAAACATTTGAAAACGGACCATTTTCCACATTTCTGAAGCAGGACGTAATGGGGGGGTGTTATCTCTTTTGTCGAAAATCAGCCGTTTTTGCTCGAACATTAAATGCCTCCAAATGGTATTTAATTAACTTCCAGCGCCCCTGGAAGCATAAAAATCACTTTAAACATGCTAATTTTAGCTCTAACACTGATGATCGACCTACAAATAAGAACTGACGTTCAAAAATAAAACATTTGAAAATGGACCATTTTCCACATTTCTGAAGCATGACGTAATGGGGGGGTGTTATCTCTTTTGTCGAAAATCAGCCGTTTTTGCTCGAACATTAAATGCCTCCAAATGGTATTTATTTCACTTCCCGAGCCCCTGGAAGCATGAAAAACACTTTAAACATGCTAATTTTAGCTCTAACACTGATGATCCACCTACAAATGTGAACTGACGTTCAAAAATAAAACATTTGAAAACGGACCATTTTCCACATTTCTGAAGCAGGACGTAATGGGGGGGGTGTTATCTCTTTTGTCGAAAATCAGCCGTTTTTGCTCGAACATTAAATGCCTCCAAATGGTATTTAATTAACTTTCCGAGCCCCTGGAAGCATGAAAATCACTTTAAACATGCTAATTTTAGCTCTAACACTGATGATCCACCTACAAATGTGAACTGACGTTCAAAAATAAAACATTTGAAAACGGACCATTTTCCACATTTCTGAAGCATGACGTAATGGGGGGGTGTTATCTCTTTTGTCGAAAATTAGCCGTTTTTGCTCGAACATTAAATGCCTCCAAATGGTATTTATTTAACTTCCCGGGGTGAAGAAACCCTTTTTGAGAACTCAGAGTGGGTAAATTGGCCATTTTCATGCACTTTTAACCATTCCATAAATCTTGTGTTTAGGGCCCCTGGGAGCATGAAAATCACTTTAAACATGCTAATTTTAGCTCTAACACTGATGATCCACCTACCAATGTGAACTGACGTTCAAAAATAAAACATTTTAAAACGGACCATTTTCCACATTTCTGAAGCATGACGTAATGGGGGGGTGTTATCTCTTTTGTCGAAAATCAGCCGTTTTTGCTCGAACATTAAATGCCTCCAAATGGTATTTATTTCACTTCCCGAGCCCCTGGAAGCATGAAAATCACTTTAAACATGCTAATTTTAGCTCTAACACTGATGATCCACCTACAAATGTGAACTGACGTTCAAAAATAAAACATTTGAAAACGGACCATTTTCCACATTTCTGAAGCAGGACGTAATGGGGGGGTGTTATCTCTTTTGTCGAAAATCATCCGTTTTTGCTCGAACATTAAATGCCTCCAAATGGTATTTATTTCACTTCCCGAGCCCCTGGAAGCATGAAAATCACTTTAAACATGCTAATTTTAGCTCTAACACTGATGATCCACCTACAAATGTGAACTGACGTTCAAAAATAAAACATTTGAAAACGGACCATTTTCCACATTTCTGAAGCATGACGTAATGGGGGGGTGTTATCTCTTTTGTCGAAAATCAGCCGTTTTTGCTCGAACATTAAATGCCTCCAAATGGTATTTAATTAACTTCCCGGGGTGAAGAAACCCTTTTTGAGAACTCAGAGTGGGTAAATTGGCCATTTTCATGCACTTTTAACCATTCCATAAATCTTGTGTTTAGGGCCCCTGGGAGCATGAAAATCACTTTAAACATGCTAATTTTAGCTCTAACACTGATGATCCACCTACAAATGTGAACTGACGTTCAAAAATAAAACATTTGAAAACGGACCATTTTCCACATTTCTGAAGCATGACGTAATGGGGGGTGTTATCTCTTTTGTCGAAAATCAGCCATTTTTGCTCGAACATTAAATGCCTCCAAATGGTATTTATTCCACTTCCCGAGCCCCTGGGAGCATGAAAATCACTTTAAACATGCTAATTTTAGCTCTAACACTGATGATCCACCTACAAATGTGAACTGACGTTCAAAAATAAAACATTTGAAAACGGACCATTTTCCACATTTCTGAAGCAGGACGTAATGGGGGGGTGTTATCTCTTTTGTCGAAAATCAGCCGTTTTTGCTCGAACATTAAATGCCTCCAAATGGTATTTAATTAACTTCCAGCGCCCCTGGAAGCATAAAAATCACTTGAAACATGCTAATTTTAGCTCTAACACTGATGATCGACCTACAAATGTGAACTGACGTTCAAAAATAAAACATTTGAAAATGGACCATTTTCCACATTTCTAAAGCATGACGTAATGGGGGGGTGTTATCTCTTTTGTCGAAAATCAGCCGTTTTTGCTCGAACATTAAATGCCTCCAAATGGTATTTAATTAACTTCCCGGGGTGAAGAAACCCTTTTTGAGAACTCAGAGTGGGTAAATTGGCCATTTTCATGCACTTTTAACCATTCCATAAATCTTGTGTTTAGGCCCCTGGGAGCATGAAAATCACTTTAAACATGCTAATTTTAGCTCTAACACTGATGATCCACCTACAAATGTGAACTGACGTTCAAAAATAAAACATTTGAAAACGGACCATTTTCCACATTTCTGAAGCAGGACGTAATGGGGGGGTGTTATCTCTTTTGTCGAAAATCAGCCGTTTTTGCTCGAACAATAAATGCCTCCAAATGGTATTTAATTAACTTCCCGGGGTGAAGAAACCCTTTTTGAGAACTCAGAGTGGGTAAATTGGCCATTTTTATGCACTTTTAACCATTCCATAAATCTTGTGTTTAGGGCCCCTGGGAGCATGAAAATCACTTTAAACATGCTAATTTTAGCTCTAACACTGATGATCCACCTACCAATGTGAACTGACGTTCAAAAATAAAACATTTGAAAACGGACCATTTTCCACATTTCTGAAGCATGACGTAATGGGGGGGTGTTATCTCTTTTGTCGAAAATCAGCCGTTTTTGCTCGAACATTAAATGCCTCCAAATGGTATTTATTTCACTTCCCGAGCCCCTGGAAGCATGAAAATCACTTTAAACTTGCTAATTTTAGCTCTAACACTGATGATCCACCTACAAATGTGAACTGACGTTCAAAAATAAAACATTTGAAAACGGACCATTTTCCACATTTCTGAAGCAGGACGTAATGGGGGGGTGTTATCTCTTTTGTCGAAAATCATCCGTTTTTGCTCGAACATTAAATGCCTCCAAATGGTATTTATTTCACTTCCCGAGCCCCTGGAAGCATGAAAATCACTTTAAACATGCTAATTTTAGCTCTAACACTGATGATCCACCTACAAATGTGAACTGACGTTCAAAAATAAAACATTTGAAAACGGACCATTTTCCACATTTCTGAAGCATGACGTAATGGGGGGGTGTTATCTCTTTTGTCGAAAATAAGCCGTTTTTGCTCGAACATTAAATGCCTCCAAATGGTATTTAATTAACTTCCCGGGGTGAAGAAACCCTTTTTGAGAACTCAGAGTGGGTAAATTGGCCATTTTCATGCACTTTTAACCATTCCATAAATCTTGTGTTTAGGGCCCCTGGAAGCATGAAAATCACTTTAAACATGCTAATTTTAGCTCTAACACTGATGATCCACCTACAAATGTGAACTGACTTTCAAAAATAAAACATTTGAAAACGGACCATTTTCCACATTTCTGAAGCATGACGTAATGGGGGGGTGTTATCTCTTTTGTCGAAAATAAGCCGTTTTTGCTCGAACATTAAATGCCTCCAAATGGTATTTAATTAACTTCCAGCGCCCCTGGAAGCATGAAAATCACTTTAAACATGCTAATTTTAGCTCTAACACTGATGATCCACCTACAAATGTGAACTGACGTTCAAAAATAAAACATTTGAAAACGGACCATTTTCCACATTTCTGAAGCAGGACGTAATGGGGGGGTGTTATCTCTTTTGTCGAAAATCAGCCGTTTTTGCTCGAACATTAAATGCCTCCAAATGGTATTTAATTAACTTCCCGAGCCCCTGGAAGCATGAAAATCACTTTAAACATGCTAATTTTAGCTCTAACACTGATGATCCACCTACAAATGTGAACTGACGTTCAAAAATAAAACATTTGAAAACGGACCATTTTCCACATTTCTGAAGCATGACGTAATGGGGGGGTGTTATCTCTTTTGTCGAAAATCAGCCGTTTTTGCTCGAACATTAAATGCCTCCAAATGGTATTGAATTAACTTCCCGGGGTGAAGAAACCCTTTTTGAGAACTCAGAGTGGGTAAATTGGCCATTTTCATGCACTTTTAACCATTCCATAAATCTTGTGTTTAGGGCCCCTGGAAGCATGAAAATCACTTTAAACATGCTAATTTTAGCTCTAACACTGATGATCCACCTACAAATGTGAACTGACTTTCAAAAATAAAACATTTGAAAACGGACCATTTTCCACATTTCTGAAGCATGACGTAATGGGGGGGTGTTATCTCTTTTGTCGAAAATCAGCCGTTTTTGCTCGAACATTAAATGCCTCCAAATGGTATTTAATTAACTTCCAGCGCCCCTGGAAGCATGAAAATCACTTTAAACATGCTAATTTTAGCTCTAACACTGATGATCCACCTACAAATGTGAACTGACGTTCAAAAATAAAACATTTGAAAACGGACCATTTTCCACATTTCTGAAGCATGACGTAATGGGGGGGTGTTATCTCTTTTGTCGAAAATCAGCCGTTTTTGCTCGAACATTAAATGCCTCCAAATGGTATTTAATTAACTTCCAGCGCCCCTGGAAGCATGAAAATCACTTTAAACATGCTAATTTTAGCTCTAACACTGATGATCCACCTACAAATGTGAACTGACGTTCAAACATAAAACATTTGAAAACGGACCATTTTCCACATTTCTGAAGCATGACGTAATGGGGGGGTGTTATCTCTTTTGTCGAAAATCAGCCGTTTTTGCTCGCACATTAAATGCCTCCAAATGGTATTTAATTAACTTCCCGGGGTGAAGAAACCCTTTTTGAGAACTCAGAGTGGGTAAATTGGCCATTTTCATGCACTTTTAACCATTCCATAAATCTTGTGTTTAGGGCCCCTGGGAGCATGAAAATCACTTTAAACATGCTAATTTTAGCTCTAACACTGATGATCCACCTACAAATGTGAACTGACGTTCAAAAATAAAACATTTGAAAATGGACCATTTTCCACATTTCTGAAGCAGGACGTAATGGGGGGGTGTTATCTCTTTTGTCGAAAATCAGCCGTTTTTGCTCGAACATTAAATGCCTCCAAATGGTATTTAATTAACTTCCCGGGGTGAAGAAACCCTTTTTGAGAACTCAGAGTGGGTAAATTGGCCATTTTCATGCACTTTTAACCATTCCATAAATCTTGTGTTTAGGGCCCCTGGGAGCATGAAAATCACTTTAAACATGCTAATTTTAGCTCTAACACTGATGATCCACCTACAAATGTGAACTGACGTTCAAAAATAAAACATTTGAAAACGGACCATTTTCCACATTTCTGAAGCAGGACGTAATGGGGGGGTGTTATCTCTTTTGTCGAAAATCAGCCGTTTTTGCTCGAACATTAAATGCCTCCAAATGGTATTTAATTAACTTCCCGAGCCCCTGGGAGCATGAAAATCACTTTAAACATGCTAATTTTAGCTCTAACACTGATGATCCACCTACAAATGTGAACTGACGTTCAAAAATAAAACATTTGAAAACGGACCATTTTCCACATTTCTGAAGCATGACGTAATGGGGGGGTGTTATCTCTTTTGTCGAAAATCAGCCGTTTTTGCTCGAACATTAAATGCCTCCAAATGGTATTTAATTAACTTCCCGGGGTGAAGAAACCCTTTTTGAGAACTCAGAGTGGGTAAATTGGCCATTTTCATGCACTTTTAACCATTCCATAAATCTTGTGTTTAGGGCCCCTGGAAGCATGAAAATCACTTTAAACAAGCTAGTTTTAGCTCTAACACTGATGATCCACCTACAAATGTGAACTGACGTTCAAAAATAAAACATTTGAAAACTGACCATTTTCCACATTTCTGAAGCAGGACGTAATGGGGGGGTGTTATCTCTTTTGTCGAAAATCAGCCGTTTTTGCTCGAACATTAAATGCCTCCAAATGGAATTTATTTCACTTCCCGAGCCCCTGGAAGCATGAAAATCACTTTAAACATGCTAATTTTAGCTCTAACACTGATGATCCACCTACAAATGTGAACTGACGTTCAAAAATAAAACATTTGAAAACGGACCATTTTCCACATTTCTGAAGCAGGACGTAATGGGGGGGTGTTATCTCTTTTGTCGAAAATCAGCCGTTTTTGCTCGAACATTAAATGCCTCCAAATGGTATTTAATTAACTTCCCGGGGTGAAGAAACCCTTTTTTGAGAACTCAGAGTGGGTAAATTGGCCATTTTCATGCACTTTTAACCATTCCATGAATCTTGTGTTTAGGGCCCCTGGGAGCATGAAAATCACTTTAAACATGCTAATTTTAGCTCTAACACTGATGATCCACCTACAAATGTGAACTGACGTTCAAAAATAAAACATTTGAAAACGGACCATTTTCCACATTTCTGAAGCAGGACGTAATGGGGGGGGTGTTATCTCTTTTGTCGAAAATCAGCCGTTTTTGCTCGAACATTAAATGCCTCCAAATGGTATTTAATTAACTTCCAGCGCCCCTGGAAGCATAAAAATCACTTTAAACATGCTAATTTTAGCTCTAACACTGATGATCCACCTACAAATGTGAACTGACGTTCAAAAATAAAACATTTGAAAACGGACCATTTTCCACATTTCTGAAGCATGACGTAATGGGGGGGTGTTATCTCTTTTGTCGAAAATCAGCCGTTTTTGCTCGAACATTAAATGCCTCCAAATGGTATTTATTTCACTTCCCGAGCCCCTGGAAGCATGAAAATCACTTTAAACATGCTAATTTTAGCTCTAACACTGATGATCCACCTACAAATGTGAACTGACGTTCAAAAATAAAACATTTGAAAACGGACCATTTTCCACATTTCTGAAGCAGGACGTAATGGGGGGGTGTTATCTCTTTTGTCGAAAATCAGCCGTTTTTGCTCGAACATTAAATGCCTCCAAATGGTATTTAATTAACTTCCCGGGGTGAAGAAACCCTTTTTGAGAACTCAGAGTGGGTAAATTGGCCATTTTCATGCACTTTTAACCATTCCATAAATCTTGTGTTTAGGGCCCCTGGGAGCATGAAAATCACTTTAAACATGCTAATTTTAGCTCTAACACTGATGATCCACCTACAAATGTGAACTGACGTTCAAAAATAAAACATTTGAAAACGGACCATTTTCCACATTTCTGAAGCAGGACGTAATGGGGGGGTGTTATCTCTTTTGTCGAAAAAATCAGCCGTTTTTGCTCGAACATTAAATGCCTCCAAATGGTATTTAATTAACTTCCAGCGCCCCTGGAAGCATAAAAATCACTTTAAACATGCTAATTTTAGCTCTAACACTGATGATCCACCTACAAATGTGAACTGACGTTCAAAAATAAAACATTTGAAAACGGACCATTTTCCACATTTCTGAAGCATGACGTAATGGGGGGGTGTTATCTCTTTTGTCGAAAATCAGCCGTTTTTGCTCGAACATTAAATGCCTCCAAATGGTATTTAATTAACTTCCCGGGGTGAAGAAACCCTTTTTGAGAACTCAGAGTGGGTAAATTGGCCATTTTCATGCACTTTTAACCATTCCATAAATCTTGTGTTTAGGGCCCCTGGAAGCATGAAAATCACTTTAAACATGCTAATTTTAGCTCTAACACTGATGATCCACCTACAAATGTGAACTGACGTTCAAAAATAAAACATTTGAAAACGGACCATTTTCCACATTTCTGAAGCAGGACGTAATGGGGCGGTGTTATCTCTTTTGTCGAAAATCAGCCGTTTTTGCTCGAACATTAAATGCCTCCAAATGGTATTTAATTAACTTCCCGGGGTGAAGAAACCCTTTTTGAGAACTCAGAGTGGGTAAATTGGCCATTTTCATGCACTTTTAACCATTCCATAAATCTTGTGTTTAGGGCCCCTGGGAGCATGAAAATCACTTTAAACATGCTAATTTTAGCTCTAACACTGATGATCCACCTACAAATGTGAACTGACGTTCAAAAATAAAACATTTGAAAACGGACCATTTTCCACGTTTCTGAAGCAGGACGTAATGGGGGGGTGTTATCTCTTTTGTCGAAAATCAGCCGTTTTTGCTCGAACATTAAATGCCTCCAAATGGTATTTAATTAACTTCCCGGGGTGAAGAAACCCTTTTTGAGAACTCAGAGTGGGTAAATTGGCCATTTTCATGCACTTTTAACCATTCCATAAATCTTGTGTTTAGGGCCCCTGGGAGCATGAAAATCACTTTAAACATGCTAATTTTAGCTCTAACACTGATGATCCACCTACAAATGTGAACTGACGTTCAAAAATAAAACATTTGAAAACGGACCATTTTCCACATTTCTGAAGCATGACGTAATGGGGGGTGTTATCTCTTTTGTCGAAAATCAGCCGTTTTTGCTCGAACATTAAATGCCTCCAAATGGTATTTATTCCACTTCCCGAGCCCCTGGGAGCATGAAAATCACTTTAAACATGCTAATTTTAGCTCTAACACTGATGATCCACCTAAAAATGTGAACTGACGTTCAAAAATAAAACATTTGAAAACGGACCATTTTCCACATTTCTGAAGCAGGACGTAATGGGGGGGTGTTATCTCTTTTGTCGAAAATCAGCCGTTTTTGCTCGAACATTAAATGCCTCCAAATGGTATTTAATTAACTTCCAGCGCCCCTGGAAGCATAAAAATCACTTTAAACATGCTAATTTTAGCTCTAACACTGATGATCGACCTACAAATGTGAACTGACGTTCAAAAATAAAACATTTGAAAATGGACCATTTTCCACATTTCTGAAGCATGACGTAATGGGGGGGTGTTATCTCTTTTGTCGAAAATCAGCCGTTTTTGCTCGAACATTAAATGCCTCCAAATGGTATTTATTTCACTTCCCGAGCCGCTGGTAGCATGAAAATCACTTTAAACATGCTAATTTTAGCTCTAACACTGATGATCCACCTACAAATGTGAACTGACGTTCAAAAATAAAACATTTGAAAACGGACCATTTTCCACATTTCTGAAGCAGGACGTAATGGGGGGGGTGTTATCTCTTTTGTCGAAAATCAGCCGTTTTTGCTCGAACATTAAATGCCTCCAAATGGTATTTAATTAACTTCCCGAGCCCCTGGAAGCATGAAAATGGTAATTTATTTTGCTGGAAGCATGAAAATCACTTTAAACATGCTAATTTTAGCTCTAACACTGATGATCCACCTACAAATGTGAACTGACGTTCAAAAATAAAACATTTGAAAACGGACCATTTTCCACATTTCTGAAGCATGACGTAATGGGGGGGTGTTATCTCTTTTGTCGAAAATCAGCCGTTTTTGCTCGAACATTAAATGCCTCCAAATGGTATTTAATTAACTTCCCGGGGTGAAGAAACCCTTTTTGAGAACTCAGAGTGGGTAAATTGGCCATTTTCATGCACTTTTAACCATTCCATAAATCTTGTGTTTAGGGCCCCTGGGAGCATGAAAATCACTTTAAACATGCTAATTTTAGCTCTAACACTGATGATCCACCTACAAATGTGAACTGACGTTCAAAAATAAAACATTTGAAAACGGACCATTTTCCACATTTCTGAAGCAGGACGTAATGGGGGGGTGTTATCTCTTTTGTCGAAAATCAGCCGTTTTTGATCGAACATTAAATGCCTCCAAATGGTATTTAATTAACTTCCCGGGGTGAAGAAACCCTTTTTGAGAACTCAGAGTGGGTAAATTGGCCATTTTCATGCACTTTTAACCATTCCATAAATCTTGTGTTTAGGGCCCCTGGGAGCATGAAAATCACTTTAAACATGCTAATTTTAGCTCTAACACTGATGATCCACCTACAAATGTGAACTGACGTTCAAAAATAAAACATTTGAAAACTGACCATTTTCCACATTTCTGAAGCATGACGTAATGGGGGGTGTTATCTCTTTTGTCGAAAATCAGCCGTTTTTGCTCGAACATTAAATGCCTCCAAATGGTATTTATTCCACTTCCCGAGCCCCTGGGAGCATGAAAATCACTTTAAACATGCTAATTTTAGCTCTAACACTGATGATCCACCTACAAATGTGAACTGACGTTCAAAAATAAAACATTTGAAAACGGACCATTTTCCACATTTCTGAAGCAGGACGTAATGGGGGGGTGTTATCTCTTTTGTCGAAAATCAGCCGTTTTTGCTCGAACATTAAATGCCTCCAAATGGTATTTAATTAACTTCCAGCGCCCCTGGAAGCATAAAAATCACTTTAAACATGCTAATTTTAGCTCTAACACTGATGATCGACCTACAAATAAGAACTGACGTTCAAAAATAAAACATTTGAAAATGGACCATTTTCCACATTTCTGAAGCATGACGTAATGGGGGGGTGTTATCTCTTTTGTCGAAAATCAGCCGTTTTTGCTCGAACATTAAATGCCTCCAAATGGTATTTATTTCACTTCCCGAGCCCCTGGAAGCATGAAAAACACTTTAAACATGCTAATTTTAGCTCTAACACTGATGATCCACCTACAAATGTGAACTGACGTTCAAAAATAAAACATTTGAAAACGGACCATTTTCCACATTTCTGAAGCAGGACGTAATGGGGGGGGTGTTATCTCTTTTGTCGAAAATCAGCCGTTTTTGCTCGAACATTAAATGCCTCCAAATGGTATTTAATTAACTTTCCGAGCCCCTGGAAGCATGAAAATCACTTTAAACATGCTAATTTTAGCTCTAACACTGATGATCCACCTACAAATGTGAACTGACGTTCAAAAATAAAACATTTGAAAACGGACCATTTTCCACATTTCTGAAGCATGACGTAATGGGGGGGTGTTATCTCTTTTGTCGAAAATTAGCCGTTTTTGCTCGAACATTAAATGCCTCCAAATGGTATTTATTTAACTTCCCGGGGTGAAGAAACCCTTTTTGAGAACTCAGAGTGGGTAAATTGGCCATTTTCATGCACTTTTAACCATTCCATAAATCTTGTGTTTAGGGCCCCTGGGAGCATGAAAATCACTTTAAACATGCTAATTTTAGCTCTAACACTGATGATCCACCTACCAATGTGAACTGACGTTCAAAAATAAAACATTTTAAAACGGACCATTTTCCACATTTCTGAAGCATGACGTAATGGGGGGGTGTTATCTCTTTTGTCGAAAATCAGCCGTTTTTGCTCGAACATTAAATGCCTCCAAATGGTATTTATTTCACTTCCCGAGCCCCTGGAAGCATGAAAATCACTTTAAACATGCTAATTTTAGCTCTAACACTGATGATCCACCTACAAATGTGAACTGACGTTCAAAAATAAAACATTTGAAAACGGACCATTTTCCACATTTCTGAAGCAGGACGTAATGGGGGGGTGTTATCTCTTTTGTCGAAAATCATCCGTTTTTGCTCGAACATTAAATGCCTCCAAATGGTATTTATTTCACTTCCCGAGCCCCTGGAAGCATGAAAATCACTTTAAACATGCTAATTTTAGCTCTAACACTGATGATCCACCTACAAATGTGAACTGACGTTCAAAAATAAAACATTTGAAAACGGACCATTTTCCACATTTCTGAAGCATGACGTAATGGGGGGGTGTTATCTCTTTTGTCGAAAATCAGCCGTTTTTGCTCGAACATTAAATGCCTCCAAATGGTATTTAATTAACTTCCCGGGGTGAAGAAACCCTTTTTGAGAACTCAGAGTGGGTAAATTGGCCATTTTCATGCACTTTTAACCATTCCATAAATCTTGTGTTTAGGGCCCCTGGGAGCATGAAAATCACTTTAAACATGCTAATTTTAGCTCTAACACTGATGATCCACCTACAAATGTGAACTGACGTTCAAAAATAAAACATTTGAAAACGGACCATTTTCCACATTTCTGAAGCATGACGTAATGGGGGGTGTTATCTCTTTTGTCGAAAATCAGCCATTTTTGCTCGAACATTAAATGCCTCCAAATGGTATTTATTCCACTTCCCGAGCCCCTGGGAGCATGAAAATCACTTTAAACATGCTAATTTTAGCTCTAACACTGATGATCCACCTACAAATGTGAACTGACGTTCAAAAATAAAACATTTGAAAACGGACCATTTTCCACATTTCTGAAGCAGGACGTAATGGGGGGGTGTTATCTCTTTTGTCGAAAATCAGCCGTTTTTGCTCGAACATTAAATGCCTCCAAATGGTATTTAATTAACTTCCAGCGCCCCTGGAAGCATAAAAATCACTTGAAACATGCTAATTTTAGCTCTAACACTGATGATCGACCTACAAATGTGAACTGACGTTCAAAAATAAAACATTTGAAAATGGACCATTTTCCACATTTCTAAAGCATGACGTAATGGGGGGGTGTTATCTCTTTTGTCGAAAATCAGCCGTTTTTGCTCGAACATTAAATGCCTCCAAATGGTATTTAATTAACTTCCCGGGGTGAAGAAACCCTTTTTGAGAACTCAGAGTGGGTAAATTGGCCATTTTCATGCACTTTTAACCATTCCATAAATCTTGTGTTTAGGCCCCTGGGAGCATGAAAATCACTTTAAACATGCTAATTTTAGCTCTAACACTGATGATCCACCTACAAATGTGAACTGACGTTCAAAAATAAAACATTTGAAAACGGACCATTTTCCACATTTCTGAAGCAGGACGTAATGGGGGGGTGTTATCTCTTTTGTCGAAAATCAGCCGTTTTTGCTCGAACAATAAATGCCTCCAAATGGTATTTAATTAACTTCCCGGGGTGAAGAAACCCTTTTTGAGAACTCAGAGTGGGTAAATTGGCCATTTTTATGCACTTTTAACCATTCCATAAATCTTGTGTTTAGGGCCCCTGGGAGCATGAAAATCACTTTAAACATGCTAATTTTAGCTCTAACACTGATGATCCACCTACCAATGTGAACTGACGTTCAAAAATAAAACATTTGAAAACGGACCATTTTCCACATTTCTGAAGCATGACGTAATGGGGGGGTGTTATCTCTTTTGTCGAAAATCAGCCGTTTTTGCTCGAACATTAAATGCCTCCAAATGGTATTTATTTCACTTCCCGAGCCCCTGGAAGCATGAAAATCACTTTAAACTTGCTAATTTTAGCTCTAACACTGATGATCCACCTACAAATGTGAACTGACGTTCAAAAATAAAACATTTGAAAACGGACCATTTTCCACATTTCTGAAGCAGGACGTAATGGGGGGGTGTTATCTCTTTTGTCGAAAATCATCCGTTTTTGCTCGAACATTAAATGCCTCCAAATGGTATTTATTTCACTTCCCGAGCCCCTGGAAGCATGAAAATCACTTTAAACATGCTAATTTTAGCTCTAACACTGATGATCCACCTACAAATGTGAACTGACGTTCAAAAATAAAACATTTGAAAACGGACCATTTTCCACATTTCTGAAGCATGACGTAATGGGGGGGTGTTATCTCTTTTGTCGAAAATAAGCCGTTTTTGCTCGAACATTAAATGCCTCCAAATGGTATTTAATTAACTTCCCGGGGTGAAGAAACCCTTTTTGAGAACTCAGAGTGGGTAAATTGGCCATTTTCATGCACTTTTAACCATTCCATAAATCTTGTGTTTAGGGCCCCTGGGAGCATGAAAATCACTTTAAACATGCTAATTTTAGCTCTAACACTGATGATCCACCTACAAATGTGAACTGACGTTCAAAAATAAAACATTTGAAAACGGACCATTTTCCACATTTCTGAAGCAGGACGTAATGGGGGGGTGTTATCTCTTTTGTCGAAAATCAGCCGTTTTTGCTCGAACATTAAATGCCTCCAAATGGTATTTAATTAACTTCCCGGGGTGAAGAAACCCTTTTTGAGAACTCAGAGTGGGTAAATTGGCCATTTTCATGCACTTTTAACCATTCCATAAATCTTGTGTTTAGGGCCCCTGGGAGCATGAAAATCACTTTAAACATGCTAATTTTAGCTCTAACACTGATGATCCACCTACAAATGTGAACTGACGTTCAAAAATAAAACATTTGAAAACGGACCATTTTCCACATTTCTGAAGCATGACGTAATGGGGGGTGTTATCTCTTTTGTCGAAAATCAGCCGTTTTTGCTTGAACATTAAATGCCTCCAAATGGTATTTATTTCACTTCCCGAGCCCCTGGAAGCATGAAAATCACTTTAAACATGCTAATTTTAGCTCTAACACTGATGATCCACCTACAAATGTGAACTGACGTTCAAAAATAAAACATTTGAAAACGGACCATTTTCCACATTTCTGAAGCAGGACGTAATGGGGGGGTGTTATCTCTTTTGTCGAAAATCAGCCGTTTTTGCTCGAACATTAAATGCCTCCAAATGGTATTTAATTAACTTCCAGCGCCCCTGGAAGCATAAAAATCACTTTAAACATGCTAATTTTAGCTCTAACACTGATGATCGACCTACAAATGTGAACTGACGTTCAAAAATAAAACATTTGAAAATGGACCATTTTCCACATTTCTGAAGCATGACGTAATGGGGGGGTGTTATCTCTTTTATCGAAAATCAGCCGTTTTTGCTCGAACATTAAATGCCTCCAAATGGTATTTATTTCACTTCCCGAGCCCCTGGAAGCATGAAAATCACTTTAAACATGCTAATTTTAGCTCTAACACTGATGATCCACCTACAAATGTGAACTGACGTTCAAAAATAAAACATTTGAAAACGGACCATTTTCCACATTTCTGAAGCAGGACGTAATGGGGGGGGTGTTATCTCTTTTGTCGAAAATCAGCCGTTTTTGCTCGAACATTAAATGCCTCCAAATGGTATTTAATTAACTTTCCGAGCCCCTGGAAGCATGAAAATCACTTTAAACATGCTAATTTTAGCTCTAACACTGATGATCCACCTACAAATGTGAACTGACGTTCAAAAATAAAACATTTGAAAACGGACCATTTTCCACATTTCTGAAGCATGACGTAATGGGGGGGTGTTATCTCTTTTGTCGAAAATTAGCCGTTTTTGCTCGAACATTAAATGCCTCCAAATGGTATTTAATTAACTTCCCGGGGTGAAGAAACCCTTTTTGAGAACTCAGAGTGGGTAAATTGGCCATTTTCATGCACTTTTAACCATTCCATAAATCTTGTGTTTAGGGCCCCTGGGAGCATGAAAATCACTTTAAACATGCTAATTTTAGCTCTAACACTGATGATCCACCTACCAATGTGAACTGACGTTCAAAAATAAAACATTTTAAAACGGACCATTTTCCACATTTCTGAAGCATGACGTAATGGGGGGGTGTTATCTCTTTTGTCGAAAATCAGCCGTTTTTGCTCGAACATTAAATGCCTCCAAATGGTATTTATTTCACTTCCCGAGCCCCTGGAAGCATGAAAATCACTTTAAACATGCTAATTTTAGCTCTAACACTGATGATCCACCTACAAATGTGAACTGACGTTCAAAAATAAAACATTTGAAAACGGACCATTTTCCACATTTCTGAAGCAGGACGTAATGGGGGGGTGTTATCTCTTTTGTCGAAAATCAGCCGTTTTTGCTCGAACATTAAATGCCTCCAAATGGTATTTAATTAACTTCCCGGGGTGAAGAAACCCTTTTTGAGAACTCAGAGTGGGTAAATTGGCCATTTTCATGCACTTTTAACCATTCCATAAATCTTGTGTTTAGGGCCCCTGGGAGCATGAAAATCACTTTAAACATGCTAATTTTAGCTCTAACACTGATGATCCACCTACAAATGTGAACTGACGTTCAAAAATAAAACATTTGAAAACGGACCATTTTCCACATTTCTGAAGCATGACGTAATGGGGGGTGTTATCTCTTTTGTCGAAAATCAGCCATTTTTGCTCGAACATTAAATGCCTCCAAATGGTATTTATTCCACTTCCCGAGCCCCTGGGAGCATGAAAATCACTTTAAACATGCTAATTTTAGCTCTAACACTGATGATCCACCTACAAATGTGAACTGACGTTCAAAAATAAAACATTTGAAAACGGACCATTTTCCACATTTCTGAAGCAGGACGTAATGGGGGGGTGTTATCTCTTTTGTCGAAAATCAGCCGTTTTTGCTCGAACATTAAATGCCTCCAAATGGTATTTAATTAACTTCCAGCGCCCCTGGAAGCATAAAAATCACTTGAAACATGCTAATTTTAGCTCTAACACTGATGATCGACCTACAAATGTGAACTGACGTTCAAAAATAAAACATTTGAAAATGGACCATTTTCCACATTTCTAAAGCATGACGTAATGGGGGGGTGTTATCTCTTTTGTCGAAAATCAGCCGTTTTTGCTCGAACATTAAATGCCTCCAAATGGTATTTATTTCACTTCCCGAGCCCCTGGAAGCATGAAAATCACTTTAAACATGCTAATTTTAGCTCTAACACTGATGATCCACCTACAAATGTGAACTGACGTTCAAAAATAAAACATTTGAAAACGGACCATTTTCCACATTTCTGAAGCAGGACGTAATGGGGGGGGTGTTATCTCTTTTGTCGAAAATCAGCCGTTTTTGCTCGAACATTAAATGCCTCCAAATGGTATTTATTTCACTTCCCGAGCCCCTGGAAGCATGAAAATCACTTTAAACATGCTAATTTTAGCTCTAACACTGATGATCCACCTACAAATGTGAACTGACATTCAAAAATAAAACATTTGAAAACGGACCATTTTCCACATTTCTGAAGCAGGACGTAATGGGGGGGTGTTATCTCTTTTGTCGAAAATCATCCGTTTTTGCTCGAACATTAAATGCCTCCAAATGGTATTTATTTCACTTCCCGAGCCCCTGGAAGCATGAAAATCACTTTAAACATGCTAATTTTAGCTCTAACACTGATGATCCACCTACAAATGTGAACTGACGTTCAAAAATAAAACATTTGAAAACGGACCATTTTCCACATTTCTGAAGCATGGCGTAATGGGGGGGTGTTATCTCTTTTGTCGAAAATCAGCCGTTTTTGCTCGAACATTAAATGCCTCCAAATGGTATTTAATTAACTTCCCGGGGTGAAGAAACCCTTTTTGAGAACTCAGAGTGGGTAAATTGGCCATTTTCATGCACTTTTAACCATTCCATAAATCTTGTGTTTAGGCCCCTGGGAGCATGAAAATCACTTTAAACATGCTAATTTTAGCTCTAACACTGATGATCCACCTACAAATGTGAACTGACGTTCAAAAATAAAACATTTGAAAACGGACCATTTTCCACATTTCTGAAGCAGGACGTAATGGGGGGGTGTTATCTCTTTTGTCGAAAATCAGCCGTTTTTGCTCGAACAATAAATGCCTCCAAATGGTATTTAATTAACTTCCCGGGGTGAAGAAACCCTTTTTGAGAACTCAGAGTGGGTAAATTGGCCATTTTTATGCACTTTTAACCATTCCATAAATCTTGTGTTTAGGGCCCCTGGGAGCATGAAAATCACTTTAAACATGCTAATTTTAGCTCTAACACTGATGATCCACCTACCAATGTGAACTGACGTTCAAAAATAAAACATTTGAAAACGGACCATTTTCCACATTTCTGAAGCATGACGTAATGGGGGGGTGTTATCTCTTTTGTCGAAAATCAGCCGTTTTTGCTCGAACATTAAATGCCTCCAAATGGTATTTATTTCACTTCCCGAGCCCCTGGAAGCATGAAAATCACTTTAAACTTGCTAATTTTAGCTCTAACACTGATGATCCACCTACAAATGTGAACTGACGTTCAAAAATAAAACATTTGAAAACGGACCATTTTCCACATTTCTGAAGCAGGACGTAATGGGGGGGTGTTATCTCTTTTGTCGAAAATCATCCGTTTTTGCTCGAACATTAAATGCCTCCAAATGGTATTTATTTCACTTCCCGAGCCCCTGGAAGCATGAAAATCACTTTAAACATGCTAATTTTAGCTCTAACACTGATGATCCACCTACAAATGTGAACTGACGTTCAAAAATAAAACATTTGAAAACGGACCATTTTCCACATTTCTGAAGCATGACGTAATGGGGGGGTGTTATCTCTTTTGTCGAAAATCATCCGTTTTTGCTCGAACATTAAATGCCTCCAAATGGTATTTAATTAACTTCCCGAGCCCCTGGAAGCATGAAAATCACTTTAAACATGCTAATTTTAGCTCTAACACTGATGATCCACCTACAAATGTGAACTGACGTTCAAAAATAAAACATTTGAAAACGGACCATTTTCCACATTTCTGAAGCAGGACGTAATGGGGGGGTGTTATCTCTTTTGTCGAAAATCAGCCGTTTTTGCTCGAACATTAAATGCCTCCAAATGGTATTTAATTAACTTCCCGGGGTGAAGAAACCCTTTTTGAGAACTCAGAGTGGGTAAATTGGCCATTTTCATGCACTTTTAACCATTCCATAAATCTTGTGTTTAGGGCCCCTGGGAGCATGAAAATCACTTTAAACATGCTAATTTTAGCTCTAACACTGATGATCCACCTACAAATGTGAACTGACGTTCAAAAATAAAACATTTGAAAACGGACCATTTTCCACATTTCTGAAGCATGACGTAATGGGGGGTGTTATCTCTTTTGTCGAAAATCAGCCGTTTTTGCTTGAACATTAAATGCCTCCAAATGGTATTTATTTCACTTCCCGAGCCCCTGGAAGCATGAAAATCACTTTAAACATGCTAATTTTAGCTCTAACACTGATGATCCAACTACAAATGTGAACTGACGTTCAAAAATAAAACATTTGAAAACGGACCATTTTCCACATTTCTGAAGCAGGACGTAATGGGGGGGTGTTATCTCTTTTGTGGAAAATCAGCCGTTTTTGCTCGAACATTAAATGCCTCCAAATGGTATTTAATTAACTTCCAGCGCCCCTGGAAGCATAAAAATCACTTTAAACATGCTAATTTTAGCTCTAACACTGATGATCCACCTACAAATGTGAACTGACGTTCAAAAATAAAACATTTGAAAACGGACCATTTTCCACATTTCTGAAGCATGACGTAATGGGGGGGGGGTGTTATCTCTTTTGTCGAAAATCAGCCGTTTTTGCTCGAACATTAAATGCCTCCAAATGGTATTTAATTAACTTCCCGGGGTGAAGAAACCCTTTTTGAGAACTCAGAGTGGGTAAATTGGCCATTTTCATGCACTTTTAACCATTCCATAAATCTTGTGTTTAGGGCCCCTGGAAGCATGAAAATCACTTTAAACATGCTAATTTTAGCTCTAACACTGATGATCCACCTACAAATGTGAACTGACGTTCAAAAATAAAACATTTGAAAACGGACCATTTTCCACATTTCTGAAGCAGGACGTAATGGGGGGGTGTTATCTCTTTTGTCGAAAATCAGCCGTTTTTGCTCGAACATTAAATGCCTCCAAATGGTATTTAATTAACTTCCCGGGGTGAAGAAACCCTTTTTGAGAACTCAGAGTGGGTAAATTGGCCATTTTCATGCACTTTTAACCATTCCATAAATCTTGTGTTTAGGGCCCCTGGGAGCATGAAAATCACTTTAAACATGCTAATTTTAGCTCTAACACTGATGATCCACCTACAAATGTGAACTGACGTTCAAAAATAAAACATTTGAAAACGGACCATTTTCCACTTTTCTGAAGCATGACATAATGGGGGGTGTTATCTCTTTTGTCGAAAATCAGCCGTTTTTGCTCGAACATTAAATGCCTCCAAATGGTATTTATTTCACTTCCGGAGCCCCTGGAAGCATGAAAATCACTTTAAACATGCTAATTTTAGCTCTAACACTGATGATCCACCTACAAATGTGAACTGACGTTCAAAAATAAAACATTTGAAAACGGACCATTTTCCACATTTCTGAAGCATGACGTAATGGGGGGGTGTTATCTCTTTTGTCGAAAATCAGCCGTTTTTGCTCGAACATTAAATGCCTCCAAATGGTATTTATTTCACTTCCCGAGCCCCTGGAAGCATGAAAATCACTTTAAACATGCTAATTTTAGCTCTAACACTGATGATCCACCTACAAATGTGAACTGACGTTCAAAAATAAAACATTTGAAAACGGACCATTTTCCACATTTCTGAAGCATGACGTAATGGGGGGGTGTTATCTCTTTTGTCGAAAATCAGCCGTTTTTGCTCGAACATTAAATGCCTCCAAATGGTATTTAATTAACTTCCAGCGCCCCTGGAAGCATAAAAATCACTTTAAACATGCTAATTTTAGCTCTAACACTGATGATCCACCTACAAATGTGAACTGACGTTCAAAAATAAAACATTTGAAAACGGACCATTTTCCACATTTCTGAAGCAGGACGTAATGGGGGGGTGTTATCTCTTTTGTCGAAAATCAGCCGTTTTTGCTCGAACATTAAATGCCTCCAAATGGTATTTATTTCACTTCCCGAGCCCCTGGAAGCATGAAAATCACTTTAAACATGCTAATTTTAGCTCTAACACTGATGATCCACCTACAAATGTGAACTGACGTTCAAAAATAAAACATTTGAAAACGGACCATTTTCCACATTTCTGAAGCAGGACGTAATGGGGGGGTGTTATCTCTTTTGTCGAAAATCATCCGTTTTTGCTCGAACATTAAATGCCTCCAAATGGTATTTATTTCACTTCCCGAGCCCCTGGAAGCATGAAAATCACTTTAAACATGCTAATTTTAGCTCTAACACTGATGATCCACCTACAAATGTGAACTGACGTTCAAAAATAAAACATTTGAAAACGGACCATTTTCCACATTTCTGAAGCATGACGTAATGGGGGGGTGTTATCTCTTTTGTCGAAAATCAGCCGTTTTTGCTCGAACATTAAATGCCTCCAAATGGTATTTAATTAACTTCCCGGGGTGAAGAAACCCTTTTTGAGAACTCAGAGTGGGTAAATTGGCCATTTTCATGCACTTTTAACCATTCCATAAATCTTGTGTTTAGGGCCCCTGGGAGCATGAAAATCACTTTAAACATGCTAATTTTAGCTCTAACACTGATGATCCACCTACAAATGTGAACTGACGTTCAAAAATAAAACATTTGAAAACGGACCATTTTCCACATTTCTGAAGCATGACGTAATGGGGGGTGTTATCTCTTTTGTCGAAAATCAGCCATTTTTGCTCGAACATTAAATGCCTCCAAATGGTATTTATTCCACTTCCCGAGCCCCTGGGAGCATGAAAATCACTTTAAACATGCTAATTTTAGCTCTAACACTGATGATCCACCTACAAATGTGAACTGACGTTCAAAAATAAAACATTTGAAAACGGACCATTTTCCACATTTCTGAAGCAGGACGTAATGGGGGGTGTTATCTCTTTTGTCGAAAATCAGCCGTTTTTGCTCGAACATTAAATGCCTCCAAATGGTATTTAATTAACTTCCAGCGCCCCTGGAAGCATAAAAATCACTTGAAACATGCTAATTTTAGCTCTAACACTGATGATCGACCTACAAATGTGAACTGACGTTCAAAAATAAAACATTTGAAAATGGACCATTTTCCACATTTCTAAAGCATGACGTAATGGGGGGGTGTTATCTCTTTTGTCGAAAATCAGCCGTTTTTGCTCGAACATTAAATGCCTCCAAATGGTATTTATTTCACTTCCCGAGCCCCTGGAAGCATGAAAATCACTTTAAACATGCTAATTTTAGCTCTAACACTGATGATCCACCTACAAATGTGAACTGACGTTCAAAAATAAAACATTTGAAAACGGACCATTTTCCACATTTCTGAAGCAGGACGTAATGGGGGGGGTGTTATCTCTTTTGTCGAAAATCAGCCGTTTTTGCTCGAACATTAAATGCCTCCAAATGGTATTTAATTAACTTCCCGAGCCCCTGGAAGCATGAAAATCACTTTAAACATGCTAATTTTAGCTCTAACACTGATGATCCACCTACAAATGTGAACTGACGTTCAAAAATAAAACATTTGAAAACGGACCATTTTCCACATTTCTGAAGCATGACGTAATGGGGGGGTGTTATCTCTTTTGTCGAAAATCAGCCGTTTTTGCTCGAACATTAAATGCCTCCAAATGGTATTTAATTAACTTCCCGGGGTGAAGAAACCCTTTTTGAGAACTCAGAGTGGGTAAATTGGCCATTTTCATGCACTTTTAACCATTCCATAAATCTTGTGTTTAGGCCCCTGGGAGCATGAAAATCACTTTAAACATGCTAATTTTAGCTCTAACACTGATGATCCACCTACAAATGTGAACTGACGTTCAAAAATAAAACATTTGAAAACGGACCATTTTCCACATTTCTGAAGCAGGACGTAATGGGGGGGTGTTATCTCTTTTGTCGAAAATCAGCCGTTTTTGCTCGAACAATAAATGCCTCCAAATGGTATTTAATTAACTTCCCGGGGTGAAGAAACCCTTTTTGAGAACTCAGAGTGGGTAAATTGGCCATTTTTATGCACTTTTAACCATTCCATAAATCTTGTGTTTAGGGCCCCTGGGAGCATGAAAATCACTTTAAACATGCTAATTTTAGCTCTAACACTGATGATCCACCTACCAATGTGAACTGACGTTCAAAAATAAAACATTTGAAAACGGACCATTTTCCACATTTCTGAAGCATGACGTAATGGGGGGGTGTTATCTCTTTTGTCGAAAATCAGCCGTTTTTGCTCGAACATTAAATGCCTCCAAATGGTATTTATTTCACTTCCCGAGCCCCTGGAAGCATGAAAATCACTTTAAACTTGCTAATTTTAGCTCTAACACTGATGATCCACCTACAAATGTGAACTGACGTTCAAAAATAAAACATTTGAAAACGGACCATTTTCCACATTTCTGAAGCAGGACGTAATGGGGGGGTGTTATCTCTTTTGTCGAAAATCATCCGTTTTTGCTCGAACATTAAATGCCTCCAAATGGTATTTATTTCACTTCCCGAGCCCCTGGAAGCATGAAAATCACTTTAAACATGCTAATTTTAGCTCTAACACTGATGATCCACCTACAAATGTGAACTGACGTTCAAAAATAAAACATTTGAAAACGGACCATTTTCCACATTTCTGAAGCATGACGTAATGGGGGGGTGTTATCTCTTTTGTCGAAAATCAGCCGTTTTTGCTCGAACATTAAATGCCTCCAAATGGTATTTAATTAACTTCCAGCGCCCCTGGAAGCATGAAAATCACTTTAAACATGCTAATTTTAGCTCTAACACTGATGATCCACCTACAAATGTGAACTGACGTTCAAAAATAAAACATTTGAAAACGGACCATTTTCCACATTTCTGAAGCATGACGTAATGGGGGGGTGTTATCTCTTTTGTCGAAAATCAGCCGTTTTTGCTCGAACATTAAATGCCTCCAAATGGTATTTAATTAACTTCCAGCGCCCCTGGAACCATGAAAATCACTTTAAACATGCTAATTTTAGCTCTAACACTGATGATCCACCTACAAATGTGAACTGACGTTCAAAAATAAAACATTTGAAAACGGACCATTTTCCACATTTCTGAAGCAGGACGTAATGGGGGGGTGTTATCTCTTTTGTCGAAAATCAGCCGTTTTTGCTCGAACATTAAATGCCTCCAAATGGTATTTAATTAACTTCCCGGGGTGAAGAAACCCTTTTTGAGAACTCAGAGTGGGTAAATTGGCCATTTTCATGCACTTTTAACCATTCCATAAATCTTGTGTTTAGGGCCCCTGGAAGCATGAAAATCACTTTAAACATGCTAATTTTAGCTCTAACACTGATGATCCACCTACAAATGTGAACTGACGTTCAAAAATAAAACATTTGAAAACGGACCATTTTCCACATTTCTGAAGCATGACGTAATGGGGGGGTGTTATCTCTTTTGTCGAAAATCAGCCGTTTTTGCTCGAACATTAAATGCCTCCAAATGGTATTTAATTAACTTCCAGCGCCCCTGGAAGCATGAAAATCACTTTAAACATGCTAATCTTAGCTCTAACACTGATGATCCACCTACAAATGTGAACTGACGTTCAAAAATAAAACATTTGAAAACGGACCATTTTCCACATTTCTGAAGCAGGACGTAATGGGGGGGTGTTATCTCTTTTGTCGAAAATCAGCCGTTTTTGCTCGAACATTAAATGCCTCCAAATGGTATTTAATTAACTTCCCGGGGTGAAGAAACCCTTTTTGAGAACTCAGAGTGGGTAAATTGGCCATTTTCATGCACTTTTAACCATTCCATAAATCTTGTGTTTAGGGCCCCTGGAAGCATGAAAATCACTTTAAACATGCTAATTTTAGCTCTAACACTGATGATCCACCTACAAATGTGAACTGACGTTCAAAAATAAAACATTTGAAAACAGACCATTTTCCACATTTCTGAAGCAGGACGTAATGGGGGGGTGTTATCTCTTTTGTCGAAAATCAGCCGTTTTTGCTCGAACATTAAATGCCTCCAAATGGTATTTAATTAACTTCCAGCGCCCCTGGAAGCATAAAAATCACTTTAAACATGCTAATTTTAGCTCTAACACTGATGATCCACCTACAAATGTGAACTGACGTTCAAAAATAAAACATTTGAAAACGGACCATTTTCCACATTTCTGAAGCATGACGTAATGGGGGGGTGTTATCTCTTTTGTCGAAAATCAGCCGTTTTTGCTCGAACATTAAATGCCTCCAAATGGTATTTAATTAACTTCCAGCGCCCCTGGAAGCATAAAAATCACTTTAAACATGCTAATTTTAGCTCTAACACTGATGATCCACCTACAAATGTGAACTGACGTTCAAAAATAAAACATTTGAAAACGGACCATTTTCCACATTTCTGAAGCATGACGTAATGGGGGGGGGGGTGTTATCTCTTTTGTCGAAAATCAGCCGTTTTTGCTCGAACATTAAATGCCTCCAAATGGTATTTAATTAACTTCCCGAGCCCCTGGAAGCATGAAAATCACTTTAAACATGCTAATTTTAGCTCTAACACTGATGATCCACCTGCAAATGTGAACTGACGTTCAAAAATAAAACATTTGAAAACGGACCATTTTCCACATTTCTGAAGCAGGACGTAATGGGGGGGTGTTATCTCTTTTGTCGAAAATCAGCCGTTTTTGCTCGAACATTAAATGCCTCCAAATGGTATTTAATTAACTTCCCGGGGTGAAGAAACCCTTTTTGAGAACTCAGAGTGGGTAAATTGGCCATTTTCATGCACTTTTAACCATTCCATAAATCTTGTGTTTAGGGCCCCTGGGAGCATGAAAATCACTTTAAACATGCTAATTTTAGCTCTAACACTGATGATCCACCTACAAATGTGAACTGACGTTCAAAAATAAAACATTTGAAAACGGACCATTTTCCACATTTCTGAAGCATGACGTAATGGGGGGGGTGTTATCTCTTTTGTCGAAAATCAGCCGTTTTTGCTCGAACATTAAATGCCTCCAAATGGTATTTAATTAACTTCCAGCGCCCCTGGAAGCATAAAAATCACTTTAAACATGCTAATTTTAGCTCTAACACTGATGATCCACCTACAAATGTGAACTGACGTTCAAAAATAAAACATTTGAAAACGGACCATTTTCCACATTTCTGAAGCATGACGTAATGGGGGGGTGTTATCTCTTTTGTCGAAAATCAGCCGTTCTTGCTCGAACATTAAATGCCTCCAAATGGTATTTAATTAACTTCCAGCGCCCCTGGAAGCATGAAAATCACTTTAAACATGCTAATTTTAGCTCTAACACTGATGATCCACCTACAAATGTGAACTGACGTTCAAAAATAAAACATTTGAAAACGGACCATTTTCCACATTTCTGAAGCATGACGTAATGGGGGGGTGTTATCTCTTTTGTCGAAAATCAGCCGTTTTTGCTCGAACATTAAATGCCTCCAAATGGTATTTAATTAACTTCCAGCGCCCCTGGAAGCATGAAAATCACTTTAAACATGCTAATTTTAGCTCTAACACTGATGATCCACCTACAAATGTGAACTGACGTTCAAAAATAAAACATTTGAAAACGGACCATTTTCCACATTTCTGAAGCATGACGTAATGGGGGGGTGTTATCTCTTTTGTCGAAAATAAGCCGTTTTTGCTCGAACATTAAATGCCTCCAAATGGTATTTAATTAACTTCCAGCGCCCCTGGAAGCATGAAAATCACTTTAAACATGCTAATTTTAGCTCTAACACTGATGATCCACCTACAAATGTGAACTGACGTTCAAAAATAAAACATTTGAAAACGGACCATTTTCCACATTTCTGAAGCAGGACGTAATGGGGGGGTGTTATCTCTTTTGTCGAAAATCAGCCGTTTTTGCTCGAACATTAAATGCCTCCAAATGGTATTTAATTAACTTCCCGAGCCCCTGGAAGCATGAAAATCACTTTAAACATGCTAATTTTAGCTCTAACACTGATGATCCACCTACAAATGTGAACTGACGTTCAAAAATAAAACATTTGAAAACGGACCATTTTCCACATTTCTGAAGCATGACGTAATGGGGGGGTGTTATCTCTTTTGTCGAAAATCAGCCGTTTTTGCTCGAACATTAAATGCCTCCAAATGGTATTGAATTAACTTCCCGGGGTGAAGAAACCCTTTTTGAGAACTCAGAGTGGGTAAATTGGCCATTTTCATGCACTTTTAACCATTCCATAAATCTTGTGTTTAGGGCCCCTGGAAGCATGAAAATCACTTTAAACATGCTAATTTTAGCTCTAACACTGATGATCCACCTACAAATGTGAACTGACTTTCAAAAATAAAACATTTGAAAACGGACCATTTTCCACATTTCTGAAGCATGACGTAATGGGGGGGTGTTATCTCTTTTGTCGAAAATCAGCCGTTTTTGCTCGAACAATAAATGCCTCCAAATGGTATTTAATTAACTTCCAGCGCCCCTGGAAGCATGAAAATCACTTTAAACATGCTAATTTTAGCTCTAACACTGATGATCCACCTACAAATGTGAACTGACGTTCAAAAATAAAACATTTGAAAACGGACCATTTTCCACATTTCTGAAGCATGACGTAATGGGGGGGGTGTTATCTCTTTTGTCGAAAATCAGCCGTTTTTGCTCGAACATTAAATGCCTCCAAATGGTATTTAATTAACTTCCAGCGCCCCTGGAAGCATGAAAATCACTTTAAACATGCTAATTTTAGCTCTAACACTGATGATCCACCTACAAATGTGAACTGACGTTCAAACATAAAACATTTGAAAACGGACCATTTTCCACATTTCTGAAGCATGACGTAATGGGGGGGTGTTATCTCTTTTGTCGAAAATCAGCCGTTTTTGCTCGCACATTAAATGCCTCCAAATGGTATTTAATTAACTTCCCGGGGTGAAGAAACCCTTTTTGAGAACTCAGAGTGGGTAAATTGGCCATTTTCATGCACTTTTAACCATTCCATAAATCTTGTGTTTAGGGCCCCTGGGAGCATGAAAATCACTTTAAACATGCTAATTTTAGCTCTAACACTGATGATCCACCTACAAATGTGAACTGACGTTCAAAAATAAAACATTTGAAAATGGACCATTTTCCACATTTCTGAAGCAGGACGTAATGGGGGGGTGTTATCTCTTTTGTCGAAAATCAGCCGTTTTTGCTCGAACATTAAATGCCTCCAAATGGTATTTAATTAACTTCCCGGGGTGAAGAAACCCTTTTTGAGAACTCAGAGTGGGTAAATTGGCCATTTTCATGCACTTTTAACCATTCCATAAATCTTGTGTTTAGGGCCCCTGGGAGCATGAAAATCACTTTAAACATGCTAATTTTAGCTCTAACACTGATGATCCACCTACAAATGTGAACTGACGTTCAAAAATAAAACATTTGAAAACGGACCATTTTCCACATTTCTGAAGCAGGACGTAATGGGGGGGTGTTATCTCTTTTGTCGAAAATCAGCCGTTTTTGCTCGAACATTAAATGCCTCCAAATGGTATTTAATTAACTTCCCGAGCCCCTGGGAGCATGAAAATCACTTTAAACATGCTAATTTTAGCTCTAACACTGATGATCCACCTACAAATGTGAACTGACGTTCAAAAATAAAACATTTGAAAACGGACCATTTTCCACATTTCTGAAGCATGACGTAATGGGGGGGTGTTATCTCTTTTGTCGAAAATCAGCCGTTTTTGCTCGAACATTAAATGCCTCCAAATGGTATTTAATTAACTTCCCGGGGTGAAGAAACCCTTTTTGAGAACTCAGAGTGGGTAAATTGGCCATTTTCATGCACTTTTAACCATTCCATAAATCTTGTGTTTAGGGCCCCTGGAAGCATGAAAATCACTTTAAACAAGCTAGTTTTAGCTCTAACACTGATGATCCACCTACAAATGTGAACTGACGTTCAAAAATAAAACATTTGAAAACTGACCATTTTCCACATTTCTGAAGCAGGACGTAATGGGGGGGTGTTATCTCTTTTGTCGAAAATCAGCCGTTTTTGCTCGAACATTAAATGCCTCCAAATGGAATTTATTTCACTTCCCGAGCCCCTGGAAGCATGAAAATCACTTTAAACATGCTAATTTTAGCTCTAACACTGATGATCCACCTACAAATGTGAACTGACGTTCAAAAATAAAACATTTGAAAACGGACCATTTTCCACATTTCTGAAGCAGGACGTAATGGGGGGGTGTTATCTCTTTTGTCGAAAATCAGCCGTTTTTGCTCGAACATTAAATGCCTCCAAATGGTATTTAATTAACTTCCCGGGGTGAAGAAACCCTTTTTTGAGAACTCAGAGTGGGTAAATTGGCCATTTTCATGCACTTTTAACCATTCCATAAATCTTGTGTTTAGGGCCCCTGGGAGCATGAAAATCACTTTAAACATGCTAATTTTAGCTCTAACACTGATGATCCACCTACAAATGTGAACTGACGTTCAAAAATAAAACATTTGAAAACGGACCATTTTCCACATTTCTGAAGCAGGACGTAATGGGGGGGGTGTTATCTCTTTTGTCGAAAATCAGCCGTTTTTGCTCGAACATTAAATGCCTCCAAATGGTATTTAATTAACTTCCAGCGCCCCTGGAAGCATAAAAATCACTTTAAACATGCTAATTTTAGCTCTAACACTGATGATCCACCTACAAATGTGAACTGACGTTCAAAAATAAAACATTTGAAAACGGACCATTTTCCACATTTCTGAAGCATGACGTAATGGGGGGGTGTTATCTCTTTTGTCGAAAATCAGCCGTTTTTGCTCGAACATTAAATGCCTCCAAATGGTATTTATTTCACTTCCCGAGCCCCTGGAAGCATGAAAATCACTTTAAACATGCTAATTTTAGCTCTAACACTGATGATCCACCTACAAATGTGAACTGACGTTCAAAAATAAAACATTTGAAAACGGACCATTTTCCACATTTCTGAAGCAGGACGTAATGGGGGGGTGTTATCTCTTTTGTCGAAAATCAGCCGTTTTTGCTCGAACATTAAATGCCTCCAAATGGTATTTAATTAACTTCCCGGGGTGAAGAAACCCTTTTTGAGAACTCAGAGTGGGTAAATTGGCCATTTTCATGCACTTTTAACCATTCCATAAATCTTGTGTTTAGGGCCCCTGGGAGCATGAAAATCACTTTAAACATGCTAATTTTAGCTCTAACACTGATGATCCACCTACAAATGTGAACTGACGTTCAAAAATAAAACATTTGAAAACGGACCATTTTCCACATTTCTGAAGCAGGACGTAATGGGGGGGGTGTTATCTCTTTTGTCGAAAAAATCAGCCGTTTTTGCTCGAACATTAAATGCCTCCAAATGGTATTTAATTAACTTCCAGCGCCCCTGGAAGCATAAAAATCACTTTAAACATGCTAATTTTAGCTCTAACACTGATGATCCACCTACAAATGTGAACTGACGTTCAAAAATAAAACATTTGAAAACGGACCATTTTCCACATTTCTGAAGCATGACGTAATGGGGGGGTGTTATCTCTTTTGTCGAAAATCAGCCGTTTTTGCTCGAACATTAAATGCCTCCAAATGGTATTTAATTAACTTCCCGGGGTGAAGAAACCCTTTTTGAGAACTCAGAGTGGGTAAATTGGCCATTTTCATGCACTTTTAACCATTCCATAAATCTTGTGTTTAGGGCCCCTGGAAGCATGAAAATCACTTTAAACATGCTAATTTTAGCTCTAACACTGATGATCCACCTACAAATGTGAACTGACGTTCAAAAATAAAACATTTGAAAACGGACCATTTTCCACATTTCTGAAGCAGGACGTAATGGGGCGGTGTTATCTCTTTTGTCGAAAATCAGCCGTTTTTGCTCGAACATTAAATGCCTCCAAATGGTATTTAATTAACTTCCCGGGGTGAAGAAACCCTTTTTGAGAACTCAGAGTGGGTAAATTGGCCATTTTCATGCACTTTTAACCATTCCATAAATCTTGTGTTTAGGGCCCCTGGGAGCATGAAAATCACTTTAAACATGCTAATTTTAGCTCTAACACTGATGATCCACCTACAAATGTGAACTGACGTTCAAAAATAAAACATTTGAAAACGGACCATTTTCCACGTTTCTGAAGCAGGACGTAATGGGGGGGTGTTATCTCTTTTGTCGAAAATCAGCCGTTTTTGCTCGAACATTAAATGCCTCCAAATGGTATTTAATTAACTTCCAGCGCCCCTGGAAGCATAAAAATCACTTTAAACATGCTAATTTTAGCTCTAACACTGATGATCGACCTACAAATGTGAACTGACGTTCAAAAATAAAACATTTGAAAATGGACCATTTTCCACATTTCTGAAGCATGACGTAATGGGGGGGTGTTATCTCTTTTGTCGAAAATCAGCCGTTTTTGCTCGAACATTAAATGCCTCCAAATGGTATTTATTTCACTTCCCGAGCCGCTGGTAGCATAAAAATCACTTTAAACATGCTAATTTTAGCTCTAACACTGATGATCCACCTACAAATGTGAACTGACGTTCAAAAATAAAACATTTGAAAACGGACCATTTTCCACATTTCTGAAGCAGGACGTAATGGGGGGGGTGTTATCTCTTTTGTCGAAAATCAGCCGTTTTTGCTCGAACATTAAATGCCTCCAAATGGTATTTAATTAACTTCCCGAGCCCCTGGAAGCATGAAAATCACTTTAAACATGCTAATTTTAGCTCTAACACTGATGATCCACCTACAAATGTGAACTGACGTTCAAAAATAAAACATTTGAAAACGGACCATTTTCCACATTTCTGAAGCATGACGTAATGGGGGGGTGTTATCTCTTTTGTCGAAAATTAGCCGTTTTTGCTCGAACATTAAATGCCTCCAAATGGTATTTAATTAACTTCCCGGGGTGAAGAAACCCTTTTTGAGAACTCAGAGTGGGTAAATTGGCCATTTTCATGCACTTTTAACCATTCCATAAATCTTGTGTTTAGGGCCCCTGGGAGCATGAAAATCACTTTAAACATGCTAATTTTAGCTCTAACACTGATGATCCACCTACCAATGTGAACTGACGTTCAAAAATAAAACATTTGAAAACGGACCATTTTCCACATTTCTGATGCATGACGTAATGGGGGGGTGTTATCTCTTTTGTCGAAAATCAGCCGTTTTTGCTCGAACATTAAATGCCTCCAAATGGTATTTATTTCACTTCCCGAGCCCCTGGAAGCATGAAAATCACTTTAAACATGCTAATTTTAGCTCTAACACTGATGATCCACCTACAAATGTGAACTGACGTTCAAAA
Source organism: Lissotriton vulgaris (assembly GCF_964263255.1). Lineage (NCBI taxonomy): Eukaryota > Metazoa > Chordata > Amphibia > Caudata > Salamandridae > Lissotriton > Lissotriton vulgaris. The sequence continues at coordinate 85,775 of NW_028254647.1, forward strand.
ATAAAACATTTGAAAACGGACCATTTTCCACATTTCTGAAGCAGGACGTAATGGGGGGGTGTTATCTCTTTTGTCGAAAATCATCCGTTTTTGCTCGAACATTAAATGCCTCCAAATGGTATTTATTTCACTTCCCGAGCCCCTGGAAGCATGAAAATCACTTTAAACATGCTAATTTTAGCTCTAACACTGATGATCCACCTACAAATGTGAACTGACGTTCAAAAATAAAACATTTGAAAACGGACCATTTTCCACATTTCTGAAGCATGACGTAATGGGGGGGTGTTATCTCTTTTGTCGAAAATCAGCCGTTTTTGCTCGAACATTAAATGCCTCCAAATGGTATTTAATTAACTTCCCGGGGTGAAGAAACCCTTTTTGAGAACTCAGAGTGGGTAAATTGGCCATTTTCATGCACTTTTAACCATTCCATAAATCTTGTGTTTAGGGCCCCTGGGAGCATGAAAATCACTTTAAACATGCTAATTTTAGCTCTAACACTGATGATCCACCTACAAATGTGAACTGACGTTCAAAAATAAAACATTTGAAAACGGACCATTTTCCACATTTCTGAAGCAGGACGTAATGGGGGGGTGTTATCTCTTTTGTCGAAAATCAGCCGTTTTTGATCGAACATTAAATGCCTCCAAATGGTATTTAATTAACTTCCCGGGGTGAAGAAACTCTTTTTGAGAACTCAGAGTGGGTAAATTGGCCATTTTCATGCACTTTTAACCATTCCATAAATCTTGTGTTTAGGGCCCCTGGGAGCATGAAAATCACTTTAAACATGCTAATTTTAGCTCTAACACTGATGATCCACCTACAAATGTGAACTGACGTTCAAAAATAAAACATTTGAAAACTGACCATTTTCCACATTTCTGAAGCATGACGTAATGGGGGGTGTTATCTCTTTTGTCGAAAATCAGCCGTTTTTGCTCGAACATTAAATGCCTCCAAATGGTATTTATTCCACTTCCCGAGCCCCTGGGAGCATGAAAATCACTTTAAACATGCTAATTTTAGCTCTAACACTGATGATCCACCTACAAATGTGAACTGACGTTCAAAAATAAAACATTTGAAAACGGACCATTTTCCACATTTCTGAAGCAGGACGTAATGGGGGGGTGTTATCTCTTTTGTCGAAAATCAGCCGTTTTTGCTCGAACATTAAATGCCTCCAAATGGTATTTAATTAACTTCCAGCGCCCCTGGAAGCATAAAAATCACTTTAAACATGCTAATTTTAGCTCTAACACTGATGATCGACCTACAAATAAGAACTGACGTTCAAAAATAAAACATTTGAAAATGGACCATTTTCCACATTTCTGAAGCATGACGTAATGGGGGGGTGTTATCTCTTTTGTCGAAAATCAGCCGTTTTTGCTCGAACATTAAATGCCTCCAAATGGTATTTATTTCACTTCCCGAGCCCCTGGAAGCATGAAAAACACTTTAAACATGCTAATTTTAGCTCTAACACTGATGATCCACCTACAAATGTGAACTGACGTTCAAAAATAAAACATTTGAAAACGGACCATTTTCCACATTTCTGAAGCAGGACGTAATGGGGGGGGTGTTATCTCTTTTGTCGAAAATCAGCCGTTTTTGCTCGAACATTAAATGCCTCCAAATGGTATTTAATTAACTTTCCGAGCCCCTGGAAGCATGAAAATCACTTTAAACATGCTAATTTTAGCTCTAACACTGATGATCCACCTACAAATGTGAACTGACGTTCAAAAATAAAACATTTGAAAACGGACCATTTTCCACATTTCTGAAGCATGACGTAATGGGGGGGTGTTATCTCTTTTGTCGAAAATTAGCCGTTTTTGCTCGAACATTAAATGCCTCCAAATGGTATTTAATTAACTTCCCGGGGTGAAGAAACCCTTTTTGAGAACTCAGAGTGGGTAAATTGGCCATTTTCATGCACTTTTAACCATTCCATAAATCTTGTGTTTAGGGCCCCTGGGAGCATGAAAATCACTTTAAACATGCTAATTTTAGCTCTAACACTGATGATCCACCTACCAATGTGAACTGACGTTCAAAAATAAAACATTTTAAAACGGACCATTTTCCACATTTCTGAAGCATGACGTAATGGGGGGGTGTTATCTCTTTTGTCGAAAATCAGCCGTTTTTGCTCGAACATTAAATGCCTCCAAATGGTATTTATTTCACTTCCCGAGCCCCTGGAAGCATGAAAATCACTTTAAACATGCTAATTTTAGCTCTAACACTGATGATCCACCTACAAATGTGAACTGACGTTCAAAAATAAAACATTTGAAAACGGACCATTTTCCACATTTCTGAAGCAGGACGTAATGGGGGGGTGTTATCTCTTTTGTCGAAAATCATCCGTTTTTGCTCGAACATTAAATGCCTCCAAATGGTATTTATTTCACTTCCCGAGCCCCTGGAAGCATGAAAATCACTTTAAACATGCTAATTTTAGCTCTAACACTGATGATCCACCTACAAATGTGAACTGACGTTCAAAAATAAAACATTTGAAAACGGACCATTTTCCACATTTCTGAAGCATGACGTAATGGGGGGGTGTTATCTCTTTTGTCGAAAATCAGCCGTTTTTGCTCGAACATTAAATGCCTCCAAATGGTATTTAATTAACTTCCCGGGGTGAAGAAACCCTTTTTGAGAACTCAGAGTGGGTAAATTGGCCATTTTCATGCACTTTTAACCATTCCATAAATCTTGTGTTTAGGGCCCCTAGGAGCATGAAAATCACTTTAAACATGCTAATTTTAGCTCTAACACTGATGATCCACCTACAAATGTGAACTGACGTTCAAAAATAAAACATTTGAAAACGGACCATTTTCCACATTTCTGAAGCATGACGTAATGGGGGGTGTTATCTCTTTTGTCGAAAATCAGCCATTTTTGCTCGAACATTAAATGCCTCCAAATGGTATTTATTCCACTTCCCGAGCCCCTGGGAGCATGAAAATCACTTTAAACATGCTAATTTTAGCTCTAACACTGATGATCCACCTACAAATGTGAACTGACGTTCAAAAATAAAACATTTGAAAACGGACCATTTTCCACATTTCTGAAGCAGGACGTAATGGGGGGGTGTTATCTCTTTTGTCGAAAATCAGCCGTTTTTGCTCGAACATTAAATGCCTCCAAATGGTATTTAATTAACTTCCAGCGCCCCTGGAAGCATAAAAATCACTTGAAACATGCTAATTTTAGCTCTAACACTGATGATCGACCTACAAATGTGAACTGACGTTCAAAAATAAAACATTTGAAAATGGACCATTTTCCACATTTCTAAAGCATGACGTAATGGGGGGGTGTTATCTCTTTTGTCGAAAATCAGCCGTTTTTGCTCGAACATTAAATGCCTCCAAATGGTATTTAATTAACTTCCCGGGGTGAAGAAACCCTTTTTGAGAACTCAGAGTGGGTAAATTGGCCATTTTCATGCACTTTTAACCATTCCATAAATCTTGTGTTTAGGCCCCTGGGAGCATGAAAATCACTTTAAACATGCTAATTTTAGCTCTAACACTGATGATCCACCTACAAATGTGAACTGACGTTCAAAAATAAAACATTTGAAAACGGACCATTTTCCACATTTCTGAAGCAGGACGTAATGGGGGGGTGTTATCTCTTTTGTCGAAAATCAGCCGTTTTTGCTCGAACAATAAATGCCTCCAAATGGTATTTAATTAACTTCCCGGGGTGAAGAAACCTTTTTGAGAACTCAGAGTGGGTAAATTGGCCATTTTTATGCACTTTTAACCATTCCATAAATCTTGTGTTTAGGGCCCCTGGGAGCATGAAAATCACTTTAAACATGCTAATTTTAGCTCTAACACTGATGATCCACCTACCAATGTGAACTGACGTTCAAAAATAAAACATTTGAAAACGGACCATTTTCCACATTTCTGAAGCATGACGTAATGGGGGGGTGTTATCTCTTTTGTCGAAAATCAGCCGTTCTTGCTCGAACATTAAATGCCTCCAAATGGTATTTAATTAACTTCCAGCGCCCCTGGAAGCATGAAAATCACTTTAAACATGCTAATTTTAGCTCTAACACTGATGATCCACCTACAAATGTGAACTGACGTTCAAAAATAAAACATTTGAAAACGGACCATTTTCCACATTTCTGAAGCATGACGTAATGGGGGGGTGTTATCTCTTTTGTCGAAAATCAGCCGTTTTTGCTCGAACATTAAATGCCTCCAAATGGTATTTAATTAACTTCCAGCGCCCCTGGAAGCATGAAAATCACTTTAAACATGCTAATTTTAGCTCTAACACTGATGATCCACCTACAAATGTGAACTGACGTTCAAAAATAAAACATTTGAAAACGGACCATTTTCCACATTTCTGAAGCATGACGTAATGGGGGGGTGTTATCTCTTTTGTCGAAAATAAGCCGTTTTTGCTCGAACATTAAATGCCTCCAAATGGTATTTAATTAACTTCCAGCGCCCCTGGAAGCATGAAAATCACTTTAAACATGCTAATTTTAGCTCTAACACTGATGATCCACCTACAAATGTGAACTGACGTTCAAAAATAAAACATTTGAAAACGGACCATTTTCCACATTTCTGAAGCAGGACGTAATGGGGGGGTGTTATCTCTTTTGTCGAAAATCAGCCGTTTTTGCTCGAACATTAAATGCCTCCAAATGGTATTTAATTAACTTCCCGAGCCCCTGGAAGCATGAAAATCACTTTAAACATGCTAATTTTAGCTCTAACACTGATGATCCACCTACAAATGTGAACTGACGTTCAAAAATAAAACATTTGAAAACGGACCATTTTCCACATTTCTGAAGCATGACGTAATGGGGGGGTGTTATCTCTTTTGTCGAAAATCAGCCGTTTTTGCTCGAACATTAAATGCCTCCAAATGGTATTGAATTAACTTCCCGGGGTGAAGAAACCCTTTTTGAGAACTCAGAGTGGGTAAATTGGCCATTTTCATGCACTTTTAACCATTCCATAAATCTTGTGTTTAGGGCCCCTGGAAGCATGAAAATCACTTTAAACATGCTAATTTTAGCTCTAACACTGATGATCCACCTACAAATGTGAACTGACTTTCAAAAATAAAACATTTGAAAACGGACCATTTTCCACATTTCTGAAGCATGACGTAATGGGGGGGTGTTATCTCTTTTGTCGAAAATCAGCCGTTTTTGCTCGAACAATAAATGCCTCCAAATGGTATTTAATTAACTTCCAGCGCCCCTGGAAGCATGAAAATCACTTTAAACATGCTAATTTTAGCTCTAACACTGATGATCCACCTACAAATGTGAACTGACGTTCAAAAATAAAACATTTGAAAACGGACCATTTTCCACATTTCTGAAGCATGACGTAATGGGGGGGGTGTTATCTCTTTTGTCGAAAATCAGCCGTTTTTGCTCGAACATTAAATGCCTCCAAATGGTATTTAATTAACTTCCAGCGCCCCTGGAAGCATGAAAATCACTTTAAACATGCTAATTTTAGCTCTAACACTGATGATCCACCTACAAATGTGAACTGACGTTCAAACATAAAACATTTGAAAACGGACCATTTTCCACATTTCTGAAGCATGACGTAATGGGGGGGTGTTATCTCTTTTGTCGAAAATCAGCCGTTTTTGCTCGCACATTAAATGCCTCCAAATGGTATTTAATTAACTTCCCGGGGTGAAGAAACCCTTTTTGAGAACTCAGAGTGGGTAAATTGGCCATTTTCATGCACTTTTAACCATTCCATAAATCTTGTGTTTAGGGCCCCTGGGAGCATGAAAATCACTTTAAACATGCTAATTTTAGCTCTAACACTGATGATCCACCTACAAATGTGAACTGACGTTCAAAAATAAAACATTTGAAAATGGACCATTTTCCACATTTCTGAAGCAGGACGTAATGGGGGGGTGTTATCTCTTTTGTCGAAAATCAGCCGTTTTTGCTCGAACATTAAATGCCTCCAAATGGTATTTAATTAACTTCCCGGGGTGAAGAAACCCTTTTTGAGAACTCAGAGTGGGTAAATTGGCCATTTTCATGCACTTTTAACCATTCCATAAATCTTGTGTTTAGGGCCCCTGGGAGCATGAAAATCACTTTAAACATGCTAATTTTAGCTCTAACACTGATGATCCACCTACAAATGTGAACTGACGTTCAAAAATAAAACATTTGAAAACGGACCATTTTCCACATTTCTGAAGCAGGACGTAATGGGGGGGTGTTATCTCTTTTGTCGAAAATCAGCCGTTTTTGCTCGAACATTAAATGCCTCCAAATGGTATTTAATTAACTTCCCGAGCCCCTGGGAGCATGAAAATCACTTTAAACATGCTAATTTTAGCTCTAACACTGATGATCCACCTACAAATGTGAACTGACGTTCAAAAATAAAACATTTGAAAACGGACCATTTTCCACATTTCTGAAGCATGACGTAATGGGGGGGTGTTATCTCTTTTGTCGAAAATCAGCCGTTTTTGCTCGAACATTAAATGCCTCCAAATGGTATTTAATTAACTTCCCGGGGTGAAGAAACCCTTTTTGAGAACTCAGAGTGGGTAAATTGGCCATTTTCATGCACTTTTAACCATTCCATAAATCTTGTGTTTAGGGCCCCTGGAAGCATGAAAATCACTTTAAACAAGCTAGTTTTAGCTCTAACACTGATGATCCACCTACAAATGTGAACTGACGTTCAAAAATAAAACATTTGAAAACTGACCATTTTCCACATTTCTGAAGCAGGACGTAATGGGGGGGTGTTATCTCTTTTGTCGAAAATCAGCCGTTTTTGCTCGAACATTAAATGCCTCCAAATGGAATTTATTTCACTTCCCGAGCCCCTGGAAGCATGAAAATCACTTTAAACATGCTAATTTTAGCTCTAACACTGATGATCCACCTACAAATGTGAACTGACGTTCAAAAATAAAACATTTGAAAACGGACCATTTTCCACATTTCTGAAGCAGGACGTAATGGGGGGGTGTTATCTCTTTTGTCGAAAATCAGCCGTTTTTGCTCGAACATTAAATGCCTCCAAATGGTATTTAATTAACTTCCCGGGGTGAAGAAACCCTTTTTTGAGAACTCAGAGTGGGTAAATTGGCCATTTTCATGCACTTTTAACCATTCCATAAATCTTGTGTTTAGGGCCCCTGGGAGCATGAAAATCACTTTAAACATGCTAATTTTAGCTCTAACACTGATGATCCACCTACAAATGTGAACTGACGTTCAAAAATAAAACATTTGAAAACGGACCATTTTCCACATTTCTGAAGCAGGACGTAATGGGGGGGGTGTTATCTCTTTTGTCGAAAATCAGCCGTTTTTGCTCGAACATTAAATGCCTCCAAATGGTATTTAATTAACTTCCAGCGCCCCTGGAAGCATAAAAATCACTTTAAACATGCTAATTTTAGCTCTAACACTGATGATCCACCTACAAATGTGAACTGACGTTCAAAAATAAAACATTTGAAAACGGACCATTTTCCACATTTCTGAAGCATGACGTAATGGGGGGGTGTTATCTCTTTTGTCGAAAATCAGCCGTTTTTGCTCGAACATTAAATGCCTCCAAATGGTATTTATTTCACTTCCCGAGCCCCTGGAAGCATGAAAATCACTTTAAACATGCTAATTTTAGCTCTAACACTGATGATCCACCTACAAATGTGAACTGACGTTCAAAAATAAAACATTTGAAAACGGACCATTTTCCACATTTCTGAAGCAGGACGTAATGGGGGGGTGTTATCTCTTTTGTCGAAAATCAGCCGTTTTTGCTCGAACATTAAATGCCTCCAAATGGTATTTAATTAACTTCCCGGGGTGAAGAAACCCTTTTTGAGAACTCAGAGTGGGTAAATTGGCCATTTTCATGCACTTTTAACCATTCCATAAATCTTGTGTTTAGGGCCCCTGGGAGCATGAAAATCACTTTAAACATGCTAATTTTAGCTCTAACACTGATGATCCACCTACAAATGTGAACTGACGTTCAAAAATAAAACATTTGAAAACGGACCATTTTCCACATTTCTGAAGCAGGACGTAATGGGGGGGGTGTTATCTCTTTTGTCGAAAAAATCAGCCGTTTTTGCTCGAACATTAAATGCCTCCAAATGGTATTTAATTAACTTCCAGCGCCCCTGGAAGCATAAAAATCACTTTAAACATGCTAATTTTAGCTCTAACACTGATGATCCACCTACAAATGTGAACTGACGTTCAAAAATAAAACATTTGAAAACGGACCATTTTCCACATTTCTGAAGCATGACGTAATGGGGGGGTGTTATCTCTTTTGTCGAAAATCAGCCGTTTTTGCTCGAACATTAAATGCCTCCAAATGGTATTTAATTAACTTCCCGGGGTGAAGAAACCCTTTTTGAGAACTCAGAGTGGGTAAATTGGCCATTTTCATGCACTTTTAACCATTCCATAAATCTTGTGTTTAGGGCCCCTGGAAGCATGAAAATCACTTTAAACATGCTAATTTTAGCTCTAACACTGATGATCCACCTACAAATGTGAACTGACGTTCAAAAATAAAACATTTGAAAACGGACCATTTTCCACATTTCTGAAGCAGGACGTAATGGGGCGGTGTTATCTCTTTTGTCGAAAATCAGCCGTTTTTGCTCGAACATTAAATGCCTCCAAATGGTATTTAATTAACTTCCCGGGGTGAAGAAACCCTTTTTGAGAACTCAGAGTGGGTAAATTGGCCATTTTCATGCACTTTTAACCATTCCATAAATCTTGTGTTTAGGGCCCCTGGGAGCATGAAAATCACTTTAAACATGCTAATTTTAGCTCTAACACTGATGATCCACCTACAAATGTGAACTGACGTTCAAAAATAAAACATTTGAAAACGGACCATTTTCCACGTTTCTGAAGCAGGACGTAATGGGGGGGTGTTATCTCTTTTGTCGAAAATCAGCCGTTTTTGCTCGAACATTAAATGCCTCCAAATGGTATTTAATTAACTTCCAGCGCCCCTGGAAGCATAAAAATCACTTTAAACATGCTAATTTTAGCTCTAACACTGATGATCGACCTACAAATGTGAACTGACGTTCAAAAATAAAACATTTGAAAATGGACCATTTTCCACATTTCTGAAGCATGACGTAATGGGGGGGTGTTATCTCTTTTGTCGAAAATCAGCCGTTTTTGCTCGAACATTAAATGCCTCCAAATGGTATTTATTTCACTTCCCGAGCCGCTGGTAGCATAAAAATCACTTTAAACATGCTAATTTTAGCTCTAACACTGATGATCCACCTACAAATGTGAACTGACGTTCAAAAATAAAACATTTGAAAACGGACCATTTTCCACATTTCTGAAGCAGGACGTAATGGGGGGGGTGTTATCTCTTTTGTCGAAAATCAGCCGTTTTTGCTCGAACATTAAATGCCTCCAAATGGTATTTAATTAACTTCCCGAGCCCCTGGAAGCATGAAAATCACTTTAAACATGCTAATTTTAGCTCTAACACTGATGATCCACCTACAAATGTGAACTGACGTTCAAAAATAAAACATTTGAAAACGGACCATTTTCCACATTTCTGAAGCATGACGTAATGGGGGGGTGTTATCTCTTTTGTCGAAAATTAGCCGTTTTTGCTCGAACATTAAATGCCTCCAAATGGTATTTAATTAACTTCCCGGGGTGAAGAAACCCTTTTTGAGAACTCAGAGTGGGTAAATTGGCCATTTTCATGCACTTTTAACCATTCCATAAATCTTGTGTTTAGGGCCCCTGGGAGCATGAAAATCACTTTAAACATGCTAATTTTAGCTCTAACACTGATGATCCACCTACCAATGTGAACTGACGTTCAAAAATAAAACATTTGAAAACGGACCATTTTCCACATTTCTGATGCATGACGTAATGGGGGGGTGTTATCTCTTTTGTCGAAAATCAGCCGTTTTTGCTCGAACATTAAATGCCTCCAAATGGTATTTATTTCACTTCCCGAGCCCCTGGAAGCATGAAAATCACTTTAAACATGCTAATTTTAGCTCTAACACTGATGATCCACCTACAAATGTGAACTGACGTTCAAAAATAAAACATTTGAAAACGGACCATTTTCCACATTTCTGAAGCAGGACGTAATGGGGGGGTGTTATCTCTTTTGTCGAAAATCATCCGTTTTTGCTCGAACATTAAATGCCTCCAAATGGTATTTATTTCACTTCCCGAGCCCCTGGAAGCATGAAAATCACTTTAAACATGCTAATTTTAGCTCTAACACTGATGATCCACCTACAAATGTGAACTGACGTTCAAAAATAAAACATTTGAAAACGGACCATTTTCCACATTTCTGAAGCATGACGTAATGGGGGGGTGTTATCTCTTTTGTCGAAAATCAGCCGTTTTTGCTCGAACATTAAATGCCTCCAAATGGTATTTAATTAACTTCCCGGGGTGAAGAAACCCTTTTTGAGAACTCAGAGTGGGTAAATTGGCCATTTTCATGCACTTTTAACCATTCCATAAATCTTGTGTTTAGGGCCCCTGGGAGCATGAAAATCACTTTAAACATGCTAATTTTAGCTCTAACACTGATGATCCACCTACAAATGTGAACTGACGTTCAAAAATAAAACATTTGAAAACGGACCATTTTCCACATTTCTGAAGCAGGACGTAATGGGGGGGTGTTATCTCTTTTGTCGAAAATCAGCCGTTTTTGATCGAACATTAAATGCCTCCAAATGGTATTTAATTAACTTCCCGGGGTGAAGAAACTCTTTTTGAGAACTCAGAGTGGGTAAATTGGCCATTTTCATGCACTTTTAACCATTCCATAAATCTTGTGTTTAGGGCCCCTGGGAGCATGAAAATCACTTTAAACATGCTAATTTTAGCTCTAACACTGATGATCCACCTACAAATGTGAACTGACGTTCAAAAATAAAACATTTGAAAACTGACCATTTTCCACATTTCTGAAGCATGACGTAATGGGGGGTGTTATCTCTTTTGTCGAAAATCAGCCGTTTTTGCTCGAACATTAAATGCCTCCAAATGGTATTTATTCCACTTCCCGAGCCCCTGGGAGCATGAAAATCACTTTAAACATGCTAATTTTAGCTCTAACACTGATGATCCACCTACAAATGTGAACTGACGTTCAAAAATAAAACATTTGAAAACGGACCATTTTCCACATTTCTGAAGCAGGACGTAATGGGGGGGTGTTATCTCTTTTGTCGAAAATCAGCCGTTTTTGCTCGAACATTAAATGCCTCCAAATGGTATTTAATTAACTTCCAGCGCCCCTGGAAGCATAAAAATCACTTTAAACATGCTAATTTTAGCTCTAACACTGATGATCGACCTACAAATAAGAACTGACGTTCAAAAATAAAACATTTGAAAATGGACCATTTTCCACATTTCTGAAGCATGACGTAATGGGGGGGTGTTATCTCTTTTGTCGAAAATCAGCCGTTTTTGCTCGAACATTAAATGCCTCCAAATGGTATTTATTTCACTTCCCGAGCCCCTGGAAGCATGAAAAACACTTTAAACATGCTAATTTTAGCTCTAACACTGATGATCCACCTACAAATGTGAACTGACGTTCAAAAATAAAACATTTGAAAACGGACCATTTTCCACATTTCTGAAGCAGGACGTAATGGGGGGGGTGTTATCTCTTTTGTCGAAAATCAGCCGTTTTTGCTCGAACATTAAATGCCTCCAAATGGTATTTAATTAACTTTCCGAGCCCCTGGAAGCATGAAAATCACTTTAAACATGCTAATTTTAGCTCTAACACTGATGATCCACCTACAAATGTGAACTGACGTTCAAAAATAAAACATTTGAAAACGGACCATTTTCCACATTTCTGAAGCATGACGTAATGGGGGGGTGTTATCTCTTTTGTCGAAAATTAGCCGTTTTTGCTCGAACATTAAATGCCTCCAAATGGTATTTAATTAACTTCCCGGGGTGAAGAAACCCTTTTTGAGAACTCAGAGTGGGTAAATTGGCCATTTTCATGCACTTTTAACCATTCCATAAATCTTGTGTTTAGGGCCCCTGGGAGCATGAAAATCACTTTAAACATGCTAATTTTAGCTCTAACACTGATGATCCACCTACCAATGTGAACTGACGTTCAAAAATAAAACATTTTAAAACGGACCATTTTCCACATTTCTGAAGCATGACGTAATGGGGGGGTGTTATCTCTTTTGTCGAAAATCAGCCGTTTTTGCTCGAACATTAAATGCCTCCAAATGGTATTTATTTCACTTCCCGAGCCCCTGGAAGCATGAAAATCACTTTAAACATGCTAATTTTAGCTCTAACACTGATGATCCACCTACAAATGTGAACTGACGTTCAAAAATAAAACATTTGAAAACGGACCATTTTCCACATTTCTGAAGCAGGACGTAATGGGGGGGTGTTATCTCTTTTGTCGAAAATCATCCGTTTTTGCTCGAACATTAAATGCCTCCAAATGGTATTTATTTCACTTCCCGAGCCCCTGGAAGCATGAAAATCACTTTAAACATGCTAATTTTAGCTCTAACACTGATGATCCACCTACAAATGTGAACTGACGTTCAAAAATAAAACATTTGAAAACGGACCATTTTCCACATTTCTGAAGCATGACGTAATGGGGGGGTGTTATCTCTTTTGTCGAAAATCAGCCGTTTTTGCTCGAACATTAAATGCCTCCAAATGGTATTTAATTAACTTCCCGGGGTGAAGAAACCCTTTTTGAGAACTCAGAGTGGGTAAATTGGCCATTTTCATGCACTTTTAACCATTCCATAAATCTTGTGTTTAGGGCCCCTAGGAGCATGAAAATCACTTTAAACATGCTAATTTTAGCTCTAACACTGATGATCCACCTACAAATGTGAACTGACGTTCAAAAATAAAACATTTGAAAACGGACCATTTTCCACATTTCTGAAGCATGACGTAATGGGGGGTGTTATCTCTTTTGTCGAAAATCAGCCATTTTTGCTCGAACATTAAATGCCTCCAAATGGTATTTATTCCACTTCCCGAGCCCCTGGGAGCATGAAAATCACTTTAAACATGCTAATTTTAGCTCTAACACTGATGATCCACCTACAAATGTGAACTGACGTTCAAAAATAAAACATTTGAAAACGGACCATTTTCCACATTTCTGAAGCAGGACGTAATGGGGGGGTGTTATCTCTTTTGTCGAAAATCAGCCGTTTTTGCTCGAACATTAAATGCCTCCAAATGGTATTTAATTAACTTCCAGCGCCCCTGGAAGCATAAAAATCACTTGAAACATGCTAATTTTAGCTCTAACACTGATGATCGACCTACAAATGTGAACTGACGTTCAAAAATAAAACATTTGAAAATGGACCATTTTCCACATTTCTAAAGCATGACGTAATGGGGGGGTGTTATCTCTTTTGTCGAAAATCAGCCGTTTTTGCTCGAACATTAAATGCCTCCAAATGGTATTTAATTAACTTCCCGGGGTGAAGAAACCCTTTTTGAGAACTCAGAGTGGGTAAATTGGCCATTTTCATGCACTTTTAACCATTCCATAAATCTTGTGTTTAGGCCCCTGGGAGCATGAAAATCACTTTAAACATGCTAATTTTAGCTCTAACACTGATGATCCACCTACAAATGTGAACTGACGTTCAAAAATAAAACATTTGAAAACGGACCATTTTCCACATTTCTGAAGCAGGACGTAATGGGGGGGTGTTATCTCTTTTGTCGAAAATCAGCCGTTTTTGCTCGAACAATAAATGCCTCCAAATGGTATTTAATTAACTTCCCGGGGTGAAGAAACCTTTTTGAGAACTCAGAGTGGGTAAATTGGCCATTTTTATGCACTTTTAACCATTCCATAAATCTTGTGTTTAGGGCCCCTGGGAGCATGAAAATCACTTTAAACATGCTAATTTTAGCTCTAACACTGATGATCCACCTACCAATGTGAACTGACGTTCAAAAATAAAACATTTGAAAACGGACCATTTTCCACATTTCTGAAGCATGACGTAATGGGGGGGTGTTATCTCTTTTGTCGAAAATCAGCCGTTTTTGCTCGAACATTAAATGCCTCCAAATGGTATTTATTTCACTTCCCGAGCCCCTGGAAGCATGAAAATCACTTTAAACTTGCTAATTTTAGCTCTAACACTGATGATCCACCTACAAATGTGAACTGACGTTCAAAAATAAAACATTTGAAAACGGACCATTTTCCACATTTCTGAAGCAGGACGTAATGGGGGGGTGTTATCTCTTTTGTCGAAAATCATCCGTTTTTGCTCGAACATTAAATGCCTCCAAATGGTATTTATTTCACTTCCCGAGCCCCTGGAAGCATGAAAATCACTTTAAACATGCTAATTTTAGCTCTAACACTGATGATCCACCTACAAATGTGAACTGACGTTCAAAAATAAAACATTTGAAAACGGACCATTTTCCACATTTCTGAAGCAGGACGTAATGGGGGGGGTGTTATCTCTTTTGTCGAAAATCAGCCGTTTTTGCTCGAACATTAAATGCCTCCAAATGGTATTTAATTAACTTCCCGGGGTGAAGAAACCCTTTTTGAGAACTCAGAGTGGGTAAATTGGCCATTTTCATGCACTTTTAACCATTCCATAAATCTTGTGTTTAGGGCCCCTGGGAGCATGAAAATCACTTTAAACATGCTAATTTTAGCTCTAACACTGATGATCCACCTACAAATGTGAACTGACGTTCAAAAATAAAACATTTGAAAACGGACCATTTTCCACATTTCTGAAGCATGACGTAATGGGGGGTGTTATCTCTTTTGTCGAAAATCAGCCGTTTTTGCTTGAACATTAAATGCCTCCAAATGGTATTTATTTCACTTCCCGAGCCCCTGGAAGCATGAAAATCACTTTAAACATGCTAATTTTAGCTCTAACACTGATGATCCACCTACAAATGTGAACTGACGTTCAAAAATAAAACATTTGAAAACGGACCATTTTCCACATTTCTGAAGCAGGACGTAATGGGGGGGTGTTATCTCTTTTGTCGAAAATCAGCCGTTTTTGCTCGAACATTAAATGCCTCCAAATGGTATTTAATTAACTTCCAGCGCCCCTGGAAGCATAAAAATCACTTTAAACATGCTAATTTTAGCTCTAACACTGATGATCGACCTACAAATGTGAACTGACGTTCAAAAATAAAACATTTGAAAATGGACCATTTTCCACATTTCTGAAGCATGACGTAATGGGGGGGTGTTATCTCTTTTATCGAAAATCAGCCGTTTTTGCTCGAACATTAAATGCCTCCAAATGGTATTTATTTCACTTCCCGAGCCCCTGGAAGCATGAAAATCACTTTAAACATGCTAATTTTAGCTCTAACACTGATGATCCACCTACAAATGTGAACTGACGTTCAAAAATAAAACATTTGAAAACGGACCATTTTCCACATTTCTGAAGCATGACGTAATGGGGGGGTGTTATCTCTTTTGTCGAAAATTAGCCGTTTTTGCTCGAACATTAAATGCCTCCAAATGGTATTTAATTAACTTCCCGGGGTGAAGAAACCCTTTTTGAGAACTCAGAGTGGGTAAATTGGCCATTTTCATGCACTTTTAACCATTCCATAAATCTTGTGTTTAGGGCCCCTGGGAGCATGAAAATCACTTTAAACATGCTAATTTTAGCTCTAACACTGATGATCCACCTACCAATGTGAACTGACGTTCAAAAATAAAACATTTTAAAACGGACCATTTTCCACATTTCTGAAGCATGACGTAATGGGGGGGTGTTATCTCTTTTGTCGAAAATCAGCCGTTTTTGCTCGAACATTAAATGCCTCCAAATGGTATTTATTTCACTTCCCGAGCCCCTGGAAGCATGAAAATCACTTTAAACATGCTAATTTTAGCTCTAACACTGATGATCCACCTACAAATGTGAACTGACGTTCAAAAATAAAACATTTGAAAACGGACCATTTTCCACATTTCTGAAGCAGGACGTAATGGGGGGGTGTTATCTCTTTTGTCGAAAATCATCCGTTTTTGCTCGAACATTAAATGCCTCCAAATGGTATTTATTTCACTTCCCGAGCCCCTGGAAGCATGAAAATCACTTTAAACATGCTAATTTTAGCTCTAACACTGATGATCCACCTACAAATGTGAACTGACGTTCAAAAATAAAACATTTGAAAACGGACCATTTTCCACATTTCTGAAGCATGACGTAATGGGGGGGTGTTATCTCTTTTGTCGAAAATCAGCCGTTTTTGCTCGAACATTAAATGCCTCCAAATGGTATTTAATTAACTTCCCGGGGTGAAGAAACCCTTTTTGAGAACTCAGAGTGGGTAAATTGGCCATTTTCATGCACTTTTAACCATTCCATAAATCTTGTGTTTAGGGCCCCTGGGAGCATGAAAATCACTTTAAACATGCTAATTTTAGCTCTAACACTGATGATCCACCTACAAATGTGAACTGACGTTCAAAAATAAAACATTTGAAAACGGACCATTTTCCACATTTCTGAAGCAGGACGTAATGGGGGGGGTGTTATCTCTTTTGTCGAAAATCAGCCGTTTTTGCTCGAACATTAAATGCCTCCAAATGGTATTTAATTAACTTCCCGGGGTGAAGAAACCCTTTTTGAGAACTCAGAGTGGGTAAATTGGCCATTTTCATGCACTTTTAACCATTCCATAAATCTTGTGTTTAGGGCCCCTGGGAGCATGAAAATCACTTTAAACATGCTAATTTTAGCTCTAACACTGATGATCCACCTACAAATGTGAACTGACGTTCAAAAATAAAACATTTGAAAACGGACCATTTTCCACATTTCTGAAGCATGACGTAATGGGGGGTGTTATCTCTTATGTCGAAAATCAGCCGTTTTTGCTTGAACATTAAATGCCTCCAAATGGTATTTATTTCACTTCCCGAGCCCCTGGAAGCATGAAAATCACTTTAAACATGCTAATTTTAGCTCTAACACTGATGATCCACCTACAAATGTGAACTGACGTTCAAAAATAAAACATTTGAAAACGGACCATTTTCCACATTTCTCAAGCAGGACGTAATGGGGGGGTGTTATCTCTTTTGTCGAAAATCAGCCGTTTTTGCTCGAACATTAAATGCCTCCAAATGGTATTTAATTAACTTCCAGCGCCCCTGGAAGCATAAAAATCACTTTAAACATGCTAATTTTAGCTCTAACACTGATGATCGACCTACAAATGTGAACTGACGTTCAAAAATAAAACATTTGAAAATGGACCATTTTCCACATTTCTGAAGCATGACGTAATGGGGGGGTGTTATCTCTTTTATCGAAAATCAGCCGTTTTTGCTCGAACATTAAATGCCTCCAAATGGTATTTATTTCACTTCCCGAGCCCCTGGAAGCATGAAAATCACTTTAAACATGCTAATTTTAGCTCTAACACTGATGATCCACCTACAAATGTGAACTGACGTTCAAAAATAAAACATTTGAAAACGGACCATTTTCCACATTTCTGAAGCAGGACGTAATGGGGGGGGTGTTATCTCTTTTGTCGAAAATCAGCCGTTTTTGCTCGAACATTAAATGCCTCCAAATGGTATTTAATTAACTTTCCGAGCCCCTGGAAGCATGAAAATCACTTTAAACATGCTAATTTTAGCTCTAACACTGATGATCCACCTACAAATGTGAACTGACGTTCAAAAATAAAACATTTGAAAACGGACCATTTTCCACATTTCTGAAGCATGACGTAATGGGGGGGGTGTTATCTCTTTTGTCGAAAATTAGCCGTTTTTGCTCGAACATTAAATGCCTCCAAATGGTATTTAATTAACTTCCCGGGGTGAAGAAACCCTTTTTGAGAACTCAGAGTGGGTAAATTGGCCATTTTCATGCACTTTTAACCATTCCATAAATCTTGTGTTTAGGGCCCCTGGGAGCATGAAAATCACTTTAAACATGCTAATTTTAGCTCTAACACTGATGATCCACCTACCAATGTGAACTGACGTTCAAAAATAAAACATTTTAAAACGGACCATTTTCCACATTTCTGAAGCATGACGTAATGGGGGGGTGTTATCTCTTTTGTCGAAAATCAGCCGTTTTTGCTCGAACATTAAATGCCTCCAAATGGTATTTATTTCACTTCCCGAGCCCCTGGAAGCATGAAAATCACTTTAAACATGCTAATTTTAGCTCTAACACTGATGATCCACCTACAAATGTGAACTGACGTTCAAAAATAAAACATTTGAAAACGGACCATTTTCCACATTTCTGAAGCAGGACGTAATGGGGGGGTGTTATCTCTTTTGTCGAAAATCATCCGTTTTTGCTCGAACATTAAATGCCTCCAAATGGTATTTATTTCACTTCCCGAGCCCCTGGAAGCATGAAAATCACTTTAAACATGCTAATTTTAGCTCTAACACTGATGATCCACCTACAAATGTGAACTGACGTTCAAAAATAAAACATTTGAAAACGGACCATTTTCCACATTTCTGAAGCATGACGTAATGGGGGGGTGTTATCTCTTTTGTCGAAAATCAGCCGTTTTTGCTCGAACATTAAATGCCTCCAAATGGTATTTAATTAACTTCCCGGGGTGAAGAAACCCTTTTTGAGAACTCAGAGTGGGTAAATTGGCCATTTTCATGCACTTTTAACCATTCCATAAATCTTGTGTTTAGGGCCCCTGGGAGCATGAAAATCACTTTAAACATGCTAATTTTAGCTCTAACACTGATGATCCACCTACAAATGTGAACTGACGTTCAAAAATAAAACATTTGAAAACGGACCATTTTCCACATTTCTGAAGCATGACGTAATGGGGGGTGTTATCTCTTTTGTCGAAAATCAGCCGTTTTTGCTCGAACATTAAATGCCTCCAAATGGTATTTAATTAACTTCCAGCGCCCCTGGAAGCATAAAAATCACTTTAAACATGCTAATTTTAGCTCTAACACTGATGATCGACCTACAAATGTGAACTGACGTTCAAAAATAAAACATTTGAAAATGGACCATTTTCCACATTTCTGAAGCATGACGTAATGGGGGGGTGTTATCTCTTTTATCGAAAATCAGCCGTTTTTGCTCGAACATTAAATGCCTCCAAATGGTATTTATTTCACTTCCCGAGCCCCTGGAAGCATGAAAATCACTTTAAACATGCTAATTTTAGCTCTAACACTGATGATCCACCTACAAATGTGAACTGACGTTCAAAAATAAAACATTTGAAAACGGACCATTTTCCACATTTCTGAAGCAGGACGTAATGGGGGGGGTGTTATCTCTTTTGTCGAAAATCAGCCGTTTTTGCTCGAACATTAAATGCCTCCAAATGGTATTTAATTAACTTTCCGAGCCCCTGGAAGCATGAAAATCACTTTAAACATGCTAATTTTAGCTCTAACACTGATGATCCACCTACAAATGTGAACTGACGTTCAAAAATAAAACATTTGAAAACGGACCATTTTCCACATTTCTGAAGCATGACGTAATGGGGGGGGTGTTATCTCTTTTGTCGAAAATTAGCCGTTTTTGCTCGAACATTAAATGCCTCCAAATGGTATTTAATTAACTTCCCGGGGTGAAGAAACCCTTTTTGAGAACTCAGAGTGGGTAAATTGGCCATTTTCATGCACTTTTAACCATTCCATAAATCTTGTGTTTAGGGCCCCTGGGAGCATGAAAATCACTTTAAACATGCTAATTTTAGCTCTAACACTGATGATCCACCTACCAATGTGAACTGACGTTCAAAAATAAAACATTTTAAAACGGACCATTTTCCACATTTCTGAAGCATGACGTAATGGGGGGGTGTTATCTCTTTTGTCGAAAATCAGCCGTTTTTGCTCGAACATTAAATGCCTCCAAATGGTATTTATTTCACTTCCCGAGCCCCTGGAAGCATGAAAATCACTTTAAACATGCTAATTTTAGCTCTAACACTGATGATCCACCTACAAATGTGAACTGACGTTCAAAAATAAAACATTTGAAAACGGACCATTTTCCACATTTCTGAAGCAGGACGTAATGGGGGGGTGTTATCTCTTTTGTCGAAAATCATCCGTTTTTGCTCGAACATTAAATGCCTCCAAATGGTATTTATTTCACTTCCCGAGCCCCTGGAAGCATGAAAATCACTTTAAACATGCTAATTTTAGCTCTAACACTGATGATCCACCTACAAATGTGAACTGACGTTCAAAAATAAAACATTTGAAAACGGACCATTTTCCACATTTCTGAAGCATGACGTAATGGGGGGGTGTTATCTCTTTTGTCGAAAATCAGCCGTTTTTGCTCGAACATTAAATGCCTCCAAATGGTATTTAATTAACTTCCCGGGGTGAAGAAACCCTTTTTGAGAACTCAGAGTGGGTAAATTGGCCATTTTCATGCACTTTTAACCATTCCATAAATCTTGTGTTTAGGGCCCCTGGGAGCATGAAAATCACTTTAAACATGCTAATTTTAGCTCTAACACTGATGATCCACCTACAAATGTGAACTGACGTTCAAAAATAAAACATTTGAAAACGGACCATTTTCCACATTTCTGAAGCATGACGTAATGGGGGGTGTTATCTCTTTTGTCGAAAATCAGCCATTTTTGCTCGAACATTAAATGCCTCCAAATGGTATTTATTCCACTTCCCGAGCCCCTGGGAGCATGAAAATCACTTTAAACATGCTAATTTTAGCTCTAACACTGATGATCCACCTACAAATGTGAACTGACGTTCAAAAATAAAACATTTGAAAACGGACCATTTTCCACATTTCTGAAGCAGGACGTAATGGGGGGGTGTTATCTCTTTTGTCGAAAATCAGCCGTTTTTGCTCGAACATTAAATGCCTCCAAATGGTATTTAATTAACTTCCAGCGCCCCTGGAAGCATAAAAATCACTTGAAACATGCTAATTTTAGCTCTAACACTGATGATCGACCTACAAATGTGAACTGACGTTCAAAAATAAAACATTTGAAAATGGACCATTTTCCACATTTCTAAAGCATGACGTAATGGGGGGGTGTTATCTCTTTTGTCGAAAATCAGCCGTTTTTGCTCGAACATTAAATGCCTCCAAATGGTATTTATTTCACTTCCCGAGCCCCTGGAAGCATGAAAATCACTTTAAACATGCTAATTTTAGCTCTAACACTGATGATCCACCTACAAATGTGAACTGACGTTCAAAAATAAAACATTTGAAAACGGACCATTTTCCACATTTCTGAAGCAGGACGTAATGGGGGGGGTGTTATCTCTTTTGTCGAAAATCAGCCGTTTTTGCTCGAACATTAAATGCCTCCAAATGGTATTTATTTCACTTCCCGAGCCCCTGGAAGCATGAAAATCACTTTAAACATGCTAATTTTAGCTCTAACACTGATGATCCACCTACAAATGTGAACTGACGTTCAAAAATAAAACATTTGAAAACGGACCATTTTCCACATTTCTGAAGCAGGACGTAATGGGGGGGTGTTATCTCTTTTGTCGAAAATCATCCGTTTTTGCTCGAACATTAAATGCCTCCAAATGGTATTTATTTCACTTCCCGAGCCCCTGGAAGCATGAAAATCACTTTAAACATGCTAATTTTAGCTCTAACACTGATGATCCACCTACAAATGTGAACTGACGTTCAAAAATAAAACATTTGAAAACGGACCATTTTCCACATTTCTGAAGCATGGCGTAATGGGGGGGTGTTATCTCTTTTGTCGAAAATCAGCCGTTTTTGCTCGAACATTAAATGCCTCCAAATGGTATTTAATTAACTTCCCGGGGTGAAGAAACCCTTTTTGAGAACTCAGAGTGGGTAAATTGGCCATTTTCATGCACTTTTAACCATTCCATAAATCTTGTGTTTAGGCCCCTGGGAGCATGAAAATCACTTAAAACATGCTAATTTTAGCTCTAACACTGATGATCCACCTACAAATGTGAACTGACGTTCAAAAATAAAACATTTGAAAACGGACCATTTTCCACATTTCTGAAGCAGGACGTAATGGGGGGGTGTTATCTCTTTTGTCGAAAATCAGCCGTTTTTGCTCGAACAATAAATGCCTCCAAATGGTATTTAATTAACTTCCCGGGGTGAAGAAACCCTTTTTGAGAACTCAGAGTGGGTAAATTGGCCATTTTTATGCACTTTTAACCATTCCATAAATCTTGTGTTTAGGGCCCCTGGGAGCATGAAAATCACTTTAAACATGCTAATTTTAGCTCTAACACTGATGATCCACCTACCAATGTGAACTGACGTTCAAAAATAAAACATTTGAAAACGGACCATTTTCCACATTTCTGAAGCATGACGTAATGGGGGGGTGTTATCTCTTTTGTCGAAAATCAGCCGTTTTTGCTCGAACATTAAATGCCTCCAAATGGTATTTATTTCACTTCCCGAGCCCCTGGAAGCATGAAAATCACTTTAAACTTGCTAATTTTAGCTCTAACACTGATGATCCACCTACAAATGTGAACTGACGTTCAAAAATAAAACATTTGAAAACGGACCATTTTCCACATTTCTGAAGCAGGACGTAATGGGGGGGTGTTATCTCTTTTGTCGAAAATCATCCGTTTTTGCTCGAACATTAAATGCCTCCAAATGGTATTTATTTCACTTCCCGAGCCCCTGGAAGCATGAAAATCACTTTAAACATGCTAATTTTAGCTCTAACACTGATGATCCACCTACAAATGTGAACTGACGTTCAAAAATAAAACATTTGAAAACGGACCATTTTCCACATTTCTGAAGCATGACGTAATGGGGGGGTGTTATCTCTTTTGTCGAAAATCAGCCGTTTTTGCTCGAACATTAAATGCCTCCAAATGGTATTTAATTAACTTCCCGGGGTGAAGAAACCCTTTTTGAGAACTCAGAGTGGGTAAATTGGCCATTTTCATGCACTTTTAACCATTCCATAAATCTTGTGTTTAGGGCCCCTGGGAGCATGAAAATCACTTTAAACATGCTAATTTTAGCTCTAACACTGATGATCCACCTACAAATGTGAACTGACGTTCAAAAATAAAACATTTGAAAACGGACCATTTTCCACATTTCTGAAGCAGGACGTAATGGGGGGGTGTTATCTCTTTTGTCGAAAATCAGCCGTTTTTGCTCGAACATTAAATGCCTCCAAATGGTATTTAATTAACTTCCCGGGGTGAAGAAACCCTTTTTGAGAACTCAGAGTGGGTAAATTGGCCATTTTCATGCACTTTTAACCATTCCATAAATCTTGTGTTTAGGGCCCCTGGGAGCATGAAAATCACTTTAAACATGCTAATTTTAGCTCTAACACTGATGATCCACCTACAAATGTGAACTGACGTTCAAAAATAAAACATTTGAAAACGGACCATTTTCCACATTTCTGAAGCATGACGTAATGGGGGGTGTTATCTCTTTTGTCGAAAATCAGCCGTTTTTGCTTGAACATTAAATGCCTCCAAATGGTATTTATTTCACTTCCCGAGCCCCTGGAAGCATGAAAATCACTTTAAACATGCTAATTTTAGCTCTAACACTGATGATCCACCTACAAATGTGAACTGACGTTCAAAAATAAAACATTTGAAAACGGACCATTTTCCACATTTCTGAAGCAGGACGTAATGGGGGGGTGTTATCTCTTTTGTGGAAAATCAGCCGTTTTTGCTCGAACATTAAATGCCTCCAAATGGTATTTAATTAACTTCCAGCGCCCCTGGAAGCATAAAAATCACTTTAAACATGCTAATTTTAGCTCTAACACTGATGATCCACCTACAAATGTGAACTGACGTTCAAAAATAAAACATTTGAAAACGGACCATTTTCCACATTTCTGAAGCATGACGTAATGGGGGGGGGGTGTTATCTCTTTTGTCGAAAATCAGCCGTTTTTGCTCGAACATTAAATGCCTCCAAATGGTATTTAATTAACTTCCCGGGGTGAAGAAACCCTTTTTGAGAACTCAGAGTGGGTAAATTGGCCATTTTCATGCACTTTTAACCATTCCATAAATCTTGTGTTTAGGGCCCCTGGAAGCATGAAAATCACTTTAAACATGCTAATTTTAGCTCTAACACTGATGATCCACCTACAAATGTGAACTGACGTTCAAAAATAAAACATTTGAAAACGGACCATTTTCCACATTTCTGAAGCAGGACGTAATGGGGGGGTGTTATCTCTTTTGTCGAAAATCAGCCGTTTTTGCTCGAACATTAAATGCCTCCAAATGGTATTTAATTAACTTCCCGGGGTGAAGAAACCCTTTTTGAGAACTCAGAGTGGGTAAATTGGCCATTTTCATGCACTTTTAACCATTCCATAAATCTTGTGTTTAGGGCCCCTGGGAGCATGAAAATCACTTTAAACATGCTAATTTTAGCTCTAACACTGATGATCCACCTACAAATGTGAACTGACGTTCAAAAATAAAACATTTGAAAACGGACCATTTTCCACTTTTCTGAAGCATGACATAATGGGGGGTGTTATCTCTTTTGTCGAAAATCAGCCGTTTTTGCTCGAACATTAAATGCCTCCAAATGGTATTTATTTCACTTCCTGAGCCCCTGGAAGCATGAAAATCACTTTAAACATGCTAATTTTAGCTCTAACACTGATGATCCACCTACAAATGTGAACTGACGTTCAAAAATAAAACATTTGAAAACGGACCATTTTCCACATTTCTGAAGCATGACGTAATGGGGGGGTGTTATCTCTTTTGTCGAAAATCAGCCGTTTTTGCTCGAACATTAAATGCCTCCAAATGGTATTTATTTCACTTCCCGAGCCCCTGGAAGCATGAAAATCACTTTAAACATGCTAATTTTAGCTCTAACACTGATGATCCACCTACAAATGTGAACTGACGTTCAAAAATAAAACATTTGAAAACGGACCATTTTCCACATTTCTGAAGCATGACGTAATGGGGGGGTGTTATCTCTTTTGTCGAAAATCAGCCGTTTTTGCTCGAACATTAAATGCCTCCAAATGGTATTTAATTAACTTCCAGCGCCCCTGGAAGCATAAAAATCACTTTAAACATGCTAATTTTAGCTCTAACACTGATGATCCACCTACAAATGTGAACTGACGTTCAAAAATAAAACATTTGAAAACGGACCATTTTCCACATTTCTGAAGCATGACGTAATGGGGGGGTGTTATCTCTTTTGTCGAAAATTAGCCGTTTTTGCTCGAACATTAAATGCCTCCAAATGGTATTTAATTAACTTCCCGGGGTGAAGAAACCCTTTTTGAGAACTCAGAGTGGGTAAATTGGCCATTTTCATGCACTTTTAACCATTCCATAAATCTTGTGTTTAGGGCCCCTGGGAGCATGAAAATCACTTTAAACATGCTAATTTTAGCTCTAACACTGATGATCCACCTACCAATGTGAACTGACGTTCAAAAATAAAACATTTGAAAACGGACCATTTTCCACATTTCTGAAGCATGACGTAATGGGGGGGTGTTATCTCTTTTGTCGAAAATCAGCCGTTTTTGCTCGAACATTAAATGCCTCCAAATGGTATTTATTTCACTTCCCGAGCCCCTGGAAGCATGAAAATCACTTTAAACATGCTAATTTTAGCTCTAACACTGATGATCCACCTACAAATGTGAACTGACGTTCAAAAATAAAACATTTGAAAACGGACCATTTTCCACATTTCTGAAGCAGGACGTAATGGGGGGTGTTATCTCTTTTGTCGAAAATCAGCCGTTTTTGCTCGAACATTAAATGCCTCCAAATGGTATTTATTCCACTTCCCGAGCCCCTGGGAGCATGAAAATCACTTTAAACATGCTAATTTTAGCTCTAACACTGATGATCCACCTACAAATGTGAACTGACGTTCAAAAATAAAACATTTGAAAACGGACCATTTTCCACATTTCTGAAGCATGACGTAATGGGGGGTGTTATCTCTTTTGTCGAAAATCAGCCGTTTTTGCTCGAACATTAAATGCCTCCAAATGGTATTTATTCCACTTCCCGAGCCACTGGGAGCATGAAAATCACTTTAAACATGCAAATTTTAGCTCTAACACTGATGATCCACCTACAAATGTGAACTGACGTTCAAAAATAAAACATTTGAAAACGGACCATTTTCCACATTTCTGAAGCAGGACGTAATGGGGGGGTGTTATCTCTTTTGTCGAAAATCAGCCGTTTTTGCTCGAACATTAAATGCCTCCAAATGGTATTTAATTAACTTCCAGCGCCCCTGGAAGCATAAAAATCACTTTAAACATGCTAATTTTAGCTCTAACACTGATGATCGACCTACAAATGTGAACTGACGTTCAAAAATAAAACATTTGAAAATGGACCATTTTCCACATTTCTGAAGCATGACGTAATGGGGGGGTGTTATCTCTTTTATCGAAAATCAGCCGTTTTTGCTCGAACATTAAATGCCTCCAAATGGTATTTATTTCACTTCCCGAGCCCCTGGAAGCATGAAAATCACTTTAAACATGCTAATTTTAGCTCTAACACTGATGATCCACCTACAAATGTGAACTGACGTTCAAAAATAAAACATTTGAAAACTGACCATTTTCCACATTTCTGAAGCAGGACGTAATGGGGGGGGTGTTATCTCTTTTGTCGAAAATCAGCCGTTTTTGCTCGAACATTAAATGCCTCCAAATGGTATTTAATTAACTTTCCGAGCCCCTGGAAGCATGAAAATCACTTTAAACATGCTAATTTTAGCTCTAACACTGATGATCCACCTACAAATGTGAACTGACGTTCAAAAATAAAACATTTGAAAACGGACCATTTTCCACATTTCTGAAGCATGACGTAATGGGGGGGTGTTATCTCTTTTGTCGAAAATTAGCCGTTTTTGCTCGAACATTAAATGCCTCCAAATGGTATTTAATTAACTTCCCGGGGTGAAGAAACCCTTTTTGAGAACTCAGAGTGGGTAAATTGGCCATTTTCATGCACTTTTAACCATTCCATAAATCTTGTGTTTAGGGCCCCTGGGAGCATGAAAATCACTTTAAACATGCTAATTTTAGCTCTAACACTGATGATCCACCTACCAATGTGAACTGACGTTCAAAAATAAAACATTTTAAAACGGACCATTTTCCACATTTCTGAAGCATGACGTAATGGGGGGGTGTTATCTCTTTTGTCGAAAATCAGCCGTTTTTGCTCGAACATTAAATGCCTCCAAATGGTATTTATTTCACTTCCCGAGCCCCTGGAAGCATGAAAATCACTTTAAACATGCTAATTTTAGCTCTAACACTGATGATCCACCTACAAATGTGAACTGACGTTCAAAAATAAAACATTTGAAAACGGACCATTTTCCACATTTCTGAAGCAGGACGTAATGGGGGGGTGTTATCTCTTTTGTCGAAAATCATCCGTTTTTGCTCGAACATTAAATGCCTCCAAATGGTATTTATTTCACTTCCCGAGCCCCTGGAAGCATGAAAATCACTTTAAACATGCTAATTTTAGCTCTAACACTGATGATCCACCTACAAATGTGAACTGACGTTCAAAAATAAAACATTTGAAAACGGACCATTTTCCACATTTCTGAAGCATGACGTAATGGGGGGGTGTTATCTCTTTTGTCGAAAATCAGCCGTTTTTGCTCGAACATTAAATGCCTCCAAATGGTATTTAATTAACTTCCCGGGGTGAAGAAACCCTTTTTGAGAACTCAGAGTGGGTAAATTGGCCATTTTCATGCACTTTTAACCATTCCATAAATCTTGTGTTTAGGGCCCCTGGGAGCATGAAAATCACTTTAAACATGCTAATTTTAGCTCTAACACTGATGATCCACCTACAAATGTGAACTGACGTTCAAAAATAAAACATTTGAAAACGGACCATTTTCCACATTTCTGAAGCATGACGTAATGGGGGGTGTTATCTCTTTTGTCGAAAATCAGCCATTTTTGCTCGAACATTAAATGCCTCCAAATGGTATTTATTCCACTTCCCGAGCCCCTGGGAGCATGAAAATCACTTTAAACATGCTAATTTTAGCTCTAACACTGATGATCCACCTACAAATGTGAACTGACGTTCAAAAATAAAACATTTGAAAACGGACCATTTTCCACATTTCTGAAGCAGGACGTAATGGGGGGGTGTTATCTCTTTTGTCGAAAATCAGCCGTTTTTGCTCGAACATTAAATGCCTCCAAATGGTATTTAATTAACTTCCAGCGCCCCTGGAAGCATAAAAATCACTTGAAACATGCTAATTTTAGCTCTAACACTGATGATCGACCTACAAATGTGAACTGACGTTCAAAAATAAAACATTTGAAAATGGACCATTTTCCACATTTCTAAAGCATGACGTAATGGGGGGGTGTTATCTCTTTTGTCGAAAATCAGCCGTTTTTGCTCGAACATTAAATGCCTCCGAATGGTATTTATTTCATTTCCCGAGCCCCTGGAAGCATGAAAATCACTTTAAACATGCTAATTTTAGCTCTAACACTGATGATCCACCTACAAATGTGAACTGACGTTCAAAAATAAAACATTTGAAAACGGACCATTTTCCACATTTCTGAAGCAGGACGTAATGGGGGGGGTGTTATCTCTTTTGTCGAAAATCAGCCGTTTTTGCTCGAACATTAAATGCCTCCAATTGGTATTTAATTAACTTCCCGAGCCCCTGGAAGCATGAAAATCACTTTAAACATGCTAATTTTAGCTCTAACACTGATGATCCACCTACAAATGTGAACTGACGTTCAAAAATAAAACATTTGAAAACGGACCATTTTCCACATTTCTGAAGCATGACGTAATGGGGGGGTGTTATCTCTTTTGTCGAAAATCAGCCGTTTTTGCTCGAACATTAAATGCCTCCAAATGGTATTTAATTAACTTCCCGGGGTGAAGAAACCCTTTTTGAGAACTCAGAGTGGGTAAATTGGCCATTTTCATGCACTTTTAACCATTCCATAAATCTTGTGTTTAGGCCCCTGGGAGCATGAAAATCACTTTAAACATGCTAATTTTAGCTCTAACACTGATGATCCACCTACAAATGTGAACTGACGTTCAAAAATAAAACATTTGAAAACGGACCATTTTCCACATTTCTGAAGCAGGACGTAATGGGGGGGTGTTATCTCTTTTGTCGAAAATCAGCCGTTTTTGCTCGAACAATAAATGCCTCCAAATGGTATTTAATTAACTTCCCGGGGTGAAGAAACCCTTTTTGAGAACTCAGAGTGGGTAAATTGGCCATTTTTATGCACTTTTAACCATTCCATAAATCTTGTGTTTAGGGCCCCTGGGAGCATGAAAATCACTTTAAACATGCTAATTTTAGCTCTAACACTGATGATCCACCTACCAATGTGAACTGACGTTCAAAAATAAAACATTTGAAAACGGACCATTTTCCACATTTCTGAAGCATGACGTAATGGGGGGGTGTTATCTCTTTTGTCGAAAATCAGCCGTTTTTGCTCGAACATTAAATGCCTCCAAATGGTATTTATTTCACTTCCCGAGCCCCTGGAAGCATGAAAATCACTTTAAACTTGCTAATTTTAGCTCTAACACTGATGATCCACCTACAAATGTGAACTGACGTTCAAAAATAAAACATTTGAAAACGGACCATTTTCCACATTTCTGAAGCAGGACGTAATGGGGGGGTGTTATCTCTTTTGTCGAAAATCATCCGTTTTTGCTCGAACATTAAATGCCTCCAAATGGTATTTATTTCACTTCCCGAGCCCCTGGAAGCATGAAAATCACTTTAAACATGCTAATTTTAGCTCTAACACTGATGATCCACCTACAAATGTGAACTGACGTTCAAAAATAAAACATTTGAAAACGGACCATTTTCCACATTTCTGAAGCATGACGTAATGGGGGGGTGTTATCTCTTTTGTCGAAAATCAGCCGTTTTTGCTCGAACATTAAATGCCTCCAAATGGTATTTAATTAACTTCCCGGGGTGAAGAAACCCTTTTTGAGAACTCAGAGTGGGTAAATTGGCCATTTTCATGCACTTTTAACCATTCCATAAATCTTGTGTTTAGGGCCCCTGGGAGCATGAAAATCACTTTAAACATGCTAATTTTAGCTCTAACACTGATGATCCACCTACAAATGTGAACTGACGTTCAAAAATAAAACATTTGAAAACGGACCATTTTCCACATTTCTGAAGCATGACGTAATGGGGGGTGTTATCTCTTTTGTCGAAAATCAGCCGTTTTTGCTTGAACATTAAATGCCTCCAAATGGTATTTATTTCACTTCCCGAGCCCCTGGAAGCATGAAAATCACTTTAAACATGCTAATTTTAGCTCTAACACTGATGATCCACCTACAAATGTGAACTGACGTTCAAAAATAAAACATTTGAAAACGGACCATTTTCCACATTTCTGAAGCAGGACGTAATGGGGGGGTGTTATCTCTTTTGTGGAAAATCAGCCGTTTTTGCTCGAACATTAAATGCCTCCAAATGGTATTTAATTAACTTCCAGCGCCCCTGGAAGCATAAAAATCACTTTAAACATGCTAATTTTAGCTCTAACACTGATGATCCACCTACAAATGTGAACTGACGTTCAAAAATAAAACATTTGAAAACGGACCATTTTCCACATTTCTGAAGCATGACGTAATGGGGGGGGGTGTTATCTCTTTTGTCGAAAATCAGCCGTTTTTGCTCGAACATTAAATGCCTCCAAATGGTATTTAATTAACTTCCCGGGGTGAAGAAACCCTTTTTGAGAACTCAGAGTGGGTAAATTGGCCATTTTCATGCACTTTTAACCATTCCATAAATCTTGTGTTTAGGGCCCCTGGAAGCATAAAAATCACTTTAAACATGCTAATTTTAGCTCTAACACTGATGATCCACCTACAAATGTGAACTGACGTTCAAAAATAAAACATTTGAAAATGGACCATTTTCCACATTTCTGAAGCAGGACGTAATGGGGGGGTGTTATCTCTTTTGTCGAAAATCAGCCGTTTTTGCTCGAACATTAAATGCCTCCAAATGGTATTTAATTAACTTCCCGGGGTGAAGAAACCCTTTTTGAGAACTCAGAGTGGGTAAATTGGCCATTTTCATGCACTTTTAACCATTCCATAAATCTTGTGTTTAGGGCCCCTGGGAGCATGAAAATCACTTTAAACATGCTAATTTTAGCTCTAACACTGATGATCCACCTACAAATGTGAACTGACGTTCAAAAATAAAACATTTGAAAACGGACCATTTTCCACTTTTCTGAAGCATGACATAATGGGGGGTGTTATCTCTTTTGTCGAAAATCAGCCGTTTTTGTTTGAACATTAAATGCCTCCAAATGGTATTTATTTCACTTCCTGAGCCCCTGGAAGCATGAAAATCACTTTAAACATGCTAATTTTAGCTCTAACACTGATGATCCACCTACAAATGTGAACTGACGTTCAAAAATAAAACATTTGAAAACGGACCATTTTCCACATTTCTGAAGCATGACGTAATGGGGGGGTGTTATCTCTTTTGTCGAAAATCAGCCGTTTTTGCTCGAACATTAAATGCCTCCAAATGGTATTTATTTCACTTCCCGAGCCCCTGGAAGCATGAAAATCACTTTAAACATGCTAATTTTAGCTCTAACACTGATGATCCACCTACAAATGTGAACTGACGTTCAAAAATAAAACATTTGAAAACGGACCATTTTCCACATTTCTGAAGCATGACGTAATGGGGGGGTGTTATCTCTTTTGTCGAAAATCAGCCGTTTTTGCTCGAACATTAAATGCCTCCAAATGGTATTTAATTAACTTCCAGCGCCCCTGGAAGCATAAAAATCACTTTAAACATGCTAATTTTAGCTCTAACACTGATGATCCACCTACAAATGTGAACTGACGTTCAAAAATAAAACATTTGAAAACGGACCATTTTCCACATTTCTGAAGCATGACGTAATGGGGGGGTGTTATCTCTTTTGTCGAAAATTAGCCGTTTTTGCTCGAACATTAAATGCCTCCAAATGGTATTTAATTAACTTCCCGGGGTGAAGAAACCCTTTTTGAGAACTCAGAGTGGGTAAATTGGCCATTTTCATGCACTTTTAACCATTCCATAAATCTTGTGTTTGGGGCCCCTGGGAGCATGAAAATCACTTTAAACATGCTAATTTTAGCTCTAACACTGATGATCCACCTACCAATGTGAACTGACGTTCAAAAATAAAACATTTGAAAACGGACCATTTTCCACATTTCTGAAGCATGACGTAATGGGGGGGTGTTATCTCTTTTGTCGAAAATCAGCCGTTTTTGCTCGAACATTAAATGCCTCCAAATGGTATTTATTTCACTTCCCGAGCCCCTGGAAGCATGAAAATCACTTTAAACATGCTAATTTTAGCTCTAACACTGATGATCCACCTACAAATGTGAACTGACGTTCAAAAATAAAACATTTGAAAACGGACCATTTTCCACATTTCTGAAGCAGGACGTAATGGGGGGTGTTATCTCTTTTGTCGAAAATCAGCCGTTTTTGCTCGAACATTAAATGCCTCCAAATGGTATTTATTCCACTTCCCGAGCCCCTGGGAGCATGAAAATCACTTTAAACATGCTAATTTTAGCTCTAACACTGATGATCCACCTACAAATGTGAACTGACGTTCAAAAATAAAACATTTGAAAACGGACCATTTTCCACATTTCTGAAGCATGACGTAATGGGGGGTGTTATCTCTTTTGTCGAAAATCAGCCGTTTTTGCTCGAACATTAAATGCCTCCAAATGGTATTTATTCCACTTCCCGAGCCCCTGGGAGCATGAAAATCACTTTAAACATGCTAATTTTAGCTCTAACACTGATGATCCACCTACAAATGTGAACTGACGTTCAAAAATAAAACATTTGAAAACGGACCATTTTCCACATTTCTGAAGCAGGACGTAATGGGGGGGTGTTATCTCTTTTGTCGAAAATCAGCCGTTTTTGCTCGAACATTAAATGCCTCCAAATGGTATTTAATTAACTTCCAGCGCCCCTGGAAGCATAAAAATCACTTTAAACATGCTAATTTTAGCTCTAACACTGATGATCGACCTACAAATGTGAACTGACGTTCAAAAATAAAACATTTGAAAATGGACCATTTTCCACATTTCTGAAGCATGACGTAATGGGGGGGTGTTATCTCTTTTATCGAAAATCAGCCGTTTTTGCCCGAACATTAAATGCCTCCAAATGGTATTTATTTCACTTCCCGAGCCCCTGGAAGCATGAAAATCACTTTAAACATGCTAATTTTAGCTCTGACACTGATGATCCACCTACAAATGTGAACTGACGTTCAAAAATAAAACATTTGAAAACGGACCATTTTCCACATTTCTGAAGCAGGACGTAATGGGGGGGGTGTTATCTCTTTTGTCGAAAATCAGCCGTTTTTGCTCGAACATTAAATGCCTCCAAATGGTATTTAATTAACTTTCCGAGCCCCTGGAAGCATGAAAATCACTTTAAACATGCTAATTTTAGCTCTAACACTGATGATCCACCTACAAATGTGAACTGACGTTCAAAAATAAAACATTTGAAAACGGACCATTTTCCACATTTCTGAAGCATGACGTAATGGGGGGGTGTTATCTCTTTTGTCGAAAATTAGCCGTTTTTGCTCGAACATTAAATGCCTCCAAATGGTATTTAATTAACTTCCCGGGGTGAAGAAACCCTTTTTGAGAACTCAGAGTGGGTAAATTGGCCATTTTCATGCACTTTTAACCATTCCATAAATCTTGTGTTTAGGGCCCCTGGGAGCATGAAAATCACTTTAAACATGCTAATTTTAGCTCTAACACTGATGATCCACCTACCAATGTGAACTGACGTTCAAAAATAAAACATTTTAAAACGGACCATTTTCCACATTTCTGAAGCATGACGTAATGGGGGGGTGTTATCTCTTTTGTCGAAAATCAGCCGTTTTTGCTCGAACATTAAATGCCTCCAAATGGTATTTATTTCACTTCCCGAGCCCCTGGAAGCATGAAAATCACTTTAAACATGCTAATTTTAGCTCTAACACTGATGATCCACCTACAAATGTGAACTGACGTTCAAAAATAAAACATTTGAAAACGGACCATTTTCCACATTTCTGAAGCAGGACGTAATGGGGGGGTGTTATCTCTTTTGTCGAAAATCATCCGTTTTTGCTCGAACATTAAATGCCTCCAAATGGTATTTATTTCACTTCCCGAGCCCCTGGAAGCATGAAAATCACTTTAAACATGCTAATTTTAGCTCTAACACTGATGATCCACCTACAAATGTGAACTGACGTTCAAAAATAAAACATTTGAAAACGGACCATTTTCCACATTTCTGAAGCATGACGTAATGGGGGGGTGTTATCTCTTTTGTCGAAAATCAGCCGTTTTTGCTCGAACATTAAATGCCTCCAAATGGTATTTAATTAACTTCCCGGGGTGAAGAAACCCTTTTTGAGAACTCAGAGTGGGTAAATTGGCCATTTTCATGCACTTTTAACCATTCCATAAATCTTGTGTTTAGGGCCCCTGGGAGCATGAAAATCACTTTAAACATGCTAATTTTAGCTCTAACACTGATGATCCACCTACAAATGTGAACTGACGTTCAAAAATAAAACATTTGAAAACGGACCATTTTCCACATTTCTGAAGCAGGACGTAATGGGGGGGTGTTATCTCTTTTGTCGAAAATCAGCCGTTTTTGCTCGAACATTAAATGCCTCCAAATGGTATTTAATTAACTTCCCGGGGTGAAGAAACCCTTTTTGAGAACTCAGAGTGGGTAAATTGGCCATTTTCATGCACTTTTAACCATTCCATAAATCTTGTGTTTAGGGCCCCTGGGAGCATGAAAATCACTTTAAACATGCAAATTTTAGCTCTAACACTTATGATCCACCTACAAATGTGAACTGACGTTCAAAAATAAAACATTTGAAAACGGACCATTTTCCACATTTCTGAAGCATGACGTAATGGGGGGGTGTTATCTCTTTTGTCGAAAATCAGCCGTTTTTGCTTGAACATTAAATGCCTCCAAATGGTATTTATTTCACTTCCCGAGCCCCTGGAAGCATGAAAATCACTTTAAACATGCTAATTTTAGCTCTAACACTGATGATCCACCTACAAATGTGAACTGACGTTCAAAAATAAAACATTTGAAAACGGACCATTTTCCACATTTCTGAAGCAGGACGTAATGGGGGGGTGTTATCTCTTTTGTCGAAAATCAGCCGTTTTTGCTCGAACATTAAATGCCTCCAAATGGTATTTAATTAACTTCCAGCGCCCCTGGAAGCATAAAAATCACTTTAAACATGCTAATTTTAGCTCTAACACTGATGATCCACCTACAAATGTGAACTGACGTTCAAAAATAAAACATTTGAAAACGGACCATTTTCCACATTTCTGAAGCATGACGTAATGGGGGGGGGGTGTTATCTCTTTTGTCGAAAATCAGCCGTTTTTGCTCGAACATTAAATGCCTCCAAATGGTATTTAATTAACTTCCCGGGGTGAAGAAACCCTTTTTGAGAACTCAGAGTGGGTAAATTGGCCATTTTCATGCACTTTTAACCATTCCATAAATCTTGTGTTTAGGGCCCCTGGAAGCATGAAAATCACTTTAAACATGCTAATTTTAGCTCTAACACTGATGATCCACCTACAAATGTGAACTGACGTTCAAAAATAAAACATTTGAAAACGGACCATTTTCCACATTTCTGAAGCAGGACGTAATGGGGGGGTGTTATCTCTTTTGTCGAAAATCAGCCGTTTTTGCTCGAACATTAAATGCCTCCAAATGGTATTTAATTAACTTCCCGGGGTGAAGAAACCCTTTTTGAGAACTCAGAGTGGGTAAATTGGCCATTTTCATGCACTTTTAACCATTCCATAAATCTTGTGTTTAGGGCCCCTGGGAGCATGAAAATCACTTTAAACATGCTAATTTTAGCTCTAACACTGATGATCCACCTACAAATGTGAACTGACGTTCAAAAATAAAACATTTGAAAACGGACCATTTTCCACATTTCTGAAGCATGACGTAATGGGGGGTGTTATCTCTTTTGTCGAAAATCAGCCGTTTTTGCTCGAACATTAAATGCCTCCAAATGGTATTTATTTCACTTCCTGAGCCCCTGGAAGCCTGAAAATCACTTTAAACATGCTAATTTTAGCTCTAACACTGATGATCCACCTACAAATGTGAACTGACGTTCAAAAATAAAACATTTGAAAACGGACCATTTTCCACATTTCTGAAGCATGACGTAATGGGGGGGTGTTATCTCTTTTGTCGAAAATCAGCCGTTTTTGCTCGAACATTAAATGCCTCCAAATGGTATTTATTTCACTTCCCGAGCCCCTGGAAGCATGAAAATCACTTTAAACATGCTAATTTTAGCTCTAACACTGATGATCCACCTACAAATGTGAACTGACGTTCAAAAATAAAACATTTTAAAACGGACCATTTTCCACATTTCTGAAGCATGACGTAATGGGGGGGTGTTATCTCTTTTGTCGATAATCAGCCGTTTTTGCTCGAACATTAAATGCCTCCAAATGGTATTTATTTCACTTCCCGAGCCCCTGGAAGCATGAAAATCACTTTAAACATGCTAATTTTAGCTCTAACACTGATGATCCACCTACAAATGTGAACTGACGTTCAAAAATAAAACATTTGAAAACGGACCATTTTCCACATTTCTGAAGCAGGACGTAATGGGGGGGTGTTATCTCTTTTGTCGAAAATCAGCCGTTTTTGCTCGAACATTAAATGCCTCCAAATGGTATTTAATTAACTTCCCGGGGTGAAGAAACCCTTTTTGAGAACTCAGAGTGGGTAAATTGGCCATTTTCATGCACTTTTAACCATTCCATAAATCTTGTGTTTAGGTCCCCTGGGAGCATGAAAATCACTTTAAACATGCTAATTTTAGCTCTAACACTGATGATCCACCTACAAATGTGAACTGACGTTCAAAAATAAAACATTTGAAAACGGACCATTTTCCACATTTCTGAAGCATGACGTAATGGGGGGGTGTTATCTCTTTTGTCGAAAATTAGCCGTTTTTGTTCGAACATTAAATGCCTCCAAATGGTATTTAATTAACTTCCCGGGGTGAAGAAACCCTTTTTGAGAACTCAGAGTGGGTAAATTGGCCCTTTTCATGCACTTTTAACCATTCCATAAATCTT
Organism: Lissotriton vulgaris; assembly: GCF_964263255.1. Classification (NCBI taxonomy): domain Eukaryota; kingdom Metazoa; phylum Chordata; class Amphibia; order Caudata; family Salamandridae; genus Lissotriton; species Lissotriton vulgaris. Next base: position 123,259 of record NW_028254647.1, read on the forward strand.
GTGTTTAGGGCCCCTGGGAGCATGAAAATCACTTTAAACATGCTAATTTTAGCTCTAACACTGATGATCCACCTACCAATGTGAACTGACGTTCAAAAATAAAACATTTGAAAACGGACCATTTTCCACATTTCTGAAGCATGACGTAATGGGGGGGTGTTATCTCTTTTGTCGAAAATCAGCCGTTTTTGCTCGAACATTAAATGCCTCCAAATGGTATTTATTTCACTTCCCGAGCCCCTGGAAGCATGAAAAACACTTTAAACATGCTAATTTTAGCTCTAACACTGATGATCCACCTACAAATGTGAACTGACGTTCAAAAATAAAACATTTGAAAACGGACCATTTTCCACATTTCTGAAGCAGGACGTAATGGGGGGGTGTTATCTCTTTTGTCGAAAATCATCCGTTTTTGCTCGAACATTAAATGCCTCCAAATGGTATTTATTTCACTTCCCGAGCCCCTGGAAGCATGAAAATCACTTTAAACATGCTAATTTTAGCTCTAACACTGATGATCCACCTACAAATGTGAACTGACGTTCAAAAATAAAACATTTGAAAACGGACCATTTTCCACATTTCTGAAGCATGACGTAATGGGGGGGTGTTATCTCTTTTGTCGAAAATCAGCCGTTTTTGCTCGAACATTAAATGCCTCCAAATGGTATTTAATTAACTTCCCGGGGTGAAGAAACCCTTTTTGAGAACTCAGAGTGGGTAAATTGGCCATTTTCATGCACTTTTAACCATTCCATAAATCTTGTGTTTAGGGCCCCTGGGAGCATGAAAATCACTTTAAACATGCTAATTTTAGCTCTAACACTGATGATCCACCTACAAATGTGAACTGACGTTCAAAAATAAAACATTTGAAAACGGACCATTTTCCACATTTCTGAAGCAGGACGTAATGGGGGGGTGTTATCTCTTTTGTCGAAAATCAGCCGTTTTTGCTCGAACATTAAATGCCTCCAAATGGTATTTATTTCACTTCCCGAGCCCCTGGAAGCATGAAAATCACTTTAAACATGCTAATTTTAGCTCTAACACTGATGATCCACCTACAAATGTGAACTGACGTTCAAAAATAAAACATTTGAAAACGGACCATTTTCCACATTTCTGAAGCATGACGTAATGGGGGGGTGTTATCTCTTTTGTCGAAAATCAGCCGTTTTTGCTCGAACATTAAATGCCTCCAAATGGTATTTAATTAACTTCCCGGGGTGAAGAAACCCTTTTTGAGAACTCAGAGTGGGTAAATTGGCCATTTTCATGCACTTTTAACCATTCCATAAATCTTGTGTTTAGGGCCCCTGGGAGCATGAAAATCACTTTAAACATGCTAATTTTAGCTCTAACACTGATGATCCACCTACAAATGTGAACTGACGTTCAAAAATAAAACATTTGAAAACGGACCATTTTCCACATTTCTGAAGCATGACGTAATGGGGGGGTGTTATCTCTTTTGTCGAAAATCAGCCGTTTTTGCTTGAACATTAAATGCCTCCAAATGGTATTTATTTCACTTCCCGAGCCCCTGGAAGCATGAAAATCACTTTAAACATGCTAATTTTAGCTCTAACACTGATGATCCACCTACAAATGTGAACTGACGTTCAAAAATAAAACATTTGAAAACGGACCATTTTCCACATTTCTGAAGCAGGACGTAATGGGGGGGTGTTATCTCTTTTGTCGAAAATCAGCCGTTTTTGCTCGAACATTAAATGCCTCCAAATGGTATTTAATTAACTTCCAGCGCCCCTGGAAGCATAAAAATCACTTTAAACATGCTAATTTTAGCTCTAACACTGATGATCCACCTACAAATGTGAACTGACGTTCAAAAATAAAACATTTGAAAACGGACCATTTTCCACATTTCTGAAGCATGACGTAATGGGGGGGGGGGGTGTTATCTCTTTGGTCGAAAATCAGCCGTTTTTGCTCGAACATTAAATGCCTCCAAATGGTATTTAATTAACTTCCCGGGGTGAAGAAACCCTTTTTGAGAACTCAGAGTGGGTAAATTGGCCATTTTCATGCACTTTTAACCATTCCATAAATCTTGTGTTTAGGGCCCCTGGAAGCATGAAAATCACTTTAAACATGCTAATTTTAGCTCTAACACTGATGATCCACCTACAAATGTGAACTGACGTTCAAAAATAAAACATTTGAAAACGGACCATTTTCCACATTTCTGAAGCAGGACGTAATGGGGGGGGTGTTATCTCTTTTGTCGAAAATCAGCCGTTTTTGCTCGAACATTAAATGCCTCCAAATGGTATTTAATTAACTTCCCGGGGTGAAGAAACCCTTTTTGAGAACTCAGAGTGGGTAAATTGGCCATTTTCATGCACTTTTAACCATTCCATAAATCTTGTGTTTAGGGCCCCTGGGAGCATGAAAATCACTTTAAACATGCTAATTTTAGCTCTAACACTGATGATCCACCTACAAATGTGAACTGACGTTCAAAAATAAAACATTTGAAAACGGACCATTTTCCACATTTCTGAAGCATGACGTAATGGGGGGGTGTTATCTCTTTTGTCGAAAATCAGCCGTTTTTGCTCGAACATTAAATGCCTCCAAATGGTATTTATTTCACTTCCCGAGCCCCTGGAAGCATGAAAATCACTTTAAACATTCTAATTTTAGCTCTAACACTGATGATCCACCTACAAATGTGAACTGACGTTCAAAAATAAAACATTTGAAAACGGACCATTTTCCACATTTCTGAAGCATGACGTAATGGGGGGGTGTTATCTCTTTTGTCGAAAATCAGCCGTTTTTGCTCGAACATTAAATGCCTCCAAATGGTATTTAATTAACTTCCAGCGCCCCTGGAAGCATAAAAATCACTTTAAACATGCTAATTTTAGCTCTAACACTGATGATCCACCTACAAATGTGAACTGACGTTCAAAAATAAAACATTTGAAAACGGACCATTTTCCACATTTCTGAAGCAGGACGTAATGGGGGGGTGTTATCTCTTTTGTCGAAAATCAGCCGTTTTTGCTCGAACATTAAATGCCTCCAAATGGTATTTAATTAACTTCCAGCGCCCCTGGAAGCATGAAAATCACTTTAAACATGCTAATTTTAGCTCTAACACTGATGATCCACCTACAAATGTGAACTGACGTTCAAAAATAAAACATTTGAAAACGGACCATTTTCCACATTTCTGAAGCATGACGTAATGGGGGGGTGTTATCTCTTTTGTCGAAAATCAGCCGTTTTTGCTCGAACATTAAATGCCTCCAAATGGTATTTATTTCACTTCCCGAGCCCCTGGAAGCATGAAAATCACTTTAAACATGCTAATTTTAGCTCTAACACTGATGATCCACCTACAAATGTGAACTGACGTTCAAAAATAAAACATTTTAAAACGGACCATTTTCCACATTTCTGAAGCATGACGTAATGGGGGGGTGTTATCTCTTTTGTCGATAATCAGCCGTTTTTGCTCGAACATTAAATGCCTCCAAATGGTATTTATTTCACTTCCCGAGCCCCTGGAAGCATGAAAATCACTTTAAACATGCTAATTTTAGCTCTAACACTGATGATCCACCTACAAATGTGAACTGACGTTCAAAAATAAAACATTTGAAAACGGACCATTTTCCACATTTCTGAAGCAGGACGTAATGGGGGGGTGTTATCTCTTTTGTCGAAAATCAGCCGTTTTTGCTCGAACATTAAATGCCTCCAAATGGTATTTAATTAACTTCCCGGGGTGAAGAAACCCTTTTTGAGAACTCAGAGTGGGTAAATTGGCCATTTTCATGCACTTTTAACCATTCCATAAATCTTGTGTTTAGGGCCCCTGGGAGCATGAAAATCACTTTAAACATGCTAATTTTAGCTCTAACACTGATGATCCACCTACAAATGTGAACTGACGTTCAAAAATAAAACATTTGAAAACGGACCATTTTCCACATTTCTGAAGCAGGACGTAATGGGGGGGGTGTTATCTCTTTTGTCGAAAATCAGCCGTTTTTGCTCGAACATTAAATGCCTCCAAATGGTATTTAATTAACTTCCCGGGGTGAAGAAACCCTTTTTGAGAACTCAGAGTGGGTAAATTGGCCATTTTCATGCACTTTTAACCATTCCATAAATCTTGTGTTTAGGGCCCCTGGAAGCATGAAAATCACTTTAAACATGCTAATTTTAGCTCTAACACTGATGATCCACCTACAAATGTGAACTGACGTTCAAAAATAAAACATTTGAAAACGGACCATTTTCCACATTTCTGAAGCAGGACGTAATGGGGGGGTGTTATCTCTTTTGTCGAAAATCAGCCGTTTTTGCTCGAACATTAAATGCCTCCAAATGGTATTTAATTAACTTCCAGCGCCCCTGGAAGCATGAAAATCACTTTAAACATGCTAATTTTAGCTCTAACACTGATGATCCACCTACAAATGTGAACTGACGTTCAAAAATAAAACATTTGAAAACGGACCATTTTCCACATTTCTGAAGCATGACGTAATGGGGGGGGTGTTATCTCTTTTGTCGAAAATCAGCCGTTTTTGCTCGAACATTAAATGCCTCCAAATGGTATTTATTTCACTTCCCGAGCCCCTGGAAGCATGAAAATCAATTTAAACATGCTAATTTTAGCTCTAACACTGATGATCCACCTACAAATGTGAACTGACGTTCAAAAATAAAACATTTGAAAACGGACCATTTTCCAAATTTCTGAAGCATGACGTAATGGGGGGGTGTTATCTCTTTTGTCGAAAATCAGCCGTTTTTGCTCGAACATTAAATGCCTCCAAATGGTATTTATTTCACTTCCCGAGCCCCTGGAAGCATGAAAATCACTTTAAACATGCTAATTTTAGCTCTAACACTGATGATCCACCTACAAATGTGAACTGACGTTCAAAAATAAAACATTTGAAAACGGACCATTTTCCACATTTCTGAAGCAGGACGTAATGGGGGGGTGTTATATCTTTTGTCGAAAATCAGCCGTTTTTGCTCGAACATTAAATGCCTCCAAATGGTATTTAATTAACTTCCCGGGGTGAAGAAACCCTTTTTGAGAACTCAGAGTGGGTAAATTGGCCATTTTCATGCACTTTTAACCATTCCATAAATCTTGTGTTTAGGGCCCCTGGGAGCATGAAAATCACTTTAAACATGCTAATTTTAGCTCTAACACTGATGATCCACCTACAAATGTGAACTGACGTTCAAAAATAAAACATTTGAAAACGGACCATTTTCCACATTTCTGAAGCATGACGTAATGGGGGGGTGTTATCTCTTTTGTCGAAAATTAGCCGTTTTTGCTCGAACATTAAATGCCTCCAAATGGTATTTAATTAACTTCCCGGGGTGAAGAAACCCTTTTTGAGAACTCAGAGTGGGTAAATTGGCCCTTTTCGTGCACTTTTAACCATTCCATAAATCTTGTGTTTAGGGCCCCTGGGAGCATGAAAATCACTTTAAACATGCTAATTTTAGCTCTAACACTGATGATCCACCTACAAATGTGAACTGACGTTCAAAAATAAAACATTTGAAAACGGACCATTTTCCACATTTCTGAAGCAGGACGTAATGGGGGGGTGTTATCTCTTTTGTCGAAAATCATCCGTTTTTGCTCGAACATTAAATGCCTCCAAATGGTATTTATTTCACTTCCCGAGCCCCTGGAAGCATGAAAATCACTTTAAACATGCTAATTTTAGCTCTAACACTGATGATCCACCTACAAATGTGAACTGACGTTCAAAAATAAAACATTTGAAAACGGACCATTTTCCACATTTCTGAAGCATGACGTAATGGGGGGGTGTTATCTCTTTTGTCGAAAATCAGCCGTTTTTGCTCGAACATTAAATGCCTCCAAATGGTATTTAATTAACTTCCCGGGGTGAAGAAACCCTTTTTGAGAACTCAGAGTGGGTAAATTGGCCATTTTCATGCACTTTTAACCATTCCATAAAACTTGTGTTTAGGGCCCCTGGGAGCATGAAAATCACTTTAAACATGCTAATTTTAGCTCTAACACTGATGATCCACCTACAAATGTGAACTGACGTTCAAAAATAAAACATTTGAAAACGGACCATTTTCCACATTTCTGAAGCAGGACGTAATGGGGGGGTGTTATCTCTTTTGTCGAAAATCAGCCGTTTTTGCTCGAACATTAAATGCCTCCAAATGGTATTTATTTCACTTCCCGAGCCCCTGGAAGCATGAAAATCACTTTAAACATGCTAATTTTAGCTCTAACACTGATGATCCACCTACAAATGTGAACTGACGTTCAAAAATAAAACATTTGAAAACGGACCATTTTCCACATTTCTGAAGCATGACGTAATGGGGGGTGTTATCTCTTTTGTCGAAAATCAGCCGTTTTTGCTCGAACATTAAATGCCTCCAAATGGTATTTAATTAACTTCCCGAGGTGAAGAAACCCTTTTTGAGAACTCAGAGTGGGTAAATTGGCCATTTTCATGCACTTTTAACCATTCCATAAATCTTGTGTTTAGGGCCCCTGGGAGCATGAAAATCACTTTAAACATGCTAATTTTAGCTCTAACACTGATGATCCACCTACAAATGTGAACTGACGTTCAAAAATAAAACATTTGAAAACGGACCATTTTCCACATTTCTGAAGCATGACGTAATGGGGGGGGTTATCTCTTTTGTCGAAAATCAGCCGTTTTTGCTTGAACATTAAATGCCTCCAAATGGTATTTAATTAACTTCCAGCGCCCCTGGAAGCATAAAAATCACTTTAAACATGCTAATTTTAGCTCTAACACTGATGATCCACCTACAAATGTGAACTGACGTTCAAAAATAAAACATTTGAAAACGGACCATTTTCCACATTTCTGAAGCATGACGTAATGGGGGGTGTTATCTCTTTTGTCGAAAATCAGCCGTTTTTGCTCGAACATTAAATGCCTCCAAATGGTATTTAATTAACTTCCCGGGGTGAAGAAACCCTTTTTGAGAACTCAGAGTGGGTAAATTGGCCATTTTCATGCACTTTTAACCATTCCATAAATCTTGTGTTTAGGGCCCCTGGGAGCATGAAAATCACTTTAAACATGCTAATTTTAGCTCTAACACTGATGATCCACCTACAAATGTGAACTGACGTTCAAAAATAAAACATTTGAAAACGGACCATTTTCCACATTTCTGAAGCATGACGTAATGGGGGGGTGTTATCTCTTTTGTCGAAAATCAGCCGTTTTTGCTCGAACATTAAATGCCTCCAAATGGTATTTATTTCACTTCCCGAGCCCCTGGAAGCATGAAAATCACTTTAAACATTCTAATTTTAGCTCTAACACTGATGATCCACCTACAAATGTGAACTGACGTTCAAAAATAAAACATTTGAAAACGGACCATTTTCCACATTTCTGAAGCATGACGTAATGGGGGGGTGTTATCTCTTTTGTCGAAAATCAGCCGTTTTTGCTCGAACATTAAATGCCTCCAAATGGTATTTAATTAACTTCCAGCGCCCCTGGAAGCATAAAAATCACTTTAAACATGCTAATTTTAGCTCTAACACTGATGATCCACCTACAAATGTGAACTGACGTTCAAAAATAAAACATTTGAAAACGGACCATTTTCCACATTTCTGAAGCAGGACGTAATGGGGGGGTGTTATCTCTTTTGTCGAAAATCAGCCGTTTTTGCTCGAACATTAAATGCCTCCAAATGGTATTTAATTAACTTCCAGCGCCCCTGGAAGCATGAAAATCACTTTAAACATGCTAATTTTAGCTCTAACACTGATGATCCACCTACAAATGTGAACTGACGTTCAAAAATAAAACATTTGAAAACGGACCATTTTCCACATTTCTGAAGCATGACGTAATGGGGGGGTGTTATCTCTTTTGTCGAAAATCAGCCGTTTTTGCTCGAACATTAAATGCCTCCAAATGGTATTTATTTCACTTCCCGAGCCCCTGGAAGCATGAAAATCACTTTAAACATGCTAATTTTAGCTCTAACACTGATGATCCACCTACAAATGTGAACTGACGTTCAAAAATAAAACATTTTAAAACGGACCATTTTCCACATTTCTGAAGCATGACGTAATGGGGGGGTGTTATCTCTTTTGTCGATAATCAGCCGTTTTTGCTCGAACATTAAATGCCTCCAAATGGTATTTATTTCACTTCCCGAGCCCCTGGAAGCATGAAAATCACTTTAAACATGCTAATTTTAGCTCTAACACTGATGATCCACCTACAAATGTGAACTGACGTTCAAAAATAAAACATTTGAAAACGGACCATTTTCCACATTTCTGAAGCAGGACGTAATGGGGGGGTGTTATCTCTTTTGTCGAAAATCAGCCGTTTTTGCTCGAACATTAAATGCCTCCAAATGGTATTTAATTAACTTCCCCGGGTGAAGAAACCCTTTTTGAGAACTCAGAGTGGGTAAATTGGCCATTTTCATGCACTTTTAACCATTCCATAAATCTTGTGTTTAGGGCCCCTGGGAGCATGAAAATCACTTTAAACATGCTAATTTTAGCTCTAACACTGATGATCCACCTACAAATGTGAACAGACGTTCAAAAATAAAACATTTGAAAACGGACCATTTTCCACATTTCTGAAGCAGGACGTAATGGGGGGGGGTGTTATCTCTTTTGTCGAAAATCAGCCGTTTTTGCTCGAATATTAAATGCCTCCAAATGGTATTTAATTAACTTCCCGGGGTGAAGAAACCCTTTTTGAGAACTCAGAGTGGGTAAATTGGCCATTTTCATGCACTTTTAACCATTCCATAAATCTTGTGTTTAGGGCCCCTGGAAGCATGAAAATCACTTTAAACATGCTAATTTTAGCTCTAACACTGATGATCCACCTACAAATGTGAACTGACGTTCAAAAATAAAACATTTGAAAACGGACCATTTTCCACATTTCTGAAGCAGGACGTAATGGGGGGGTGTTATCTCTTTTGTCGAAAATCAGCCGTTTTTGCTCGAACATTAAATGCCTCCAAATGGTATTTAATTAACTTCCAGCGCCCCTGGAAGCATGAAAATCACTTTAAACATGCTAATTTTAGCTCTAACACTGATGATCCACCTACAAATGTGAACTGACGTTCAAAAATAAAACATTTGAAAACGGACCATTTTCCACATTTCTGAAGCATGACGTAATGGGGGGGTGTTATCTCTTTTGTCGAAAATCAGCCGTTTTTGCTCGAACATTAAATGCCTCCAAATGGTATTTATTTCACTTCCCGAGCCCCTGGAAGCATGAAAATCAATTTAAACATGCTAATTTTAGCTCTAACACTGATGATCCACCTACAAATGTGAACTGACGTTCAAAAATAAAACATTTGAAAACGGACCATTTTCCAAATTTCTGAAGCATGACGTAATGGGGGGGTGTTATCTCTTTTGTCGAAAATCAGCCGTTTTTGCTCGAACATTAAATGCCTCCAAATGGTATTTATTTCACTTCCCGAGCCCCTGGAAGCATGAAAATCACTTTAAACATGCTAATTTTAGCTCTAACACTGATGATCCACCTACAAATGTGAACTGACGTTCAAAAATAAAACATTTGAAAACGGACCATTTTCCACATTTCTGAAGCATGACGTAATGGGGGGGTGTTATCTCTTTTGTCGAAAATCAGCCGTTTTTGCTCGAACATTAAATGCCTCCAAATGGTATTTAATTAACTTCCAGCTCCCCTGGAAGCATAAAAATCACTTTAAACATGCTAATTTTAGCTCTAACACTGATGATCCACCTACAAATGTGAACTGACGTTCAAAAATAAAACATTTGAAAACGGACCATTTTTCACATTTCTGAAGCAGGACGTAATGGGGGGGTGTTATCTCTTTTGTCGAAAATCAGCCATTTTTGCTCGAACATTAAATGCCTCCAAATGGTATTTAATTAACTTCCAGCGCCCCTGGAAGCATGAAAATCACTTTAAACATGCTAATTTTAGCTCTAACACTGATGATCCACCTACAAATGTGAACTGACGTTCAAAAATAAAACATTTGAAAACGGACCATTTTCCACATTTCTGAAGCATGACGTAATGGGGGGGTGTTATCTCTTTTGTCGAAAATCAGCCGTTTTTGCTCGAACATTAAATGCCTCCAAATGGTATTTATTTCACTTCCCGAGCCCCTGGAAGCATGAAAATCACTTTAAACATGCTAATTTTAGCTCTAACACTGATGATCCACCTACAAATGTGAACTGACGTTCAAAAATAAAACATTTTAAAACACACCATTTTCCACATTTCTGAAGCATGACGTAATGGGGGGGTGTTATCTCTTTTGTCGATAATCAGCCGTTTTTGCTCGAACATTAAATGCCTCCAAATGGTATTTATTTCACTTCCCGAGCCCCTGGAAGCATGAAAATCACTTTAAACATGCTAATTTTAGCTCTGACACTGATGATCCACCTACAAATGTGAACTGACGTTCAAAAATAAAACATTTGAAAACGGACCATTTTCCACATTTCTGAAGCATGATGTAATGGGGGGGTGTTATCTCTTTTGTCGAAAATCAGCCGTTTTTGCTCGAACATTAAATGCCTCCAAATGGTATTTAATTAACTTCCCGAGCCCCTGGAAGCATGAAAATCACTTTAAACATGCTAATTTTAGCTCTAACACTGATCATCCACCTACAAATGTGAACTGACGTTCAAAAATAAAACATTTGAAAACGGACCATTTTCCACATTTCTGAAGCAGGACGTAATGGGGGGTGTTATCTCTTTTGTCGAAAATCAGCCGTTTTTGCTCGAACATTAAATGCCTCCAAATGGTATTTAATTTACTTCCCGGGGTAAAGAAACCCTTTTTGAGAACTCAGAGTGGGTAAATTGGCCATTTTCATGCACTTTTAACCATTCCATAAATCTTGTGTTTAGGGCCCCTGGGAGCATGAAAATCACTTTAAACATGCTAATTTTAGCTCTAACACTGAGGATCCACCTACAAATGTGAACTGACGTTCAAAAATAAAACATTTGAAAACGGACCATTTTCCACATTTCTGAAGCAGGACGTAATGGGGGGGGTGTTATCTCTTTTGTCGAAAATCAGCCGTTTTTGCTCGAACATTAAATGCCTCCAAATGGTATTTAATTAACTTCCCGGGGTGAAGAAACCCTTTTTGAGAACTCAGAGTGGGTAAATTGGCCATTTTCATGCACTTTTAACCATTCCATAAATCTTGTGTTTAGGGCCCCTGGAAGCATGAAAATCACTTTAAACATGCTAATTTTAGCTCTAACACTGATGATCCACCTACAAATGTGAACTGACGTTCAAAAATAAAACATTTGAAAACGGACCATTTTCCACGTTTCTGAAGCAGGACGTAATGGGGGGGTGTTATCTCTTTTGTCGAAAATCAGCCGTTTTTGCTCGAACATTAAATGCCTCCAAATGGTATTTAATTAACTTCCAGCGCCCCTGGAAGCATGAAAATCACTTTAAACATGCTAATTTTAGCTCTAACACTGATGATCCACCTACAAATGTGAACTGACGTTCAAAAATAAAACATTTGAAAACGGACCATTTTCCACATTTCTGAAGCATGACGTAATGGGGGGGTGTTATCTCTTTTGTGGAAAATCAGCCGTTTTTGCTCGAACATTAAATGCCTCCAAATGGTATTTATTTCACTTCCCGAGCCCCTGGAAGCATGAAAATCACTTTAAACATGCTAATTTTAGCTCTAACACTGATGATCCACCTACAAATGTGAACTGACGTTCAAAAATAAAACATTTGAAAACGGACCATTTTCCACATTTCTGAAGCATGACGTAATGGGGGGGTGTTATCTCTTTTGTCGAAAATCAGCCGTTTTTGCTCGAACATTAAATGCCTCCAAATGGTATTTATTTCACTTCCCGAGCCCCTGGAAGCATGAAAATCACTTTAAACATGCTAATTTTAGCTCTAACACTGATGATCCACCTACAAATGTGAACTGACGTTCAAAAATAAAACATTTGAAAACGGACCATTTTCCACATTTCTGAAGCAGGACGTAATGGGGGGGTGTTATCTCTTTTGTCGAAAATCAGCCGTTTTTGCTCAAACATTAAATGCCTCCAAATGGTATTTAATTAACTTCCCGGGGTGAAGAAACCCTTTTTGAGAACTCAGAGTGGGTAAATTGGCCATTTTCATGCACTTTTAACCATTCCATAAATCTTGTGTTTAGGGCCCCTGGAAGCATGAAAATCACTTTAAACATGCTAATTTAGCTCTAACACTGATGATCCACCTACAAATGTGAACTGACGTTCAAAAATAAAACATTTGAAAACGGACCATTTTCCACATTTCTGAAGCAGGACGTAATGGGGGGGTGTTATCTCTTTTGTCGAAAATCAGCCGTTTTTGCTCGAACATTAAATGCCTCCAAATGGTATTTAATTAACTTCCCGGGGTGAAGAAACCCTTTTTGAGAACTCAGAGTGGGTAAATTGGCCATTTTCATGCACTTTTAACCATTCCATAAATCTTGTGTTTAGGGCCCCTGGGAGCATGAAAATCACTTTAAACATGCTAATTTTAGCTCTAACACTGATGATCCACCTACAAATGTGAACTGACGTTCAAAAATAAAACATTTGAAAACGGACCATTTTCCACATTTCTGAAGCAGGACGTAATGGGGGGGGTGTTATCTCTTTTGTCGAAAATCAGCCGTTTTTGCTCGAACATTAAATGCCTCCAAATGGTATTTAATTAACTTCCCGGGGTGAAGAAACCCTTTTTGAGAACTCAGAGTGGGTAAATTGGCCATTTTCATGCACTTTTAACCATTCCATAAAACTTGTGTTTAGGGCCCCTGGGAGCATGAAAATCACTTTAAACATGCTAATTTTAGCTCTAACACTGATGATCCACCTACAAATGTGAACTGACGTTCAAAAATAAAACATTTGAAAACGGACCATTTTCCACATTTCTGAAGCATGACGTAATGGGGGTGTTATCTCTTTTGTCGAAAATCAGCCGTTTTTGCTCGAACATTAAATGCCTCCAAATGGTATTTATTTCACTTCCCGAGCCCCTGGAAGCATGAAAATCACTTTAAACATGCTAATTTTAGCTCTAACACTGATGATCCACCTACAAATGTGAACTGACGTTCAAAAATAAAACATTTGAAAACGGACCATTTTCCACATTTCTGAAGCATGACGTAATGGGGGGGGTGTTATCTCTTTTGTCGAAAATCAGCCGTTTTTGCTCGAACATTAAATGCCGCCAAATGGTATTTAAAAAACTTCCAGCGCCCCTGGAAGCATAAAAATCACTTTAAACATGCTAATTTTAGCTCTAACACTGATGATCCACCTACAAATGTGAACTGACGTTCAAAAATAAAACATTTGAAAACGGACCATTTTCCACATTTCTGAAGCATGACGTAATGGGGGGGGTGTTATCTCTTTTGTCGAAAATCAGCCGTTTTTGCTCGAACATTAAATGCCTCCAAATGGTATTTAATTAACTTCCCGGGGTGAAGAAACCCTTTTTGAGAACTCAGAGTGGGTAAATTGGCCATTTTCATGCACTTTTAACCATTCCATAAATCTTGTGTTTAGGGCCCCTGGAAGCATGAAAATCACTTTAAACATGCTAATTTAGCTCTAACACTGATGATCCACCTACAAATGTGAACTGACGTTCAAAAATAAAACATTTTAAAACGGACCATTTTCCACATTTCTGAAGCAGGACGTAATGGGGGGGTGTTATCTCTTTTGTCGAAAATCAGCCGTTTTTGCTCGAACATTAAATGCCTCCAAATGGTATTTAATTAACTTCCCGGGGTGAAGAAACCCTTTTTGAGAACTCAGAGTGGGTAAATTGGCCATTTTCATGCACTTTTAACCATTCCATAAATCTTGTGTTTAGGGCCCCTGGAAGCATGAAAATCACTTTAAACATGCTAATTTAGCTCTAACACTGATGATCCACCTACAAATGTGAACTGACGTTCAAAAATAAAACATTTGAAAACGGACCATTTTCCACATTTCTGAAGCAGGACGTAATGGGGGGGTGTTATCTCTTTTGTCGAAAATCAGCCGTTTTTGCTCGAACATTACATGCCTCCAAATGGTATTTAATTAACTTCCCGGGGTGAAGAAACCCTTTTTGAGAACTCAGAGTGGGTAAATTGGCCATTTTCATGCACTTTTAACCATTCCATAAATCTTGTGTTTAGGGCCCCTGGGAGCATGAAAATCACTTTAAACATGCTAATTTTAGCTCTAACACTGATGATCCACCTACAAATGTGAACTGACGTTCAAAAATAAAACATTTGAAAACGGACCATTTTCCACATTTCTGAAGCAGGACGTAATGGGGGGGTGTTATCTCTTTTGTCGAAAATCAGCCGTTTTTGCTCGAACATTAAATGCCTCCAAATGGTATTTAATTAACTTCCCGGGGTGAAGAAACCCTTTTTGAGAACTCAGAGTGGGTAAATTGGCCATGTTCATGCACTTTTAACCATTCCATAAATCTTGTGTTTAGGGCCCCTGGGAGCATGAAAATCACTTTAAACATGCTAATTTTAGCTCTAACACTGATGATCCACCTACAAATGTGAACTGACGTTCAAAAATGAAACATTTGAAAACGGACCATTTTCCACATTTCTGAAGCATGACGTAATGGGGGGTGTTATCTCTTTTTTCGAAAATCAGCCGTTTTTGCTCGAACATTAAATGCCTCCAAATGGTATTTATTTCACTTCCCGAGCCCCTGGAAGCATGAAAATCACTTTAAACATGCTAATTTTAGCTCTAACACTGATGATCCACCTACAAATGTGAACTGACGTTCAAAAATAAAACATTTGAAAACGGACCATTTTCCACATTTCTGAAGCATGACCTAATGGGGGGGTGTTATCTCTTTTGTTGAAAATCAGCCGTTTTTGCTCGAACATTAAATGCCTCCAAATGGTATTTATTTCACTTCCCGAGCCCCTGGAAGCATGAAAATCACTTTAAACATGCTAATTTTAGCTCTAACACTGATGATCCACCTACAAATGTGAACTGACGTTCAAAAATAAAACATTTGAAAACGGACCATTTTCCACATTTCTGAAGCAGGACGTAATGGGGGGGTGTTATCTCTTTTGTCGAAAATCAGCCGTTTTTGCTCGAACATTAAATGCCTCCAAATGGTATTTAATTAACTTCCAGCGCCCCTGGAAGCATGAAAATCACTTTAAACATGCTAATTTTAGCTCTAACACTGATGATCCACCTACAAATGTGAACTGACGTTCAAAAATAAAACATTTGAAAACGGACCATTTTCCACATTTCTGAAGCATGACGTAATGGGGGGGGTGTTATCTCTTTTGTCGAAAATCCGCCGTTTTTGCTCGAACATTAAATGCCTCCAAATGGTATTTATTTCACTTCCCGAGCCCCTGGAAGCATGAAAATCACTTTAAACATGCTAATTTTAGCTCTAACACTGATGATCCACCTACAAATGTGAACTGACGTTCAAAAATAAAACATTTTAAAACGGACCATTTTCCACATTTCTGAAGCATGACGTAATGGGGGGGTGTTATCTCTTTTGTCGAAAATCAGCCGTTTTTGCTCGAACATTAAATGCCTCCAAATGGTATTTAATTAACTTCCCGGGGTGAAGAAACCCTTTTTGAGAACTCAGAGTGGGTAAATTGGCCATTTTCATGCACTTTTAACCATTCCATAAATCTTGTGTTTAGGGCCCCTGGGAGCATGAAAATCACTTTAAACATGCTAATTTTAGCTCTAACACTGATGATCCACCTACAAATGTGAACTGACGTTCAAAAATAAAACATTTGAAAACGGACCATTTTCCACATTTCTGAAGCAGGACGTAATGGGGGGGTGTTATCTCTTTTGTCGAAAATCAGCCGTTTTTGCTCGAACATTAAATGCCTCCAAATGGTATTTAATTAACTTCCCGGGGTGAAGAAACCCTTTTTGAGAACTCAGAGTGGGTAAATTGGCCATTTTCATGCACTTTTAACCATTCCATAAATCTTGTGTTTAGGGCCCCTGGAAGCGTGAAAATCACTTTAAACATGCTAATTTTAGCTCTAACACTGATGATCCACCTACAAATGTGAACTGACGTTCAAAAATAAAACATTTGAAAACGGACCATTTTCCACATTTCTGAAGCAGGACGTAATGGGGGGGTGTTATCTCTTTTGTCGAAAATCAGCCGTTTTTGCTCGAACATTAAATGCCTCCAAATGGTATTTAATTAACTTCCCGGGGTGAAGAAACCCTTTTTGAGAACTCAGAGTGGGTAAATTGGCCATTTTCATGCACTTTTAACCATTCCATAAATCTTGTGTTTAGGGCCCCTGGAAGCGTGAAAATCACTTTAAACATGCTAATTTTAGCTCTAACACTGATGATCCACCTACAAATGTGAACTGACGTTCAACAATAAAAAATTTGTAAACGGACCATTTTCCACATTTCTGAAGCAGGACGTAATGGGGGGGTGTTATCTCTTTTGTCGAAAATCAGCCGTTTTTGCTCGAACATTAAATGCCTCCAAATGGTATTTAATTAACTTCCAGCGCCCCTGGAAGCATGAAAATCACTTTAAACATGCTAATTTTAGCTCTAACACTGATGATCCACCTACAAATGTGAACTGACGTTCAAAAATAAAACATTTGAAAACGGACCATTTTCCACATTTCTGAAGCAGGACGTAATGGGGGGGTGTTATCTCTTTTGTCGAAAATCAGCCGTTTTTGCTCGAACATTAAATGCCTCCAAATGGTATTTAATTAACTTCCAGCGCCCCTGGAAGCATGAAAATCACTTTAAACATGCTAATTTTAGCTCTAACACTGATGATCCACCTACAAATGTGAACTGACGTTCAAAAATAAAACATTTGAAAACGGACCATTTTCCACATTTCTGAAGCAGGACGTAATGGGGGGGTGTTATCTCTTTTGTCGAAAATCAGCCGTTTTTGCTCGAACATTAAATGCCTCCAAATGGTATTTATTTCACTTCCCGAGCCCCTGGAAGCATGAAAATCACTTTAAACATGCTAATTTTAGCTCTAACACTGATGATACACCTACAAATGTGAACTGACGTTCAAAAATAAAACATTTGAAAACGGACCATTTTCCACATTTCTGAAGCATGACGTAATGGGGGGGTGTTATCTCTTTTGTCGAAAATCAGCTGTTTTTGCTCGAACATTAAATGCCTCCAAATGGTATTTATTTCACTTCCCGAGCCCCTGGAAGCATGAAAATCACTTTAAACATGCTAATTTTAGCTCTAACACTGATGATCCACCTACAAATGTGAACTGACGTTCAAAAATAAAACATTTTAAAACGGACCATTTTCCACATTTCTGAAGCATGACGTAATGGGGGGGTGTTATCTCTTTTGTCGATAATCAGCCGTTTTTGCTCGAACATTAAATGCCTCCAAATGGTATTTATTTCACTTCCCGAGCCCCTGGAAGCATGAAAATCACTTTAAACATGCTAATTTTAGCTCTGACACTGATGATCCACCTACAAATGTGAACTGACGTTCAAAAATAAAACATTTGAAAACGGACCATTTTCCACATTTCTGAAGCATGATGTAATGGGGGGGTGTTATCTCTTTTGTCGAAAATCAGCCGTTTTTGCTCGAACATTAAATGCCTCCAAATGGTATTTAATTAACTTCCCGAGCCCCTGGAAGCATGAAAATCACTTTAAACATGCTAATTTTAGCTCTAACACTGATCATCCACCTACAAATGTGAACTGACGTTCAAAAATAAAACATTTGAAAACGGACCATTTTCCACATTTCTGAAGCAGGACGTAATGGGGGGTGTTATCTCTTTTGTCGAAAATCAGCCGTTTTTGCTCGAACATTAAATGCCTCCAAATGGTATTTAATTTACTTCCCGGGGTAAAGAAACCCTTTTTGAGAACTCAGAGTGGGTAAATTGGCCATTTTCATGCACTTTTAACCATTCCATAAATCTTGTGTTTAGGGCCCCTGGGAGCATGAAAATCACTTTAAACGTGCTAATTTTAGCTCTAACACTGAGGATCCACCTACAAATGTGAACTGACGTTCAAAAATAAAACATTTGAAAACGGACCATTTTCCACATTTCTGAAGCAGGACGTAATGGGGGGGGTGTTATCTCTTTTGTCGAAAATCAGCCGTTTTTGCTCGAACATTAAATGCCTCCAAATGGTATTTAATTAACTTCCCGGGGTGAAGAAACCCTTTTTGAGAACTCAGAGTGGGTAAATTGGCCATTTTCATGCACTTTTAACCATTCCATAAATCTTGTGTTTAGGGCCCCTGGAAGCATGAAAATCACTTTAAACATGCTAATTTTAGCTCTAACACTGATGATCCACCTACAAATGTGAACTGACGTTCAAAAATAAAACATTTGAAAACGGACCATTTTCCACGTTTCTGAAGCAGGACGTAATGGGGGGGTGTTATCTCTTTTGTCGAAAATCAGCCGTTTTTGCTCGAACATTAAATGCCTCCAAATGGTATTTAATTAACTTCCAGCGCCCCTGGAAGCATGAAAATCACTTTAAACATGCTAATTTTAGCTCTAACACTGATGATCCACCTACAAATGTGAACTGACGTTCAAAAATAAAACATTTGAAAACGGACCATTTTCCACATTTCTGAAGCATGACGTAATGGGGGGGTGTTATCTCTTTTGTGGAAAATCAGCCGTTTTTGCTCGAACATTAAATGCCTCCAAATGGTATTTATTTCACTTCCCGAGCCCCTGGAAGCATGAAAATCACTTTAAACATGCTAATTTTAGCTCTAACACTGATGATCCACCTACAAATGTGAACTGACGTTCAAAAATAAAACATTTGAAAACGGACCATTTTCCACATTTCTGAAGCATGACGTAATGGGGGGGTGTTATCTCTTTTGTCGAAAATCAGCCGTTTTTGCTCGAACATTAAATGCCTCCAAATGGTATTTATTTCACTTCCCGAGCCCCTGGAAGCATGAAAATCACTTTAAACATGCTAATTTTAGCTCTAACACTGATGATCCACCTACAAATGTGAACTGACGTTCAAAAATAAAACATTTGAAAACGGACCATTTTCCACATTTCTGAAGCAGGACGTAATGGGGGGGTGTTATCTCTTTTGTCGAAAATCAGCCGTTTTTGCTCAAACATTAAATGCCTCCAAATGGTATTTAATTAACTTCCCGGGGTGAAGAAACCCTTTTTGAGAACTCAGAGTGGGTAAATTGGCCATTTTCATGCACTTTTAACCATTCCATAAATCTTGTGTTTAGGGCCCCTGGAAGCATGAAAATCACTTTAAACATGCTAATTTAGCTCTAACACTGATGATCCACCTACAAATGTGAACTGACGTTCAAAAATAAAACATTTGAAAACGGACCATTTTCCACATTTCTGAAGCAGGACGTAATGGGGGGGTGTTATCTCTTTTGTCGAAAATCAGCCGTTTTTGCTCGAACAATAAATGCCTCCAAATGGTATTTAATTAACTTCCCGGGGTGAAGAAACCCTTTTTGAGAACTCAGAGTGGGTAAATTGGCCATTTTCATGCACTTTTAACCATTCCATAAATCTTGTGTTTAGGGCCCCTGGGAGCATGAAAATCACTTTAAACATGCTAATTTTAGCTCTAACACTGATGATCCACCTACAAATGTGAACTGACGTTCAAAAATAAAACATTTGAAAACGGACCATTTTCCACATTTCTGAAGCAGGACGTAATGGGGGGGGTGTTATCTCTTTTGTCGAAAATCAGCCGTTTTTGCTCGAACATTAAATGCCTCCAAATGGTATTTAATTAACTTCCCGGGGTGAAGAAACCCTTTTTGAGAACTCAGAGTGGGTAAATTGGCCATTTTCATGCACTTTTAACCATTCCATAAAACTTGTGTTTAGGGCCCCTGGGAGCATGAAAATCACTTTAAACATGCTAATTTTAGCTCTAACACTGATGATCCACCTACAAATGTGAACTGACGTTCAAAAATAAAACATTTGAAAACGGACCATTTTCCACATTTCTGAAGCATGACGTAATGGGGGTGTTATCTCTTTTGTCGAAAATCAGCCGTTTTTGCTCGAACATTAAATGCCTCCAAATGGTATTTATTTCACTTCCCGAGCCCCTGGAAGCATGAAAATCACTTTAAACATGCTAATTTTAGCTCTAACACTGATGATCCACCTACAAATGTGAACTGACGTTCAAAAATAAAACATTTGAAAACGGACCATTTTTCACATTTCTGAAGCATGACGTAATGGGGGGGGTGTTATCTCTTTTGTCGAAAATCAGCCGTTTTTGCTCGAACATTAAATGCCTCCAAATGGTATTTAAAAAACTTCCAGCGCCCCTGGAAGCATAAAAATCACTTTAAACATGCTAATTTTAGCTCTAACACTGATGATCCACCTACAAATGTGAACTGACGTTCAAAAATAAAACATTTGAAAACGGACCATTTTCCACATTTCTGAAGCATGACGTAATGGGGGGGGTGTTATCTCTTTTGTCGAAAATCAGCCGTTTTTGCTCGAACATTAAATGCCTCCAAATGGTATTTAATTAACTTCCCGGGGTGAAGAAACCCTTTTTGAGAACTCAGAGTGGGTAAATTGGCCATTTTCATGCACTTTTAACCATTCCATAAATCTTGTGTTTAGGGCCCCTGGAAGCATGAAAATCACTTTAAACATGCTAATTTAGCTCTAACACTGATGATCCACCTACAAATGTGAACTGACGTTCAAAAATAAAACATTTTAAAACGGACCATTTTCCACATTTCTGAAGCAGGACGTAATGGGGGGGTGTTATCTCTTTTGTCGAAAATCAGCCGTTTTTGCTCGAACATTAAATGCCTCCAAATGGTATTTAATTAACTTCCCGGGGTGAAGAAACCCTTTTTGAGAACTCAGAGTGGGTAAATTGGCCATTTTCATGCACTTTTAACCATTCCATAAATCTTGTGTTTAGGGCCCCTGGAAGCATGAAAATCACTTTAAACATGCTAATTTAGCTCTAACACTGATGATCCACCTACAAATGTGAACTGACGTTCAAAAATAAAACATTTGAAAACGGACCATTTTCCACATTTCTGAAGCAGGACGTAATGGGGGGGTGTTATCTCTTTTGTCGAAAATCAGCCGTTTTTGCTCGAACATTACATGCCTCCAAATGGTATTTAATTAACTTCCCGGGGTGAAGAAACCCTTTTTGAGAACTCAGAGTGGGTAAATTGGCCATTTTCATGCACTTTTAACCATTCCATAAATCTTGTGTTTAGGGCCCCTGGGAGCATGAAAATCACTTTAAACATGCTAATTTTAGCTCTAACACTGATGATCCACCTACAAATGTGAACTGACGTTCAAAAATAAAACATTTGAAAACGGACCATTTTCCACATTTCTGAAGCAGGACGTAATGGGGGGGTGTTATCTCTTTTGTCGAAAATCAGCCGTTTTTGCTCGAACATTAAATGCCTCCAAATGGTATTTAATTAACTTCCCAGGGTGAAGAAACCCTTTTTGAGAACTCAGAGTGGGTAAATTGGCCATGTTCATGCACTTTTAACTATTCCATAAATCTTGTGTTTAGGGCCCCTGGGAGCATGAAAATCACTTTAAACATGCTAATTTTAGCTCTAACACTGATGATCCACCTACAAATGTGAACTGACGTTCAAAAATGAAACATTTGAAAACGGACCATTTTCCACATTTCTGAAGCATGACGTAATGGGGGGTGTTATCTCTTTTTTCGAAAATCAGCCGTTTTTGCTCGAACATTAAATGCCTCCAAATGGTATTTATTTCACTTCCCGAGCCCCTGGAAGCATGAAAATCACTTTAAACATGCTAATTTTAGCTCTAACACTGATGATCCACCTACAAATGTGAACTGACGTTCAAAAATAAAACATTTGAAAACGGACCATTTTCCACATTTCTGAAGCATGACCTAATGGGGGGGTGTTATCTCTTTTGTTGAAAATCAGCCGTTTTTGCTCGAACATTAAATGCCTCCAAATGGTATTTATTTCACTTCCCGAGCCCCTGGAAGCATGAAAATCACTTTAAACATGCTAATTTTAGCTCTAACACTGATGATCCACCTACAAATGTGAACTGACGTTCAAAAATAAAACATTTGAAAACGGACCATTTTCCACATTTCTGAAGCAGGACGTAATGGGGGGGTGTTATCTCTTTTGTCGAAAATCAGCCGTTTTTGCTCGAACATTAAATGCCTCCAAATGGTATTTAATTAACTTCCAGCGCCCCTGGAAGCATGAAAATCACTTTAAACATGCTAATTTTAGCTCTAACACTGATGATCCACCTACAAATGTGAACTGACGTTCAAAAATAAAACATTTGAAAACGGACCATTTTCCACATTTCTGAAGCATGACGTAATGGGGGGGGGTGTTATCTCTTTTGTCGAAAATCCGCCGTTTTTGCTCGAACATTAAATGCCTCCAAATGGTATTTATTTCACTTCCCGAGCCCCTGGAAGCATGAAAATCACTTTAAACATGCTAATTTTAGCTCTAACACTGATGATCCACCTACAAATGTGAACTGACGTTCAAAAATAAAACATTTTAAAACGGACCATTTTCCACATTTCTGAAGCATGACGTAATGGGGGGGTGTTATCTCTTTTGTCGAAAATCAGCCGTTTTTGCTCGAACATTAAATGCCTCCAAATGGTATTTAATTAACTTCCCGGGGTGAAGAAACCCTTTTTGAGAACTCAGAGTGGGTAAATTGGCCATTTTCATGCACTTTTAACCATTCCATAAATCTTGTGTTTAGGGCCCCTGGGAGCATGAAAATCACTTTAAACATGCTAATTTTAGCTCTAACACTGATGATCCACCTACAAATGTGAACTGACGTTCAAAAATAAAACATTTGAAAACGGACCATTTTCCACATTTCTGAAGCAGGACGTAATGGGGGGGTGTTATCTCTTTTGTCGAAAATCAGCCGTTTTTGCTCGAACATTAAATGCCTCCAAATGGTATTTAATTAACTTCCCGGGGTGAAGAAACCCTTTTTGAGAACTCAGAGTGGGTAAATTGGCCATTTTCATGCACTTTTAACCATTCCATAAATCTTGTGTTTAGGGCCCCTGGAAGCGTGAAAATCACTTTAAACATGCTAATTTTAGCTCTAACACTGATGATCCACCTACAAATGTGAACTGACGTTCAAAAATAAAACATTTGAAAACGGACCATTTTCCACATTTCTGAAGCAGGACGTAATGGGGGGGTGTTATCTCTTTTGTCGAAAATCAGCCGTTTTTGCTCGAACATTAAATGCCTCCAAATGGTATTTAATTAACTTCCCGGGGTGAAGAAACCCTTTTTGAGAACTCAGAGTGGGTAAATTGGCCATTTTCATGCACTTTTAACCATTCCATAAATCTTGTGTTTAGGGCCCCTGGAAGCGTGAAAATCACTTTAAACATGCTAATTTTAGCTCTAACACTGATGATCCACCTACAAATGTGAACTGACGTTCAAAAATAAAAAATTTGTAAACGGACCATTTTCCACATTTCTGAAGCAGGACGTAATGGGGGGGTGTTATCTCTTTTGTCGAAAATCAGCCGTTTTTGCTCGAACATTAAATGCCTCCAAATGGTATTTAATTAACTTCCAGCGCCCCTGGAAGCATGAAAATCACTTTAAACATGCTAATTTTAGCTCTAACACTGATGATCCACCTACAAATGTGAACTGACGTTCAAAAATAAAACATTTGAAAACGGACCATTTTCCACATTTCTGAAGCAGGACGTAATGGGGGGGTGTTATCTCTTTTGTCGAAAATCAGCCGTTTTTGCTCGAACATTAAATGCCTCCAAATGGTATTTATTTCACTTCCCGAGCCCCTGGAAGCATGAAAATCACTTTAAACATGCTAATTTTAGCTCTAACACTGATGATACACCTACAAATGTGAACTGACGTTCAAAAATAAAACATTTGAAAACGGACCATTTTCCACATTTCTGAAGCATGACGTAATGGGGGGGTGTTATCTCTTTTGTCGAAAATCAGCTGTTATTGCTCGAACATTAAATGCCTCCAAATGGTATTTATTTCACTTCCCGAGCCCCTGGAAGCATGAAAATCACTTTAAACATGCTAATTTTAGCTCTAACACTGATGATCCACCTACAAATGTGAACTGACGTTCAAAAATAAAACATTTGAAAACGGACCATTTTCCACATTTCTGAAGCAGGACGTAATGGGGGGGTGTTATCTCTTTTGTCGAAAATCAGCCGTTTTTGCTCGAACATTAAATGCCTCCAAATGGTATTTAATTAACTTCCAGCGCCCCTGGAAGCATGAAAATCACTTTAAACATGCTAATTTTAGCCCTAACACTGATGATCCACCTACAAATGTGAACTGACGTTCAAAAATAAAACATTTGAAAACGGACCATTTTCCACATTTCTGAAGCAGGACGTAATGGGGGGGTGTTATCTCTTTTGTCGAAAATCAGCCGTTTTTGCTCGAACATTAAATGCCTCCAAATGGTATTTAATTAACTTCCCGGGGTGAAGAAACCCTTTTTGAGAACTCAGAGTGGGTAAATTGGCCATTTTCATGCACTTTTAACCATTCCATAAATCTTGTGTTTAGGGCACCTGGAAGCATGAAAATCACTTTAAACATGCTAATTTTAGCTCTAACACTGATGATCCACCTACAAATGTGAACTGACGTTCAAAAATAAAACATTTGAAAACGGACCATTTTCCACATTTCTGAAGCAGGACGTAATGGGGGGGGTGTTATCTCTTTTGTCGAAAATCAGCCGTTTTTGCTCGAACATTAAATGCCTCCAAATGGTATTTAATTAACTTCCCGGGGTGAAGAAACCCTTTTTGAGAACTCAGAGTGGGTAAATGGGCCATTTTCATGCACTTTTAACCATTCCATAAATCTTGTGTTTAGGGCCCCTGGAAGCATGAAAATCACTTTAAACATGCTAATTTTAGCTCTAACACTGATGATCCACCTACAAATGTGAACTGACGTTCAAAAATAAAACATTTGAAAACGGACCATTTTCCACATTTCTGAAGCAGGACGTAATGGGGGGGGTGTTATCTCTTTTGTCGAAAATCAGCCGTTTTTGCTCGAACATTAAATGCCTCCAAATGGTATTTAATTAACTTCCCGGGGTGAAGAAACCCTTTTTGAGAACTCAGAGTGGGTAAATTGGCCATTTTCATGCACTTTTAACCATTCCATAAATCTTGTGTTTAGGGCCCCTGGAAGCATGAAAATCACTTTAATCATGCTAATTTTAGCTCTAACACTGATGATCCACCTACAAATGTGAACTGACGTTCAAAAATAAAACATTTGAAAACGGACCATTTTCCACATTTCTGAAGCAGGACGTAATGGGGGGGTGTTATCTCTTTTGTCGAAAATCAGCCGTTTTTGCTCGAACATTAAATGCCTCCAAATGGTATTTAATTAACTTCCTGGGGTGAAGAAACCCTTTTTGAGAACTCAGAGTGGGTAAATTGGCCATTTTCATGCACTTTTAACCATTCCATAAATCTTGTGTTTAGGGCCCCTGGGAGCATGAAAATCACTTTAAACATGCTAATTTTAGCTCTAACACTGATGATCCACCTACAAATGTGAACTGACGTTCAAAAATAAAACATTTGAAAACGGACCATTTTCCACATTTCTGAAGCAGGACGTAATGGGGGGGTGTTATCTCTTTTGTCGAAAATCAGCCGTTTTTGCTCGAACATTAAATGCCTCCAAATGGTATTTAATTAACTTCCCGGGGTGAAGAAACCCTTTTTGAGAACTCAGAGTGAGTAAATTGGCCATTTTCATGCACTTTTAACCATTCCATAAATCTTGTGTTTAGGGCCCCTGGAAGCATGAAAATCACTTTAAACATGCTAATTTTAGCTCTAACACTGATGATCCACCTACAAATGTGAACTGACGTTCAAAAATAAAACATTTGAAAACGGACCATTTTCCACATTTCTGAAGCAGGACGTAATGGGGGGGTGTTATCTCTTTTGTCGAAAATCAGCCGTTTTTGCTCGAACATTAAAGGCCTCCAAATGGTATTTAATTAACTTCCAGCGCCCCTGGAAGCATGAAAATCACTTAAAACATGCTAATTTTAGCTCTAACACTGATGATCCACCTACAAATGTGAACTGACGTTCAAAAATAAAACATTTGAAAACGGACCATTTTCCACATTTCTGAAGCATGACGTAATGGGGGGGGTGTTATCTCTTTTGTCGAAAATCTGCCGTTTTTGCTCGTACATTAAATGCCTCCAAATGGTATTTATTTCACTTCCCGAGCCCCTGGAAGCATGAAAATCACTTTAAACATGCTAATTTTAGCTCTAACACTGATGATCCACCTACAAATGTGAACTGACGTTCAAAAATAAAACATTTGAAAACGGACCATTTTCCACATTTCTGAAGCATGACGTAATGGGGGGGTGTTATCTCTTTTGTCGAAAATCAGCCGTTTTTGCTCGAACATTAAATGCCTCCAAATGGTATTTATTTCACTTCCCGAGCCCCTGGAAGCATGAAAATCACTTTAAACATGCTAATTTTAGCTCTAACACTGATGATCCACCTACAAATGTGAACTGACGTTCAAAAATAAAACATTTGAAAACGGACCATTTTCCACATTTCTGAAGCAGGACGTAATGGGGGGGTGTTATCTCTTTTGTCGAAAATCAGCCGTTTTTGCTCGAACATTAAATGCCTCCAAATGGTATATAATTAACTTCCAGCGCCCCTGGAAGCATGAAAATCACTTTAAACATGCTAATTTTAGCTCTAACACTGATGATCCACCTACAAATGTGAACTGACGTTCAAAAATAAAACATTTGAAAACGGACCATTTTCCACATTTCTGAAGCATGACGTAATGGGGGGGTGTTATCTCTTTTGTCGATAATCAGCCGTTTTTGCTCGAACATTAAATGCCTCCAAATGGTATTTATTTCACTTCCCGAGCCCCTGGAAGCATGAAAATCACTTTAAACATGCTAATTTTAGCTCTAACACTGATGATCCACCTACAAATGTGAACTGACGTTCAAAAATAAAACATTTGAAAACGGACCATTTTCCACGTTTCTGAAGCAGGACGTAATGGGGGGGTGTTATCTCTTTTGTCGAAAATCAGCCGTTTTTGCTCGAACATTAAAGGCCTCCAAATGGTATTTAATTAACTTCCAGCGCCCCTGGAAGCATGAAAATCACTTAAAACATGCTAATTTTAGCTCTAACACTGATGATCCACCTACAAATGTGAACTGACGTTCAAAAATAAAACATTTGAAAACGGACCATTTTCCACATTTCTGAAGCATGACGTAATGGGGGGGGTGTTATCTCTTTTGTCGAAAATCAGCCGTTTTTGCTCGTACATTAAATGCCTCCAAATGGTATTTATTTCACTTCCCGAGCCCCTGGAAGCATGAAAATCACTTTAAACATGCTAATTTTAGCTCTAACACTGATGATCCACCTACAAATGTGAACTGACGTTCAAAAATAAAACATTTGAAAACGGACCATTTTCCACATTTCTGAAGCATGACGTAATGGGGGGGTGTTATCTCTTTTGTCGAAAATCAGCCGTTTTTGCTCGAACATTAAATGCCTCCAAATGGTATTTATTTCACTTCCCGAGCCCCTGGAAGCATGAAAATCACTTTAAACATGCTAATTTTAGCTCTAACACTGATGATCCACCTACAAATGTGAACTGACGTTCAAAAATAAAACATTTGAAAACGGACCATTTTCCACATTTCTGAAGCAGGACGTAATGGGGGGATGTTATCTCTTTTGTCGAAAATCAGCCGTTTTTGCTCGAACATTAAATGCCTCCAAATGGTATATAATTAACTTCCAGCGCCCCTGGAAGCATGAAAATCACTTTAAACATGCTAATTTTAGCTCTAACACTGATGATCCACCTACAAATGTGAACTGACGTTCAAAAATAAAACATTTGAAAACGGACCATTTTCCACATTTCTGAAGCATGACGTAATGGGGGGGTGTTATCTCTTTTGTCGATAATCAGCCGTTTTTGCTCGAACATTAAATGCCTCCAAATGGTATTTATTTCACTTCCCGAGCCCCTGGAAGCATGAAAATCACTTTAAACATGCTAATTTTAGCTCTAACACTGATGATCCACCTACAAATGTGAACTGACGTTCAAAAATAAAACATTTGAAAACGGACCATTTTCCACATTTCTGAAGCATGATGTAATGGGGGGGTGTTATCTCTTTTGTCGAAAATCAGCCGTTTTTGCTCGAACATTAAATGCCTCCAAATGGTATTTAATTAACTTCCCGAGCCCCTGGAATCATGAAAATCACTTTAAACATGCTAATTTTAGCTCTAACACTGATGATCCACCTACAAATGTGAACTGACGTTCAAAAATAAAACATTTGAAAACTGACCATTTTCCACATTTCTGAAGCAGGACGTAATGGGGGGGTGTTATCTCTTTTGTCGAAAATCAGCCGTTTTTGCTCGAACATTAAATGCCTCCAAATGGTATTTAATTAACTTCCCGGGGTGAAGAAACCCTTTTTGAGAACTCAGAGTGCGTAAATTGGCCATTTTCATGCACTTTTAACCATTCCATAAATCTTGTGTTTAGGGCCCCTGGGAGCATGAAAATCACTTTAAACATGCTAATTTTAGCTCTAACACTGATGATCCACCTACAAATGTGAACTGACGTTCAAAAATAAAACATTTGAAAACTGAACATTTTCCACATTTCTGAAGCAGGACGTAATGGGGGGGTGTTATCTCTTTTGTCGAAAATCAGCCGTTTTTGCTCGAACATTAAATGCCTCCAAATGGTATTTAATTAACTTCCCGGGGTGAAGAAACCCTTTTTGAGAACTCAGAGTGGGTAAATTGGCCATTTTCATGCACTTTTAACCATTCCATTAATCTTGTGTTTAGGGCCCCTGGAAGCATGAAAATCACTTTAAACATGCTAATTTTAGCTCTAACACTGATGATCCACCTACAAATGTGAACTGACGTTCAAAAATAAAACATTTGTAAACGGACCATTTTCCACATTTCTGAAGCAGGACGTAATGGGGGGGTGTTATCTCTTTTGTCGAAAATCAGCCGTTTTTGCTCGAACATTAAATGCCTCCAAATGGTATATAATTAACTTCCAGCGCCCCTGGAA
The DNA here is from genome assembly GCF_964263255.1 of Lissotriton vulgaris. Lineage (NCBI taxonomy): Eukaryota > Metazoa > Chordata > Amphibia > Caudata > Salamandridae > Lissotriton > Lissotriton vulgaris. The sequence goes on from NW_028254647.1 coordinate 152,765, forward strand.
GCATGAAAATCACTTTAAACATGCTAATTTTAGCTCTAACACTGATGATCCACCTACAAATGTGAACTGACGTTCAAAAATAAAACATTTGAAAACGGACCATTTTCCACATTTCTGAAGCATGACGTAATGGGGGGGTGTTATCTCTTTTGTCGATAATCAGCCGTTTTTGCTCGAACATTAAATGCCTCCAAATGGTATTTATTTCACTTCCCGAGCCCCTGGAAGCATGAAAATCACTTTAAACATGCTAATTTTAGCTCTAACACTGATGATCCACCTACAAATGTGAACTGACGTTCAAAAATAAAACATTTGAAAACGGACCATTTTCCACATTTCTGAAGCATGATGTAATGGGGGGGTGTTATCTCTTTTGTCGAAAATCAGCCGTTTTTGCTCGAACATTAAATGCCTCCAAATGGTATTTAATTAACTTCCCGAGCCCCTGGAATCATGAAAATCACTTTAAACATGCTAATTTTAGCTCTAACACTGATGATCCACCTACAAATGTGAACTGACGTTCAAAAATAAAACATTTGAAAACTGACCATTTTCCACATTTCTGAAGCAGGACGTAATGGGGGGGTGTTATCTCTTTTGTCGAAAATCAGCCGTTTTTGCTCGAACATTAAATGCCTCCAAATGGTATTTAATTAACTTCCCGGGGTGAAGAAACCCTTTTTGAGAACTCAGAGTGCGTAAATTGGCCATTTTCATGCACTTTTAACCATTCCATAAATCTTGTGTTTAGGGCCCCTGGGAGCATGAAAATCACTTTAAACATGCTAATTTTAGCTCTAACACTGATGATCCACCTACAAATGTGAACTGACGTTCAAAAATAAAACATTTGAAAACTGAACATTTTCCACATTTCTGAAGCAGGACGTAATGGGGGGGTGTTATCTCTTTTGTCGAAAATCAGCCGTTTTTGCTCGAACATTAAATGCCTCCAAATGGTATTTAATTAACTTCCCGGGGTGAAGAAACCCTTTTTGAGAACTCAGAGTGGGTAAATTGGCCATTTTCATGCACTTTTAACCATTCCATAAATCTTGTGTTTAGGGCCCCTGGAAGCATGAAAATCACTTTAAACATGCTAATTTTAGCTCTAACACTGATGATCCACCTACAAATGTGAACTGACGTTCAAAAATAAAACATTTGTAAACGGACCATTTTCCACATTTCTGAAGCAGGACGTAATGGGGGGGTGTTATCTCTTTTGTCGAAAATCAGCCGTTTTTGCTCGAACATTAAATGCCTCCAAATGGTATTTAATTAACTTCCAGCGCCCCTGGAAGCATGAAAATCATCTTAAAACATTCTAATTTTAGCTCTAACACTGATGATCCACCTACAAATGTGAACTGACGATCAAAAATAAAACATTTGAAAACGGACCATTTTCCACATTTCTGAAGCAGGACGTAATGGGGGGGTGTTATCTCTTTTGTCGAAAATCAGCCGTTTTTGCTCGAACATTAAATGCCTCCAAATGGTATTTATTTCACTTCCCGAGCCCCTGGAAGCATGAAAATCACTTTAAACATGCTAATTTTAGCTCTAACACTGATGATACACCTACAAATGTGAACTGACGTTCAAAAATAAAACATTTGAAAACGGACCATTTTCCACATTTCTGAAGCATGACGTAATGGGGGGGTGTTATCTCTTTTGTCGAAAATCAGCTGTTTTTGCTCGAACATTAAATGCCTCCAAATGGTATTATGGCCGAGATACCCGCCACCCCCTCTCAACACACTCCCCAAGGATGGGAAACCAGAAACAGTTCTGAACTTTTGGAAGACGGGAGGGAGTGACCCTCCCGGCCGTATTTATTAAAATATGAAACAAAATTAAAACATTAAAATTAACAGTTTCATATTATGTACAATTTCATTACCACATTGCGATGTTTGGCTAACCTTAACATATTCTCTAATACAAAGGTTCTCCTAGCCGAACTAACATTCTACAAAACATTAACTTGAAATTTTGAAATTGTACATCCTAACGTTTAAGGGCCAACGGCAAGGTCGTAACCGGTGTCAAGATCCCTAAACCAGAAATATCCCCCTCACTTATGAGGGGCGACCGCACAGAGGTGTACCTCAAGTGCAACTACCAATTTCCCTTGACTTGACGGGGGCCCCAATAAACTCGGCGCCACTTAAAGGTCGTCCGAGGACTCGTGTGAGGTATCTAGAAGGTAGCGTAGACCCCCTCCCAAACCCCACACAACTTACCACATCTGCCGTCGCAGATATCCTGGCCCCGGGAAATTCGCCAGGAGGGGGCTGTAGCCCCTCCTACCCAGGAAGGGGCCTTGACCGCCTTTCCTTTCCTTTCGGCGTCCCATCCTTAGAAGGGACCGCCTACCCGTTGAGGGGCCAATGGCCACCTCCCTCGAGCGCTCCCATCCGTAATGGGTGACGCCCACTCATAGGGATCTACCAATTAGTGCTCACCGATCATGACCTTACCGCCCGACCAAAAAATAAATACGACAATTTTAACTAAAATCACTCAATTACCAACAACCATAAACATTTCACGTATGCTCACTGATCATTACTAGTGCAGAATTACTTTATTCACAAAACATACTGTAGCTGACCATTCTTTATTGCATACTCAAAATAATACGACAATCACCATCACCTGCAAGAAATAGAATCACCACATCAAAACTTTATTCAAAACAACTGGCTGTCCTCAGGGGCTGGTGGGTGGGTCAAAATTGGCTCTTCGTTCCGTCTCGAGCTCACGTGCAGCGAGGGGGTGCAGCTTCAGAGCACAGGAACAAGAGGATGCGTTCTTGGCTTGTTGCTCCTTTTATCCGTCTTCAGGGCGGGCGTAAAACCCGCCCCTGCCTGCCCCTAGGGCGTGGCCGTCCACGTCAGTGTCTAGGCCAGCCCACTCTAGGGCGGGAAAAAGCGCGCCCCGGCTACGCCGCTTCGGGCATACCAGCCGAGGCTCGCCTCCCGCCCAAAAATGGCTTCCCGGGGGGCTCGTGGTACTCAGCCATACGTTCGGGGGGACCGAATGGTCGCCCCTTTCCATATGGCCGAGATACCCGCCACCCCCTCTCAACACACTCCCCAAGGATGGGAAACCGGAAACAGTTCTGAACTTTTGGAAGACGGGAGGGAGTGACCCTCCCGGCCGTATTTATTAAAATATGAAACAAAATTAAAACATTAAAATTAACAGTTTCATATTATGTACAATTTCATTACCACATTGCGATGTTTGGCTAACCTTAACATATTCTCTAATACAAAGGTTCTCCTAGCCGAACTAACATTCTACAAAACATTAACTTGAAATTTTGAAATTGTACATCCTAACGTTTAAGGGCCAACGGCAAGGTCGTAACCGGTGTCAAGATCCCTAAACCAGAAATATCCCCCTCACTTATGAGGGGCGACCGCACAGAGGTGTACCTCAAGTGCAACTACCAATTTCCCTTGACTTGACGGGGGCCCCAATAAACTCGGCGCCACTTAAAGGTCGTCCGAGGACTCGTGTGAGGTATCTAGAAGGTAGCGTAGACCCCCTCCCAAACCCCACACAACTTACCACATCTGCCGTCGCAGATATCCTGGCCCCGGGAAATTCCCCAGGAGGGGGCTGTAGCCCCTCCTACCCAGGAAGGGACTTGACCGCCTTTCATTTCCTTTCGGCGTCCCATCATTAGAAGGGACCGCCTACCCGTTGAGGGGCCAATGGCCACCTCCCTCGAGCGCTCCCATCCGTAATGGGTGACGCCCACTCATAGGGATCTACCAATTAGTGCTCACCGATCATGACCTTACCGCCACAGGCCGGATAGTTGACCGGCTATCCGGACCCCCCGCCACACTCCTACCTAAAGGTCATGTCTTAAAGTCCCCAGCCAAGCTATCAGGTCTCCTATGAGTAACTCGTTGCCCACCCGGGACAAATGAACACCATCACCCGAATACATACTGTCCCCTTTAATACAACCATGCGAAATAGAATGCAGTGTACTTGAACGGAACAATCGACTCACTTTATTATTAATCTTCCTTACTGAATGATTCAGAGCGGCAACTGAAAGAGCCCCCCGCCATACTTTTCGCGGGATCATATGGGACCATGCGATCGTGCACCCTGGAACTCTTCTTGCTAACCAACTTACAGTGGAAAGCATTGCCTCAAGAAGTAGTCGTCTACCAGTGGACACCAAATCGTTGCCCCCAAGATGTACTATGACTATAGCCGGCGGTGACCTCGTCCGCCCTAACAAACCCTCAAAAAATGATTGAAACTGGTCAATACAGAGCCCGCCCTTTCCGTAGAAGGACACACTGTACCCGTATTCCCCAGCCACGTGAATCATGTCACCTGCTTTGAATACGTCCGCGGCACGCCTCACGTATGAGTGGCCCACGACCCACACCTCCTTTTTCACAGCCGGTGATGTCTGACCGCTGACCCGGTGTTGGGTCGACTGCACAGTCCGCCCCGCCTCATAGGCTTGCGCAACTGAAAACCAAACAAAAACAAGAAGCGTGAGTACATCATTACAGCTTCACAACATGTGCAACCGCACATACCTTTTATAACAGTTCGAGGACCAACGCCCCACACGTTTAACTTGTTCGACATTCAGACCCCTGGCTGTAGCCTCTGTAGCAGCCCCTATCCGAAAGGAATGGGTCCCAAACTCGCTGGGGTTCAAGCCCGCAGCGGAAATAGACATCGCAAGCACCCGCTGAAACTGAAACCTCGTCAGTGGGGTGGTGTCAGCGTGTCTTAACAAGGTCCCCCCCCATGATGCCACCCTTCGCGCTAAATATTCCTCTACGCAACTTACCGGGCACATGGAGGACCCGGGAATCCTTTGTATGATTATGCAGTCCCCCCTCGCACCCTGGTCGGTCTTGGACCTGACAAACGAGATGGACATTGTCTCCCCTCTGACCTGAACGTGCTCTCGGCACAGTCCCCCCGTCACATCCCGCTTGTTCCTCGCCACTAGTTTGCTTACCCGCATAGCCCCATGGAATGCCAGCGCAAAAGCGGCTCGAAATAACACTGTTTCATACTGGGATGAACACGTTGAAGGGAGTACAGATAATAACAGGGCCAGCCTATCCAGACCCATCGGGCGCCTTTCATCTACTCTGCGACCCTCAAGGCGTTGCCACCCACGTAGCGCTTTTTGTACCACGAAAGACGCTGTCGGGTCCTGGATCCCATAAACCCTTGCCACAAAGGAAATGGCTGCCCGATGCCTCTGGGCAGTAGCCACAGATTTGCCTGCCTGATGTAAAGACAGCAGGAAATTTACTACCCACTCCTCCTGGCCCCAAAGCTCCCCTCCAGCAGTCCCCAAAAAGGCCAAATAGGAACGGAACGCCCCTTCATATGCCTTCCTTGTCCTGGGTGCTAAACTCTCTCCCACGAGGTTTCGTAGTTCGGGGCACCGAGAGACCAGAGAGCTTCGGGGAAGGGTGCCGCCACCGGGTCCGCTGTGGGCAGAAAACCCCAGAAGGCCTGCATACGGAAACGAGAAAGCGCATCAGCCGCTTGGTTCATCACCCCCGGCACATGTCTTGCCTTAAATAGGACATTCAATTGCATACACAACAAGACAATTTCTTTGAGCAGCCTCAGGATCCATTTGCATCGTGCCGCCTGGCTATTGATACACTCAACCACGGTCATGTTATCAGACCAGAATACCACAGAGTGATCTCTAAACCCCTCGGGCCAAGTTTTCAGGGCCACCAGAATGGGGAATAGTTCAAGAAAAGCAATGTTACTCGTCAACCCACCCTCATGCCACCATAACGGCCATTTCTGAGCTGACCATTGTGTGCCAAAGATGGCACCAAAACCAATGCTCCCTGCTGAATCTGTCCACAGCCCCAGCTCCTCGGAGGACACCGCCGGTTTGTTCCAGACAACTCGGCCATTGAAATCCGCCAGAAATGCCAACCAAATGCGCATGTCCTGACGAACCTCGGCCGAGAGCCTTGTGCGATGATGACCCTCCCTCAGGCCGACCATGGCCTGAGCAATCGAGCGGGAAAAGGGGCGGGCCATCGGTATTACTCTCAGGGCAAAATTCAGCTGTCCCACCAATTGTTGTAATTGCTGCAACGTAACCTTAGACTGACTGATACACGTCTCCAGGGATGCCCTGAACCTTAGCACTTTTTCTCTTGGTAAACGAAAACAACCCTCATCCGAGTCGAGCTCGATCCCCAGAAACTTGAGGCAAGTCGAAGGACCCACCGTCTTACCGGGTGCCAATGGCACACCAAAATCATTCATTAAGACACAAAATTCATTCAAAGCCTGACCACATTCCGGATCCCCGGCTGCCCCTAGAAACAGAAAGTCATCGAGATAATGCATAACCTGATGAAACCCCGTCTTCCTTGTGAAGACCCATTGCAGGAAACAACTGAACTGCTCGAAATAGGAACAAGATATAGAGCACCCCATTGGCATACATCTATCCATGTAATAGTGTCCCTGAAACATGAAACCAAGAAGACGCTGATCGTCTGGATGTACCGGGAGCAACCGGAACGCTGACTCAATATCAGATTTCGCCATCAGCGCACCGGGCCCTAGGCGATTCAATATGGCGACGGCCTCATCGAAAGATGCATACCGTACTGAACACACAGCCGGGTCTATCGCATCGTTTACGGAAAGACCACGTGGGGCCGACAAATTATGTATCAGCCGAAACTCACCCGGGTCCTTCTTGGGGACCACCCCTAGAGTAGAACAAACAAAGTTAGCAACCGGTGGCACGTTAAACGGACCGGCGACTCGACCTCGAGCCACCTCTTTCCCAATCTTCTCCTGTACCACGGTCGTGTGCTGCAAGACTGATATTTGGTTTTTACATTTCGCTAAACCCTGAAACTCCCCCACTGGGATGCGGAAACCATATGAAAACCCGTTCCGCAACACCCCAGCGGAAGCGTGATCCGGGTATTCGCTGAGCCAAGGAATCATCGCCATGGTATCAATCGGAGTAGGTAAAGGCGCCCCTCGGACTATTTCAGACCTGTTTGGCGCCTCCTCTAGCCCCGTTATCACCCGTTTTGGCTCTGCACATGGACTCAGGATGGGACGCTTGCCCGCACCCACTACATTCGTGCCTAAATTTGCATGTCCCCTGGGGCCTTGTACATTTTCCCCTGTTAAAATTCCAACAACTCCCCTTTTTACCTGTGGTGCCGTTCGGCCTGGAGTGGTATTCGTTACTTGCGCCTGATCGAAAGGGGGTCCCAGAATATTGGCGGGAGGACTCCCCCACACTACTCCCTACCAATGGCAAATTCAACATACCAGTATCCGCCATTTTTGACCATGACACAGAATCGTAACAATCCCAAGTTAAGTTTTTATCATGTTCTTTCGCTTTCCTGAAAATATTATCGTAACAGAACCACTGATTGCCCCCATGTGACACAGAATACCCCATGATCCGTGACTGATAAATCGGCAATTCAGACAGCAATTCGGGCCTACGTTCGCCCAGGATGGATGTAAAAATCCCCCACGCCTTGCCCCAATTGCCAATGTTTTCATTTACCTTGAATGCGGCCATCTTTGCGCGCCAAACACCCGGATGCATGAGCTCCTTTTGGCTCTTAACATATTCCATCTCGTAATGATCGGTAAGCAACGAGAAGATGTTTACATACTCATCTGCCCATATCTTCTCCTTAATAGCTAGAGGGACATGTTGACCCAACTTTTCCCTGCGTGACGGGGCAGACTCATCCCTCGCAATCGGCAATGGCCGCTTACCTGAACCAGAAGCTGTATCTGCGGCTGAGCCTGTCCCAGGTGGCTTTCCTCCTGCAGCGGCCGGCGTGATAACTGGCGACGCTGCCTTCGCCGCCTCCCTTGTTTCCCGCAGTTGCCTCATCAAAAACCGTGCGTCGTCAGCCGTGGCGCCCTCGTTATTTTTACCCACCACGCTGCTAATTGTGCTGCCAGCTCGGGCGGTATATCCTCCCCGGACACGGGGGTGACCACCACGGGAATCGGATTCCCCTCCGCCGGCACCGGAGTTGGCTCTTGGAGAGGGGCACAGGGAACCGGGATGTCCCCTCCAGCTGCTCCCCTTCTGGGCCTCTTGCCTTTTCCTCCCGGAGCTGCTCCAGCCAACGGACGTTTCGGCCCCTCTTCCCCATCTTTCTCCGCCATTCGTTTCTTTAGGTCGGTCACCTCCTTCATAAGAACACGAAGCATCTGGTCGGTAGTCATTCGCTTTCCAACTTTCTTAGGCATTCTCCAACAGAGTATCTGTAAGACAAACAAGAAAGATTACCACTTTCAAAATTGGCTCTTTGTTCCGTCTCGAGCTCACGTGCAGCGAGGGGGTGCAGCTTCAGAGCACAGGAACAAGAGGATGCGTTCTTGGCTTGTTGCTCCTTTTATCCGTCTTCAGGGCGGGCGTAAAACCCGCCCCTGCCTGCCCCTAGGGCGTGGCCGTCCGCGTCAGTGTCTAGGCCAGCCCACTCTAGGGCGGGAAAAAGCGCGCCCCGGCTACGCCGCTTCGGGCATACCAGCCAAGGCTCGCCTCCCGCCCAAAAATGGCTTCCCGGGGGGCTCGTGGTACTCAGCCATACGTTCGGGGGGACCGAATGGTCGCCCCTTTCCATTATTTCACTTCCCGAGCCCCTGGAAGCATGAAAATCACTTTAAACATGCTAATTTTAGCTCTAACACTGATGATCCACCTACAAATGTGAACTGACGTTCAAAAATAAAACATTTGAAAACGGACCATTTTCCACATTTCTGAAGCAGGACGTAATGGGGGGGTGTTATCTCTTTTGTCGAAAATCAGCCGTTTTTGCTCGAACATTAAATGCCTCCAAATGGTATTTAATTAACTTCCAGCGCCCCTGGAAGCATGAAAATCACTTTAAACATGCTAATTTTAGCTCTAACACTGATGATTCACCTACAAATGTGAACTGACGTTCAAAAATAAAACATTTGAAAACGGACCATTTTCCACATTTCTGAAGCAGGACGTAATGGGGGGGTGTTATCTCTTTTGTCGAAAATCAGCCGTTTTTGCTCGAACATTAAATGCCTCCAAATGGTATTTAATTAACTTCCCGGGGTGAAGAAACCCTTTTTGAGAACTCAGAGTGGGTAAATTGGCCATTTTCATGCACTTTTAACCATTCCATAAATCTTGTGTTTAGGGCGCCTGGAAGCATGAAAATCACTTTAAACATGCTAATTTTAGCTCTAACACTGATGATCCACCTACAAATGTGAACTGACGTTCAAAAATAAAACATTTGAAAACGGACCATTTTCCACATTTCTGAAGCAGGACGTAATGGGGGGGTGTTATCTCTTTTGTCGAAAATCAGCCGTTTTTGCTCGAACATTAAATGCCTCCAAATGGTATTTAATTAACTTCCCGGGGTGAAGAAACCCTTTTTGAGAACTCAGAGTGGGTAAATGGGCCATTTTCATGCACTTTTAACCATTCCATAAATCTTGTGTTTAGGGCCCCTGGAAGCATGAAAATCACTTTAAACATGCTAATTTTAGCTCTAACACTGAAGATCCACCTACAAATGTGAACTGACGTTCAAAAATAAAACATTTGAAAACGGACCATTTTCCACATTTCTGAAGCAGGACGTAATGGGGGGGTGTTATCTCTTTTGTCGAAAATCAGCTGTTTTTGCTCGAACATTAAATGCCTCCAAATGGTATTTAATTAACTTCCCGGGGTGAAGAAACCCTTTTTGAGAACTCAGAGTGGGTAAATTGGCCATTTTCATGCACTTTTAACCATTCCATAAATCTTGTGTTTAGGGCCCCTGGAAGCATGAAAATCACTTTAATCATGCTAATTTTAGCTCTAACACTGATGATCCACCTACAAATGTGAACTGACGTTCAAAAATAAAACATTTGAAAACGGACCATTTTCCACATTTCTGAAGCAGGACGTAATGGGGGGGTGTTATCTCTTTTGTCGAAAATCAGCCGTTTTTGCTCGAACATTAAATGCCTCCAAATGGTATTTAATTAACTTCCCGCGGTGAAGAAACCCTTTGTGAGAACTCAGAGTGGGTAAATTGGCCATTTTCATGCACTTTTAACCATTCCATAAATCTTGTGTTTAGGGCCCCTGGGAGCATGAAAATCACTTTAAACATGCTAATTTTAGCTCTAACACTGATGATCCACCTACAAATGTGAACTGACGTTCAAAAATAAAACATTTGAAAACGGACCATTTTACACATTTCTGAAGCAGGACGTAATGGGGGGGTGTTATCTCTTTTGTCGAAAATCAGCCGTTTTTGCTCGAACATTAAATGCCTCCAAATGGTATTTAATTAACTTTCAGCGCCCCTGGAAGCATAAAAATCACTTTAAACATGCTAATTTTAGCTCTAACACTGATGATCCACCTACAAATGTGAACTGACGTTCAAAAATAAAACATTTGAAAACGGACCATTTTCCACATTTCTGAAGCAGGACGTAATGGGGGGTGTTATCTCTTTTGTCGAAAATCAGCCGTTTTTGCTCGAACATTAAATGCCTCCAAATGGTATTTATTTCACTTCCCGAGCCCCTGGAAGCATGAAAATCACTTTAAACATGCTAATTTTAGCTCTAACACTGATGATCCACCTACAAATGTGAACTGACGTTCAAAAAGAAAACATTTGAAAACGGACCATTTTCCACATTTCTGAAGCAGGACGTAATGGGGGGGTGTTATCTCTTTTGTTGAAAATCAGCCGTTTTTGCTCGAACATTAAATGCCTCCAAATGGTATTTAATTAACTTCCAGCGCCCCTGGAAGCATGAAAATCACTTTAAACATGCTAATTTTAGCTCTAACACTGATGATCCACCTACAAATGTGAACTGACGTTCAAAAATAAAACATTTGAAAACGGACCATTTTCCACATTTCTGAAGCAGGACGTAATGGGGGGGTGTTATCTCTTTTGTCGAAAATCAGCCGTTTTTGCTCGAACATTAAATGCCTCCAAATGGTATTTAATTAACTTCCAGCGCCCCTGGAAGCATGAAAATCACTTTAAACATGCTAATTTTAGCTCTAACACTGATGATCCACCTACAAATGTGAACTGACGTTCAAAAATAAAACATTTGAAAACGGACCATTTTCACATTTCTGAAGCATGACGTAATGGGGGGGTGTTATCTCTTTTGTCGAAAATCAGCCGTTTTTGCTCGAACATTAAATGCCTCCAAATGGTATTTATTTCACTTCCCGAGCCCCTGGAAGCATGAAAATCACTTTAAACATGGTAATTTTAGCTCTAACACTGATGATCCACCTACAAATGTGAACTGACGTTCAAAAATAAAACATTTGAAAACGGACCATTTTCCACATTTCTGAAGCATGACGTAATGGGGGGGTGTTATCTCTTTTGTCGAAAATCAGCCGTTTTTGCTCGAACATTAAATGCCTCCAAATGGTATTTAATTAACTTCCCGGGGTGAAGAAACCCTTTTTGAGAACTCAGAGTGGGTAAATTGGCCATTTTCATGCACTTTTAACCATTCCATAAATCTTGTGTTTAGGGCCCCTGGGAGCATGAAAATCACTTTAAACATGCTAATTTTAGCTCTAACACTGATGATCCACCTACAAATGTGAACTGACGTTCAAAAATAAAACATTTGAAAACGGACCATTTTCCACATTTCTGAAGCAGGACGTAATGGGGGGGTGTTATCTCTTTTGTCGAAAAACAGCCGTTTTTGCTTGAACATTAAATGCCTCCAAATGGTATTTAATTAACTTCCCGGGGTGAAGAAACCCTTTTTGAGAACTCAGAGTGGGTAAATTGGCCATTTTCATGCACTTTTAACCATTCCATAAATCTTGTGTTTAGGGCCCCTGGGAGCATGAAAATCACTTTAAACATGCTAATTTTAGCTCTAACACTGATGATCCACCTACGAATGTGAACTGACGTTCAAAAATAAAACATTTGAAAACGGACCATTTTCCACATTTCTGAAGCATGACGTAATGGGGGGGTGTTATCTCTTTTGTCGAAAATCAGCCGTTTTTGCTCGAACATTAAATGCCTCCAAATGGTATTTATTTCACTTCCCGAGCCCCTGGAAGCATGAAAATCACTTTAAACATGCTAATTTTAGCTCTAACACTGATGATCCACCTACAAATGTGAACTGACGTTCAAAAATAAAACATTTGAAAACGGACCATTTTCCACATTTCTGAAGCAGGACGTAATGGGGGGGTGTTATCTCTTTTGTCGAAAATCAGCCGTTTTTGCTCGAACATTAAATGCCTCCAAATGGTATTTAATTAACTTCCAGCGCCCCTGGAAGCATAAAAATCACTTTAAACATGCTAATTTTAGCTCTAACACTGATGATCCACCTACAAATGTGAACTGACGTTCAAAAATAAAACATTTGAAAACGGACCATTTTCCACATTTCTGAAGCAGGACGTAATGGGGGGGTGTTATCTCTTTTGTCGAAAATCAGCCGTTTTTGCTCGAACATTAAATGCCTCCAAATGGTATTTAATTAACTTCCCGCGGTGAAGAAACCCTTTTTGAGAACTCAGAGTGGGTAAATTGGCCATTTTCATGCACTTTTAACCATTCCATAAATCTTGTGTTTAGGGCCCCTGGGAGCATGAAAATCACTTTAAACATGCTAATTTTAGCTCTAACACTGATGATCCACCTACAAATGTGAACTGACGTTCAAAAATAAAACATTTGAAAACGGACCATTTTCCACATTTCTGAAGCAGGACGTAATGGGGGGGTGTTATCTCTTTTGTCGAAAATCAGCCGTTTTTGCTCGAACATTAAATGCCTCCAAATGGTATTTAATTAACTTCCCGGGGTGAAGAAACCCTTTTTGAGAACTCAGAGTGGGTAAATTGGCCATTTTCATGCACTTTTAACCATTCCATAAATCTTGTGTTTAGGGCCCCTGGAAGCATGAAAATCACTTTAAACATGCTAATTTTAGCTCTAACACTGATGATCCACCTACAAATGTGAACTGACGTTCAAAAATAAAACATTTGAAAACGGACCATTTTCCACATTTCTGAAGCAGGACGTAATTGGGGGGGTGTTATCTCTTTTGTCGAAAATCAGCCGTTTTTGCTCGAACATTAAATGCCTCCAAATGGTATTTAATTAACTTCCAGCGCCCCTGGAAGCATGAAAATCACTTTAAACATGCTAATTTTAGCTCTAACACTGATGATCCACCTACAAATGTGAACTGACGTTCAAAAATAAAACATTTGAAAACGGACCATTTTCCACATTTCTGAAGCAGGACGTAATGGGGGGGTGTTATCTCTTTTGTCGAAAATCAGCCGTTTTTGCTCGAACATTAAATGCCTCCAAATGGTATTTAATTAACTTCCAGCGCCCCTGGAAGCATGAAAATCACTTTAAACATGCTAATTTTAGCTCTAACACTGATGATCCACCTACAAATGTGAACTGACGTTCAAAAATAAAACATTTGAAAACGGACCATTTTCACATTTCTGAAGCATGACGTAATGGGGGGGTGTTATCTCTTTTGTCGAAAATCAGCCGTTTTTGCTCGAACATTAAATGCCTCCAAATGGTATTTATTTCACTTCCCGAGCCCCTGGAAGCATGAAAATCACTTTAAACATGGTAATTTTAGCTCTAACACTGATGATCCACCTACAAATGTGAACTGACGTTCAAAAATAAAACATTTGAAAACGGACCATTTTCCACATTTCTGAAGCATGACGTAATGGGGGGGGTGTTATCTCTTTTGTCGAAAATCAGCCGTTTTTGCTCGAACATTAAATGCCTCCAAATGGTATTTAATTAACTTCCCGGAGTGAAGAAACCCTTTTTGAGAACTCAGAGTGGGTAAATTGGCCATTTTCATGCACTTTTAACCATTCCATAAATCTTGTGTTTAGGGCCCCTGGGAGCATGAAAATCACTTTAAACATGCTAATTTTAGCTCTAACACTGATGATCCACCTACAAATGTGAACTGACGTTCAAAAATAAAACATTTGAAAACGGACCATTTTCCACATTTCTGAAGCAGGACGTAATGGGGGGGTGTTATCTCTTTTGTCGAAAATCAGCCGTTTTTGCTCGAACATTAAATGCCTCCAAATGGTATTTAATTAACTTCCAGCGCCCCTGGAAGCATAAAAATCACTTTAAACATGCTAATTTTAGCTCTAACACTGATGATCCACCTACAAATGTGAACTGACGTTCAAAAATAAAACATTTGAAAACGGACCATTTTCCACATTTCTGAAGCAGGACGTAATGGGGGGGTGTTATCTCTTTTGTCGAAAATCAGCCGTTTTTGCTCGAACATTAAATGCCTCCAAATGGTATTTAATTAACTTCCCGCGGTGAAGAAACCCTTTTTGAGAACTCAGAGTGGGTAAATTGGCCATTTTCATGCACTTTTAACCATTCCATAAATCTTGTGTTTAGGGCCCCTGGGAGCATGAAAATCACTTTAAACATGCTAATTTTAGCTCTAACACTGATGATCCACCTACAAATGTGAACTGACGTTCAAAAATAAAACATTTGAAAACAGACCATTTTCCACATTTCTGAAGCAGGACGTAATGGGGGGGTGTTATCTCTTTTGTCGAAAATCAGCCGTTTTTGCTCGAACATTAAATGCCTCCAAATGGTATTTAATTAACTTCCCGGGGTGAAGAAACCCTTTTTGAGAACTCAGAGTGGGTAAATTGGCCATTTTCATGCACTTTTAACCATTCCATAAATCTTGTGTTTAGGGCCCCTGGAAGCATGAAAATCACTTTAAACATGCTAATTTTAGCTCTAACACTGATGATCCACCTACAAATGTGAACTGACGTTCAAAAATAAAACATTTGAAAACGGACCATTTTCCACATTTCTGAAGCAGGACGTAATGGGGGGGTGTTATCTCTTTTGTCGAAAATCAGCCGTTTTTGCTCGAACATTAAATGCCTCCAAATGGTATTTAATTAACTTCCAGCGCCCCTGGAAGCATGAAAATCACTTTAAACATGCTAATTTTAGCTCTAACACTGATGATCCACCTACAAATGTGAACTGACGTTCAAAAATAAAACATTTGAAAACGGACCATTTTCCACATTTCTGAAGCAGGACGTAATGGGGGGGTGTTATCTCTTTTGTCGAAAATCAGCCGTTTTTGCTCGAACATTAAATGCCTCCAAATGGTATTTAATTAACTTCCAGCGCCCCTGGAAGCATGAAAATCACTTTAAACATGCTAATTTTAGCTCTAACACTGATGATCCACCTACAAATGTGAACTGACGTTCAAAAATAAAACATTTGAAAACGGACCATTTTCACATTTCTGAAGCATGACGTAATGGGGGGGTATTATCTCTTTTGTCGAAAATCAGCCGTTTTTGCTCGAACATTAAATGCCTCCAAATGGTATTTATTTCACTTCCCGAGCCCCTGGAAGCATGAAAATCACTTTAAACATGGTAATTTTAGCTCTAACACTGATGATCCACCTACAAATGTGAACTGACGTTCAAAAATAAAACATTTGAAAACGGACCATTTTCCACATTTCTGAAGCATGACGTAATGGGGGGGGTGTTATCTCTTTTGTCGAAAATCAGCCGTTTTTGCTCGAACATTAAATGCCTCCAAATGGTATTTAATTAACTTCCCGGGGTGAAGAAACCCTTTTTGAGAACTCAGAGTGGGTAAATTGGCCATTTTCATGCACTTTTAACCATTCCATAAATCTTGTGTTTAGGGCCCCTGGGAGCATGAAAATCACTTTAAACATGCTAATTTTAGCTCTAACACTGATGATCCACCTACAAATGTGAACTGACGTTCAAAAATAAAACATTTGAAAACGGACCATTTTCCACATTTCTGAAGCAGGACGTAATGGGGGGGTGTTATCTCTTTTGTCGAAAAACAGCCGTTTTTGCTCGAACATTAAATGCCTCCAAATGGTATTTAATTAACTTCCCGGGGTGAAGAAACCCTTTTTGAGAACTCAGAGTGGGTAAATTGGCCATTTTCATGCACTTTTAACCATTCCATAAATCTTGTGTTTAGGGCCCCTGGGAGCATGAAAATCACTTTAAACATGCTAATTTTAGCTCTAACACTGATGATCCACCTACAAATGTGAACTGACGTTCAAAAATAAAACATTTGAAAACGGACCATTTTCCACATTTCTGAAGCATGACGTAATGGGGGGGTGTTATCTCTTTTGTCGAAAATCAGCCGTTTTTGCTCGAACATTAAATGCCTCCAAATGGTATTTATTTCACTTACCGAGCCCCTGGAAGCATGAAAATCACTTTAAACATGCTAATTTTAGCTCTAACACTGATGATCCACCTACAAATGTGAACTGACGTTCAAAAATAAAACATTTGAAAACGGACCATTTTCCACATTTCTGAAGCAGGACGTAATGGGGGGGTGTTATCTCTTTTGTCGAAAATCAGCCGTTTTTGCTCGAACATTAAATGCCTCCAAATGGTATTTAATTAACTTCCAGCGCCCCTGGAAGCATAAAAATCACTTTAAACATGCTAATTTTAGCTCTAACACTGATGATCCACCTACAAATGTGAACTGACGTTCAAAAATAAAACATTTGAAAACGGACCATTTTCCACATTTCTGAAGCAGGACGTAATGGGGGGGTGTTATCTCTTTTGTCGAAAATCAGCCGTTTTTGCTCGAACATTAAATGCCTCCAAATGGTATTTAATTAACTTCCCGAGCCCCTGGAAGCATGAAAATCACTTTAAACATGCTAATTTTAGCTCTAACACTGATGATCCACCTACAAATGTGAACTGACGTTCAAAAATAAAACATTTGAAAACGGACCATTTTCCACATTTCTGAAGCAGGACGTAATGGGGGGGTGTTATCTCTTTTGTCGAAAATCAGCCGTTTTTGCTCGAACATTAAATGCCTCCAAATGGTATTTAATTAACTTCCAGCGCCCCTGGAAGCATAAAAATCACTTTAAACATGCTAATTTTAGCTCTAACACTGATGATCCACCTACAAATGTGAACTGACGTTCAAAAATAAAACATTTGAAAACGGACCATTTTCCACATTTCTGAAGCAGGACGTAATGGGGGGGTGTTATCTCTTTTGTCGAAAATCAGCCGTTTTTGCTCGAACATTAAATGCCTCCAAATGGTATTTATTTCACTTCCCGAGCCCCTGGAAGCATGAAAATCACTTTAAACATGCTAATTTTAGCTCTAACACTGATGATCCACCTACAAATGTGAACTGACATTCAAAAATAAAACATTTGAAAACGGACCATTTTCCTCATTTCTGAAGCAGGACGTAATGGGGGGGTGTTATCTCTTTTGTCGAAAATCAGCCGTTTTTGCTCGAACATTAAATGCCTCCAAATGGTATTTAATTAACTTCCCGAGCCCCTGGAAGCATGAAAATCACTTTAAACATGCTAATTTTAGCTCTAACACTGATGATCCACCTACAAATGTGAACTGACGTTCAAAAATAAAACATTTGAAAACGGACCATTTTCCACATTTCTGAAGCAGGACGTAATGGGGGGGTGTTATCTCTTTTGTCGAAAATCAGCCGTTTTTGCTCGAACATTAAATGCCTCCAAATGGTATTTAATTAACTTCCTGGGGTGAAGAAACCCTTTTTGAGAACTCAGAGTGGGTAAATTGGCCATTTTCATGCACTTTGAACCATTCCATAAATCTTGTGTTTAGGGCCCCTGGGAGCATGAAAATCACTTTAAACATGCTAATTTTAGCTCTAACACTGATGATCCACCTACAAATGTGAACTGACGTTCAAAAATAAAACATTTGAAAACGGACCATTTTCCACATTTCTGAAGCAGGACGTAATGGGGGGGTGTTATCTATTTTGTCGAAAATCAGCCGTTTTTGCTCGAACATTAAATGCCTCCAAATGGTATTTAATTAACTTCCCGGGGTGAAGAAACCCTTTTTGAGAACTCAGAGTGGGTAAATTGGCCATTTTCATGCACTTTTAACCATTCCATAAATCTTGTGTTTAGGGCCCCTGGAAGCATGAAAATCACTTTAAACATGCTAATTTTAGCTCTAACACTGATGATCCACCTACAAATGTGAACTGACGTTCAAAAATAAAACATTTGAAAACGGACCATTTTCCACATTTCTGAAGCAGGACGTAATGGGGGGGTGTTATCTCTTTTGTCGAAAATCAGCCGTTTTTGCTCGAACATTAAATGCCTCCAAATGGTATTTAATTAACTTCCAGCGCCCCTGGAAGCATGAAAATCACTTTAAACATGCTAATTTTAGCTCTAACACTGATGATCCACCTACAAATGTGAACTGACGTTCAAAAATAAAACATTTGAAAACGGACCATTTTCCACATTTCTGAAGCATGACGTAATGGGGGGGGTGTTATCTCTTTTGTCGAAAATCAGCTGTTTTTGCTCGTACATTAAATGCCTCCAAATGGTATTTATTTCACTTCCCGAGCCCCTGGAAGCATGAAAATCACTTTAAACATGCTCATTTTACCTCTAACACTGATGATCCACCTACAAATGTGAACTGACGTTCAAAAATAAAACATTTGAAAACGGACCATTTTCCACATTTCTGAAGCATGACGTAATGGGGGGGTGTTATCTCTTTTGTCGAAAATCAGCCGTTTTTGCTCGAACATTAAATGCCTCCAAATGGTATTTATTTCACTTCCCGAGCCCCTGGAAGCATGAAAATCACTTTAAACATGCTAATTTTAGCTCTAACACTGATGATCCACCTACAAATGTGAACTGACGTTCAAAAATAAAACATTTGAAAACGGACCATTTTCCACATTTCTGAAGCAGGACGTAATGGGGGGGTGTTATCTCTTTTGTCGAAAATCAGCCGTTTTTGCTCGAACATTAAATGCCTCCAAATGGTATATAATTAGCTTCCAGCGCCCCTGGAAGCATGAAAATCACTTTAAACATGCTAATTTTAGCTCTAACACTGATGATCCACCTACAAATGTGAACTGACGTTCAAAAATAAAACATTTGAAAACGGACCATTTTCCACATTTCTGAAGCATGACGTAATGGGGGGGTGTTATCTCTTTTGTCGATAATCAGCCGTTTTTGCTCGAACATTAAATGCCTCCAAATGGTATTTATTTCACTTCCCGAGCCCCTGGAAGCATGAAAATCACTTTAAACATGCTAATTTTAGCTCTAACACTGATGATCCACCTACAAATGTGAACTGACGTTCAAAAATAAAACATTTGAAAACGGACCATTTTCCACATTTCTGAAGCATGATGTAATGGGGGGGTGTTATCTCTTTTGTCGAAAATCAGCCGTTTTAGCTCGAACATTAAATGCCTCCAAATGGTATTTAATTAACTTCCCGAGCCCCTGGAATCATGAAAATCACTTTAAACATGCTAATTTTAGCTCTAACACTGATGATCCACCTACAAATGTGAACTGACGTTCAAAAATAAAACATTTGAAAACTGACCATTTTCCACATTTCTGAAGCAGGACGTAATGGGGGGGTGTTATCTCTTTTGTCGAAAATCAGCCGTTTTTGCTCGAACATTAAATGCCTCCAAATGGTATTTAATTAACTTCCCGGGGTGAAGAAACCCTTTTTGAGAACTCAGAGTGCGTAAATTGGCCATTTTCATGCACTTTTAACCATTCCATAAATCTTGTGTTTAGGGCCCCTGGGAGCTTGAAAATCACTTTAAACATGCTAATTTTAGCTCTAACACTGATGAACCACCTACAAATGTGAACTGACGTTCAAAAATAAAACATTTGAAAACGGACCATTTTCCACATTTCTGAAGCAGGACGTAATGGGGGGGTGTTATCTCTTTTGTCGAAAATCAGACGTTTTTGCTCGAACATTAAATGCCTCCAAATGGTATTTAATTAACTTCCAGCGCCCCTGGAAGCATGAAAATCACTTTAAACATGCTAATTTTAGCTCTAACACTGATGATCCACCTACAAATGTGAACTGACGTTCAAAAATAAAACATTTGAAAACGGACCATTTTCCACATTTCTGAAGCAGGACGTAATGGGGGGGTGTTATCTCTTTTGTCGAAAATCAGCCGTTTTTGCTCGAACATTAAATGCCTCCAAATGGTATTTAATTAACTTCCAGCGCCCCTGGAAGCATAAAAATCACTTTAAACATGCTAATTTTAGCTCTAACACTGATGATCCACCTACAAATGTGAACTGACGTTCAAAAATAAAACATTTGAAAACGGACCATTTTCCACATTTCTGAAGCAGGACGTAATGGGGGGGTGTTATCTCTTTTGTCGAAAATCAGCCGTTTTTGCTCGAACATTAAATGCCTCCAAATGGTATTTAATTAACTTCCCGAGCCCCTGGAAGCATGAAAATCACTTTAAACATGCTAATTTTAGCTCTAACACTGATGATCCACCTACAAATGTGAACTGACGTTCAAAAATAAAACATTTGAAAACGGACCATTTTCCACATTTCTGAAGCAGGACGTAATGGGGGGGTGTTATCTCCTTTGTCGAAAATCAGCCGTTTTTGCTCGAACATTAAATGCCTCCAAATGGTATTTAATTAACTTCCAGCGCCCCTGGAAGCATAAAAATCACTTTAAACATGCTAATTTTAGCTCTAACACTGATGATCCACCTACAAATGTGAACTGACGTTCAAAAATAAAACATTTGAAAACGGACCATTTTCCACATTTCTGAAGCAGGACGTAATGGGGGGGTGTTATCTCTTTTGTCGAAAATCAGCCGTTTTTGCTCGAACATTAAATGCCTCCAAATGGTATTTATTTCACTTCCCGAGCCCCTGGAAGCATGAAAATCACTTTAAACATGCTAATTTTAGCTCTAACACTGATGATCCACCTACAAATGTGAACTGACATTCAAAAATAAAACATTTGAAAACGGACCATTTTCCTCATTTCTGAAGCAGGACGTAATGGGGGGGTGTTATCTCTTTTGTCGAAAATCAGCCGTTTTTGCTCGAACATTAAATGCCTCCAAATGGTATTTAATTAACTTCCCGAGCCCCTGGAAGCATGAAAATCACTTTAAACATGCTAATTTTAGCTCTAACACTGATGATCCACCTACAAATGTGAACTGACTTTCAAAAATAAAACATTTGAAAACGGACCATTTTCCACATTTCTGAAGCAGGACGTAATGGGGGGGTGTTATCTCTTTTGTCGAAAATCAGCCGTTTTTGCTCGAACATTAAATGCCTCCAAATGGTATTTAATTAACTTCCTGGGGTGAAGAAACCCTTTTTGAGAACTCAGAGTGGGTAAATTGGCCATTTTCATGCACTTTGAACCATTCCATAAATCTTGTGTTTAGGGCCCCTGGGAGCATGAAAATCACTTTAAACATGCTAATTTTAGCTCTAACACTGATGATCCACCTACAAATGTGAACTGACGTTCAAAAATAAAACATTTGAAAACGGACCATTTTCCACATTTCTGAAGCAGGACGTAATGGGGGGGTGTTATCTATTTTGTCGAAAATCAGCTGTTTTTGCTCGAACATTAAATGCCTCCAAATGGTATTTAATTAACTTCCCGGGGTGAAGAAACCCTTTTTGAGAACTCAGAGTGGGTAAATTGGCCATTTTCATGCACTTTTAACCATTCCATAAATCTTGTGTTTAGGGCCCCTGGAAGCATGAAAATCACTTTAAACATGCTAATTTTAGCTCTAACACTGATGATCCACCTACAAATGTGAACTGACGTTCAAAAATAAAACATTTGAAAACGGACCATTTTCCACATTTCTGAAGCAGGACGTAATGGGGGGGTGTTATCTCTTTTGTCGAAAATCAGCCGTTTTTGCTCGAACATTAAATGCCTCCAAATGGTATTTAATTAACTTCCAGCGCCCCTGGAAGCATGAAAATCACTTTAAACATGCTAATTTTAGCTCTAACACTGATGATCCACCTACAAATGTGAACTGACGTTCAAAAATAAAACATTTGAAAACGGACCATTTTCCACATTTCTGAAGCATGACGTAATGGGGGGGGTGTTATCTCTTTTGTCGAAAATCAGCTGTTTTTGCTCGTACATTAAATGCCTCCAAATGGTATTTATTTCACTTCCCGAGCCCCTGGAAGCATGAAAATCACTTTAAACATGCTCATTTTAGCTCTAACACTGATGATCCACCTACAAATGTGAACTGACGTTCAAAAATAAAACATTTGAAAACGGACCATTTTCCACATTTCTGAAGCATGACGTAATGGGGGGGTGTTATCTCTTTTGTCGAAAATCAGCCGTTTTTGCTCGAACATTAAATGCCTCCAAATGGTATTTATTTCACTTCCCGAGCCCCTGGAAGCATGAAAATCACTTTAAACATGCTAATTTTAGCTCTAACACTGATGATCCACCTACAAATGTGAACTGACGTTCAAAAATAAAACATTTGAAAACGGACCATTTTCCACATTTCTGAAGCAGGACGTAATGGGGGGGTGTTATCTCTTTTGTCGAAAATCAGCCGTTTTTGCTAGAACATTAAATGCCTCCAAATGGTATATAATTAGCTTCCAGCGCCCCTGGAAGCATGAAAATCACTTTAAACATGCTAATTTTAGCTCTAACACTGATGATCCACCTACAAATGTGAACTGACGTTCAAAAATAAAACATTTGAAAACGGACCATTTTCCACATTTCTGAAGCATGACGTAATGGGGGGGTGTTATCTCTTTTGTCGATAATCAGCCGTTTTTGCTCGAACATTAAATGCCTCCAAATGGTATTTATTTCACTTCCCGAGCCCCTGGAAGCATGAAAATCACTTTAAACATGCTAATTTTAGCTCTAACACTGATGATCCACCTACAAATGTGAACTGACGTTCAAAAATAAAACATTTGAAAACGGACCATTTTCCACATTTCTGAAGCATGATGTAATGGGGGGGTGTTATCTCTTTTGTCGAAAATCAGCCGTTTTAGCTCGAACATTAAATGCCTCCAAATGGTATTTAATTAACTTCCCGAGCCCCTGGAATCATGAAAATCACTTTAAACATGCTAATTTTAGCTCTAACACTGATGATCCACCTACAAATGTGAACTGACGTTCAAAAATAAAACATTTGAAAACTGACCATTTTCCACATTTCTGAAGCAGGACGTAATGGGGGGGTGTTATCTCTTTTGTCGAAAATCAGCCGTTTTTGCTCGAACATTAAATGCCTCCAAATGGTATTTAATTAACTTCCCGGGGTGAAGAAACCCTTTTTGAGAACTCAGAGTGCGTAAATTGGCCATTTTCATGCACTTTTAACCATTCCATAAATCTTGTGTTTAGGGCCCCTGGGAGCTTGAAAATCACTTTAAACATGCTAATTTTAGCTCTAACACTGATGAACCACCTACAAATGTGAACTGACGTTCAAAAATAAAACATTTGAAAACTGACCATTTTCCACATTTCTGAAGCAGGACGTAATGGGGGGGTGTTATCTCTTTTGTCGAAAATCAGCCGTTTTTGCTCGAACATTAAATGCCTCCAAATGGTATTTAATTAACTTCCCGGGGTGAAGAAACCCTTTTTGAGAACTCAGAGTGGGTAAATTGGCCATTTTCATGCACTTTTAACCATTCCATAAATCTTGTGTTTAGGGCCCCTGGAAGCATGAAAATCACTTTAAACATGCTAATTTTAGCTCTAACACTGATGATCCACCTACAAATGTGAACTGACGTTCAAAAATAAAACATTTGTAAACGGACCATTTTCCACATTTCTGAAGCAGGACGTAATGGGGGGGTGTTATCTCTTTTGTCGAAAATCAGCCGTTTTTGCTCGAACATTAAATGCCTCCAAATGGTATTTAATTAACTTCCAGCGCCCCTGGAAGCATGAAAATCATCTTAAAACATGCTAATTTTAGCTCTAACACTGATGATCCACCTACAAATGTGAACTGACGATCAAAAATAAAACATTTGAAAACGGACCATTTTCCACATTTCTGAAGCAGGACGTAATGGGGGGGTGTTATCTCTTTTGTCGAAAATCAGCCGTTTTTGCTCGAACATTAAATGCCTCCAAATGGTATTTATTTCACTTCCCGAGCCCCTGGAAGCATGAAAATCACTTTAAACATGCTAATTTTAGCTCTAACACTGATGATACACCTACAAATGTGAACTGACGTTCAAAAATAAAACATTTGAAAACGGACCATTTTCCACATTTCTGAAGCATGACGTAATGGGGGGGTGTTATCTCTTTTGTCGAAAATCAGCTGTTTTTGCTCGAACATTAAATGCCTCCAAATGGTATTATGGCCGAGATACCCGCCACCCCCTCTCAACACACTCCCCAAGGATGGGAAACCGGAAACAGTTCTGAACTTTTGGAAGACGGGAGGGAGTGACCCTCCCGGCCGTATTTATTAAAATATGAAACAAAATTAAAACATTAAAATTAACAGTTTCATATTATGTACAATTTCATTACCACATTGCGATGTTTGGCTAACCTTAACATATTCTCTAATACAAAGGTTCTCCTAGCCGAACTAACATTCTACAAAACATTAACTTGAAATTTTGAAATTGTACATCCTAACGTTTAAGGGCCAACGGCAAGGTCGTAACCGGTGTCAAGATCCCTAAACCAGAAATATCCCCCTCACTTATGAGGGGCGACCGCACAGAGGTGTACCTCAAGTGCAACTACCAATTTCCCTTGACTTGACGGGGGCCCCAATAAACTCGGCGCCACTTAAAGGTCGTCCGAGGACTCGTGTGAGGTATCTAGAAGGTAGCGTAGACCCCCTCCCAAACCCCACACAACTTACCACATCTGCCGTCGCAGATATCCTGGCCCCGGGAAATTCCCCAGGAGGGGGCTGTAGCCCCTCCTACCCAGGAAGGGGCCTTGACCGCCTTTCCTTTCCTTTCGGCGTCCCATCCTTAGAAGGGACCGCCTACCCGTTGAGGGGCCAATGGCCACCTCCCTCGAGCGCTCCCATCCGTAATGGGTGACGCCCACTCATAGGGATCTACCAATTAGTGCTCACTGATCATGACCTTACCGCCCGACCAAAAAATAAATACGACAATTTTAACTAAAATCACTCAATTACCAACAACCATAAACATTTCACGTATGCTCACTGATCATTACTAGTGCAGAATTACTTTATTCACAAAACATACTGTAGCTGACCATTCTTTATTGCATACTCAAAATAATACGACAATCACCATCACCTGCAAGAAATAGAATCACCACATCAAAACTTTATTCAAAACAACTGGCTGTCCTCAGGGGCTGGTGGGTGGGTCAAAATTGGCTCTTCGTTCCGTCTCGAGCTCACGTGCAGCGAGGGGGTGCAGCTTCAGAGCACAGGAACAAGAGGATGCGTTCTTGGCTTGTTGCTCCTTTTATCCGTCTTCAGGGCGGGCGTAAAACCCGCCCCTGCCTGCCCCTAGGGCGTGGCCGTCCGCGTCAGTGTCTAGGCCAGCCCACTCTAGGGCGGGAAAAAGCGTGCCCCGGCTACGCCGCTTCGGGCATACCAGCCGAGGCTCGCCTCCCGCCCAAAAATGGCTTCCCGGGGGGCTCATGGTACTCAGCCATACGTTCGGGGGGACCGAATGGTCGCCCCTTTCCATATGGCCGAGATACCCGCCACCCCCTCTCAACACACTCCCCAAGGATGGGAAACCGGAAACAGTTCTGAACTTTTGGAAGACGGGAGGGAGTGACCCTCCCGGCCGTATTTATTAAAATATGAAACAAAATTAAAACATTAAAATTAACAGTTTCATATTATGTACAATTTCATTACCACATTGCGATGTTTGGCTAACCTTAACATATTCTCTAATACAAAGGTTCTCCTAGCCGAACTAACATTCTACAAAACATTAACTTGAAATTTTGAAATTGTACATCCTAACGTTTAAGGGCCAACGGCAAGGTCGTAACCGGTGTCAAGATCCCTAAACCAGAAATATCCCCCTCACTTATGAGGGGCGACCGCACAGAGGTGTACCTCAAGTGCAACTACCAATTTCCCTTGACTTGACGGGGGCCCCAATAAACTCGGCGCCACTTAAAGGTCGTCCGAGGACTCGTGTGAGGTATCTAGAAGGTAGCGTAGACCCCCTCCCAAACCCCACACAACTTACCACATCTGCCGTCGCAGATATCCTGGCCCCGGGAAATTCCCCAGGAGGGGGCTGTAGCCCCTCCTACCCAGGAAGGGGCCTTGACCGCCTTTCCTTTCCTTTCGGCGTCCCATCATTAGAAGGGACCGCCTACCCGTTGAGGGGCCAATGGCCACCTCCCTCGAGCGCTCCCATCCGTAATGGGTGACGCCCACTCATAGGGATCTACCAATTAGTGCTCACCGATCATGACCTTACCGCCACAGGCCGGATAGTTGACCGGCTATCCGGACCCCCCACACACTCCTACCTAAAGGTCATGTCTTAAAGTCCCCAGCCAAGCTATCAGGTCTCCTATGAGTAACTCGTTGCCCACCCGGGACAAATGAACACCATCACCCGAATACATACTGTCCCCTTTAATACAACCATGCGAAATAGAATGCAGTGTACTTGAACGGAACAATCGACTCACTTTATTATTAATCTTCCTTACTGAATGATTCAGAGCGGCAACTGAAAGAGCCCCCCGCCATACTTTTCGCGGGATCATATGGGACCATGCGATCGTGCACCCTGGAACTCTTCTTGCTAACCAACTTACAGTGGAAAGCATTGCCTCACGAAGTAGTCGTCTACCAGTGGACACCAAATCGTTGCCCCCAAGATGTACTATGACTATAGCCGGCGGTGACCTCGTCCGCCCTAACAAACCCTCAAAAAATGATTGAAACTGGTCAATACAGAGCCCGCCCTTTCCGTAGAAGGACACACTGTACCCGTATTCCCCAGCCACGTGAATCATGTCACCTGCTTTGAATACGTCCGCGGCACGCCTCACGTATGAGTGGCCCACGACCCACACCTCCTTTTTCACAGCCGGTGATGTCTGACCGCTGACCCGGTGTTGGGTCGACTGCACAGTCCGCCCCGCCTCATAGGCTTGCGCAACTGAAAACCAAACAAAAACAAGAAGCGTGAGTACATCATTACAGCTTCACAACATGTGCAACCGCACATACCTTTTATAACAGTTCGAGGACCAACGCCCCACACGTTTAACTTGTTCGACATTCAGACCCCTGGCTGTAGCCTCTGTAGCAGCCCCTATCCGAAAGGAATGGGTCCCAAACTCGCTGGGGTTCAAGCCCGCAGCGGAAATAGACATCGCAAGCACCCGCTGAAACTGAAACCTCGTCAGTGGGGTGGTGTCAGCGTGTCTTAACAAGGTCCCCCCCCATGATGCCACCCTTCGCGCTAAATATTCCTCTACGCAACTTACCGGGCACATGGAGGACCCGGGAATCCTTTGTATGATTATGCAGTCCCCCCTCGCACCCTGGTCGGTCTTGGACCTGACAAACGAGATGGACATTGTCTCCCCTCTGACCTGAACGTGCTCTCGGCACAGTCCCCCCGTCACATCCCGCTTGTTCCTCGCCACTAGTTCGCTTACCCGCATAGCCCCATGGAATGCCAGCGCAAAAGCGGCTCGAAATAACACTGTTTCATACTGGGATGAACACGTTGAAGGGAGTACAGATAATAACAGGGCCAGCCTATCCAGACCCATCGGGCGCCTTTCATCTACTCTGCGACCCTCAAGGCGTTGCCACCCACGTAGCGCTTTTTGTACCACGAAAGACGCTGTCGGGTCCTGGATCCCATAAACCCTTGCCAGAAAGGAAATGGCTGCCCGATGCCTCTGGGCAGTAGCCACAGATTTGCCTGCCTGATGTAAAGACAGCAGGAAATTTACTACCCACTCCTCCTGGCCCCAAAGCTCCCCTCCAGCAGTCCCCAAAAAGGCCAAATAGGAACGGAACGCCCCTTCATATGCCTTCCTTGTCCTGGGTGCTAAACTCTCTCCCACGAGGTTTCGTAGTTCGGGGCACCGAGAGACCAGAGAGCTTCGGGGAAGGGTGCCGCCACCGGGTCCGCTGTGGGCAGAAAACCCCAGAAGGCCTGCATACGGAAACGAGAAAGCGCATCAGCCGCTTGGTTCATCACCCCCGGCACATGTCTTGCCTTAAATAGGACATTCAATTGCATACACAACAAGACAATTTCTTTGAGCAGCCTCAGGATCCATTTGCATCGTGCCGCCTGGCTATTGATACACTCAACCACGGTCATGTTATCAGACCAGAATACCACAGAGTGATCTCTAAACCCCTCGGGCCAAGTTTTCAGGGCCACCAGAATGGGGAATAGTTCAAGAAAAGCAATGTTACTCGTCAACCCACCCTCATGCCACCATAACGGCCATTTCTGAGCTGACCATTGTGTGCCAAAGATGGCACCAAAACCAATGCTCCCTGCTGAATCTGTCCACAGCCCCAGCTCCTCGGAGGACACCGCCGGTTTGTTCCAGACAACTCGGCCATTGAAATCCGCCAGAAATGCCAACCAAATGCGCATGTCCTGACGAACCTCGGCCGAGAGCCTTGTGCGATGATGACCCTCCCTCAGGCCGACCATGGCCTGAGCAATCGAGCGGGAAAAGGGGCGGGCCATCGGTATTACTCTCAGGGCAAAATTCAGCTGTCCCACCAATTGTTGTAATTGCTGCAACGTAACCTTAGACTGACTGATACACGTCTCCAGGGATGCCCTGAACCTTAGCACTTTTTCTCTTGGTAAACGAAAACAACCCTCATCCGAGTCGAGCTCGATCCCCAGAAACTTGAGGCAAGTCGAAGGACCCACCGTCTTACCGGGTGCCAATGGCACACCAAAATCATTCATTAAGACACAAAATTCATTCAAAGCCTGACCACATTCCGGATCCCCGGCTGCCCCTAGAAACAGAAAGTCATCGAGATAATGCATAACCTGATGAAACCCCGTCTTCCTTGTGAAGACCCATTGCAGGAAACAACTGAACTGCTCGAAATAGGAACAAGATATAGAGCACCCCATTGGCATACATCTATCCATGTAATAGTGTCCCTGAAACATGAAACCAAGAAGACGCTGATCGTCTGGATGTACCGGGAGCAACCGGAACGCTGACTCAATATCAGATTTCGCCATCAGCGCACCGGGCCCTAGGCGATTCAATATGGCGACGGCCTCATCGAAAGATGCATACCGTACTGAACACACAGCCGGGTCTATCGCATCGTTTACGGAAAGACCACGTGGGGCCGACAAATTATGTATCAGCCGAAACTCACCCGGGTCCTTCTTGGGGACCACCCCTAGAGGAGAACAAACAAAGTTAGCAACCGGTGGCACGTTAAACGGACCGGCGACTCGACCTCGAGCCACCTCTTTCCCAATCTTCTCCTGTACCACGGTCGTGTGCTGCAAGACTGATATTTGGTTTTTACATTTCGCTAAACCCTGAAACTCCCCCACTGGGATGCGGAAACCATATGAAAACCCGTTCCGCAACACCCCAGCGGAAGCGTGATCCGGGTATTTGCTGAGCCAAGGAATCATCGCCATGGTATCAATCGGAGTAGGTAAAGGCGCCCCTCGGACTATTTCAGACCTGTTTGGCGCCTCCTCTAGCCCCGTTATCACCCGTTTTGGCTCTGCACATGGACTCAGGATGGGACGCTTGCCCGCACCCACTACATTCGTGCCTAAATTTGCATGTCCCCTGGGGCCTTGTACATTTTCCCCTGTTAAAATTCCAACAACTCCCCTTTTTACCTGTGGTGCCGTTCGGCCTGGAGTGGTATTCGTTACTTGCGCCTGATCGAAAGGGGGTCCCAGAATATTGGCGGGAGGACTCCCCCACACTACTCCCTACCAATGGCAAATTCAACATACCAGTATCCGCCATTTTTGACCATGACACAGAATCGTAACAATCCCAAGTTAAGTTTTTATCATGTTCTTTCGCTTTCCTGAAAATATTATCGTAACAGAACCACTGATTGCCCCCATGTGACACAGAATACCCCATGATCCGTGACTGATAAATCGGCAATTCAGACAGCAATTCGGGCCTACGTTCGCCCAGGATGGATGTAAAAATCCCCCACGCCTTGCCCCAATTGCCAATGTTTTCATTTACCTTGAATGCGGCCATCTTTGCGCGCCAAACACCCGGATGCATGAGCTCCTTTTGGCTCTTAACATATTCCATCTCGTAATGATCGGTAAGCAACGAGAAGATGTTTACATACTCATCTGCCCATATCTTCTCCTTAATAGCTAGAGGGACATGTTGACCCAACTTTTCCCTGCGTGACGGGGCAGACTCATCCCTCGCAATCGGCAATGGCCGCTTACCTGAACCAGAAGCTGTATCTGCGGCTGAGCCTGTCCCAGGTGGCTTTCCTCCTGCAGCGGCCGGCGTGATAACTGGCGACGCTGCCTTCGCCGCCTCCCTTGTTTCCCGCAGTTGCCTCATCAAAAACCGTGCGTCGTCAGCCGTGGCGCCCTCGTTATTTTTACCCAACCACGCTGCTAATTGTGCTGCCAGCTCTGGCGGTATATCCTCCCCGGACACGGGGGTGACCACCACGGGAATCGGATTCCCCTCCGCCGGCACCGGAGTTGGCTCTTGGAGAGGGGCACAGGGAACCGGGATGTCCCCTCCAGCTGCTCCCCTTCTGGGCCTCTTGCCTTTTCCTCCCGGAGCTGCTCCAGCCAACGGACGTTTCGGCCCCTCTTCCCCATCTTTCTCCGCCATTCGTTTCTTTAGGTCGGTCACCTCCTTCATAAGAACACGAAGCATCTGGTCGGTAGTCATTCGCTTTCCAACTTTCTTAGGCATTCTCCAACAGATCTGTGATCCAATATCTGTAAGACAAACAAGAAAGATTACCACTTTCAAAATTGGCTCTTTGTTCCGTCTCGAGCTCACGTGCAGCGAGGGGGTGCAGCTTCAGAGCACAGGAACAAGAGGATGCGTTCTTGGCTTGTTGCTCCTTTTATCCGTCTTCAGGGCGGGCGTAAAACCCGCCCCTGCCTGCCCCTAGGGCGTGGCCGTCCGCGTCAGTGTCTAGGCCAGCCCACTCTAGGGCGGGAAAAAGCGCGCCCCGGCTACGCCGCTTCGGGCATACCAGCCGGACTCGCCTCCCGCCCAAAAATGGCTTCCCGGGGGGCTCGTGGTACTCAGCCATATGTTCGGGGGGACCGAATGGTCGCCCCTTTCCATTATTTCACTTCCCGAGCCCCTGGAAGCATGAAAATCACTTTAAACATGCTAATTTTAGCTCTAACACTGATGATCCACCTACAAATGTGAACTGACGTTCAAAAATAAAACATTTGAAAACGGACCATTTTCCACATTTCTGAAGCAGGACGTAATGGGGGGGGTGTTATCTCTTTTGTCGAAAATCAGCCGTTTTTGCTCGAACATTAAATGCCTCCAAATGGTATTTAATTAACTTCCAGCGCCCCTGGAAGCATGAAAATCACTTTAAACATGCTAATTTTAGCTCTAACACTGATGATCCACCTACAAATGTGAACTGACGTTCAAAAATAAAACATTTGAAAACGGACCATTTTCCACATTTCTGAAGCAGGACGTAATGGGGGGGTGTTATCTCTTTTGTCGAAAATCAGCCGTTTTTGCTCGAACATTAAATGCCTCCAAATGGTATTTAATTAACTTCCCGGGGTGAAGAAACCCTTTTTGAGAACTTAGAGTGGGTAAATTTGCCATTTTCATGCACTTTTAACCATTCCATAAATCTTGTGTTTAGGGCCCCTGGAAGCATGAAAATCACTTTAAACATGCTAATTTTAGCTCTAACACTGATGATCCACCTACAAATGTGAACTGACGTTCAAAAATAAAACATTTGAAAACGGACCATTTTCCACATTTCTGAAGCAGGACGTAATGGGGGGGTGTTATCTCTTTTGTCGAAAATCAGCCGTTTTTGCTCGAACATTAAATGCCTCCAAATGGTATTTAATTAACTTCCCGGGGTGAAGAAACCCTTTTTGAGAACTCAGAGTGGGTAAATTGGCCATTTTCATGCACTTTTAACCATTCCATAAATCTTGTGTTTAGGGCCCCTGGAAGCATGAAAATCACTTTAATCATGCTAATTTTAGCTCTAACACTGATGATCCACCTACAAATGTGAACTGACGTTCAAAAATAAAACATTTGAAAACGGACCATTTTCCACATTTCTGAAGCAGGACGTAATGGGGGGGTGTTATCTCTTTTGTCGAAAATCAGCCGTTTTTGCTCGAACATTAAATGCCTCCAAATGGTATTTAATTAACTTCCCGCGGTGAAGAAACCCTTTTTGAGAACTCAGAGTGGGTAAATTGGCCATTTTCATGCACTTTTAACCATTCCATAAATCTTGTGTTTAGGGCCCCTGGGAGCATGAAAATCACTTTAAACATGCTAATTTTAGCTCTAACACTGATGATCCACCTACAAATGTGAACTGACGTTCAAAAATAAAACATTTGAAAACGGACCATTTTCCACATTTCTGAAGCAGGACGTAATGGGGGGGTGTTATCTCTTTTGTCGAAAATCAGCCGTTTTTGCTCGAACATTAAATGCCTCCAAATGGTATTTAATTAACTTCCAGCGCCCCTGGAAGCATACAAATCACTTTAAACATGCTAATTTTAGCTCTAACACTGATGATCCACCTACAAATGTGAACTGACGTTCAAAAATAAAACATTTGAAAACGGACCATTTTCCACATTTCTGAAGCAGGACGTAATGGGGGGGTGTTATCTCTTTTGTCGAAAATCAGCCGTTTTTGCTCGAACATTAAATGCCTCCAAATGGTATTTATTTCACTTCCCGAGCCCCTGGAAGCATGAAAATCACTTTAAACATGCTAATTTTAGCTCTAACACTGATGATCCACCTACAAATGTGAACTGACATTCAAAAATAAAACATTTGAAAACGGACCATTTTCCTCATTTCTGAAGCAGGACGTAATGGGGGGGTGTTATCTCTTTTGTCGAAAATCAGCCGTTTTTGCTCGAACATTAAATGCCTCCAAATGGTATTTAATTAACTTCCCGAGCCCCTGGAAGCATGAAAATCACTTTAAACATGCTAATTTTAGCTCTAACACTGATGATCCACCTACAAATGTGAACTGACGTTCAAAAATAAAACATTTGAAAACGGACCATTTTCCACATTTCTGAAGCAGGACGTAATGGGGGGGTGTTATCTCTTTTGTCGAAAATCAGCCGTTTTTGCTCGAACATTAAATGCCTCCAAATGGTATTTAATTAACTTCCTGGGGTGAAGAAACCCTTTTTGAGAACTCAAAGTGGGTAAATTGGCCATTTTCATGCACTTTTAACCATTCCATAAATCTTGTGTTTAGGGCCCCTGGGAGCATGAAAATCACTTTAAACATGCTAATTTTAGCTCTAACACTGATGATCCACCTACAAATGTGAACTGACGTTCAAAAATAAAACATTTGAAAACGGACCATTTTCCACATTTCTGAAGCAGGACGTAATGGGGGGGTGTTATCTCTTTTGTCGAAAATCAGCCGATTTTGCTCGAACATTAAATGCCTCCAAATGGTATTTAATTAACTTCCCGGGGTGAAGAAACCCTTTTTGAGAACTCAGAGTGGGTAAATTGGCCATTTTCATGCACTTTTAACCATTCCATAAATCTTGTGTTTAGGGCCCCTGGAAGCATGAAAATCACTTTAAACATGCTAATTTTAGCTCTAACACTGATGATCCACCTACAAATGTGAACTGACGTTCAAAAATAAAACATTTGAAAACGGACCATTTTCCACATTTCTGAAGCAGGACGTAATGGGGGAGTGTTATCTCTTTTGTCGAAAATCAGCCGTTTTTGCTCGAACATTAAATGCCTCCAAATGGTATTTAATTAACTTCCAGCGCCCCTGGAAGCATGAAAATCACTTTAAACATGCTAATTTTAGCTCTAACACTGATGATCCACCTACAAATGTGAACTGACGTTCAAAAATAAAACATTTGAAAACGGACCATTTTCCACATTTCTGAAGCATGACGTAATGGGGGGGGTGTTATCTCTTTTGTCGAAAATCAGCCGTTTTTGCTCGAACATTAAATGCCTCCAAATGGTATTTAATTAACTTCCCGGAGTGAAGAAACCCTTTTTGAGAACTCAGAGTGGGTAAATTGGCCATTTTCATGCACTTTTAACCATTCCATAAATCTTGTGTTTAGGGCCCCTGGGAGCATGAAAATCACTTTAAACATGCTAATTTTAGCTCTAACACTGATGATCCACCTACAAATGTGAACTGACGTTCAAAAATAAAACATTTGAAAACGGACCATTTTCCACATTTCTGAAGCAGGACGTAATGGGGGGGTGTTATCTCTTTTGTCGAAAAACAGCCGTTTTTGCTCGAACATTAAATGCCTCCAAATGGTATTTAATTAACTTCCCGGGGTGAAGAAACCCTTTTTGAGAACTCAGAGTGGGTAAATTGGCCATTTTCATGCACTTTTAACCATTCCATAAATCTTGTGTTTAGGGCCCCTGGGAGCATGAAAATCACTTTAAACATGCTAATTTTAGCTCTAACACTGATGATCCACCTACAAATGTGAACTGACGTTCAAAA
The DNA here is from genome assembly GCF_964263255.1 of Lissotriton vulgaris. Classification (NCBI taxonomy): domain Eukaryota; kingdom Metazoa; phylum Chordata; class Amphibia; order Caudata; family Salamandridae; genus Lissotriton; species Lissotriton vulgaris. Next base: position 187,654 of record NW_028254647.1, read on the forward strand.
ATAAAACATTTGAAAACGGACCATTTTCCACATTTCTGAAGCATGACGTAATGGGGGGGTGTTATCTCTTTTGTCGAAAATCAGCCGTTTTTGCTCGAACATTAAATGCCTCCAAATGGTATTTATTTCACTTCCCGAGCCCCTGGAAGCATGAAAATCACTTTAAACATGCTAATTTTAGCTCTAACACTGATGATCCACCTACAAATGTGAACTGACGTTCAAAAATAAAACATTTGAAAACGGACCATTTTCCACATTTCTGAAGCAGGACGTAATGGGGGGGTGTTATCTCTTTTGTCGAAAATCAGCCGTTTTTGCTCGAACATTAAATGCCTCCAAATGGTATTTAATTAACTTCCAGCGCCCCTGGAAGCATAAAAATCACTTTAAACATGCTAATTTTAGCTCTAACACTGATGATCCACCTACAAATGTGAACTGACGTTCAAAAATAAAACATTTGAAAACGGACCATTTTCCACATTTCTGAAGCAGGACGTAATGGGGGGGTGTTATCTCTTTTGTCGAAAATCAGCCGTTTTTGCTCGAACATTAAATGCCTCCAAATGGTATTTAATTAACTTCCCGCGGTGAAGAAACCCTTTTTGAGAACTCAGAGTGGGTAAATTGGCCATTTTCATGCACTTTTAACCATTCCATAAATCTTGTGTTTAGGGCCCCTGGGAGCATGAAAATCACTTTAAACATGCTAATTTTAGCTCTAACACTGATGATCCACCTACAAATGTGAACTGACGTTCAAAAATAAAACATTTGAAAACAGACCATTTTCCACATTTCTGAAGCAGGACGTAATGGGGGGGTGTTATCTCTTTTGTCGAAAATCAGCCGTTTTTGCTCGAACATTAAATGCCTCCAAATGGTATTTAATTAACTTCCCGGGGTGAAGAAACCCTTTTTGAGAACTCAGAGTGGGTAAATTGGCCATTTTCATGCACTTTTAACCATTCCATAAATCTTGTGTTTAGGGCCCCTGGAAGCATGAAAATCACTTTAAACATGCTAATTTTAGCTCTAACACTGATGATCCACCTACAAATGTGAACTGACGTTCAAAAATAAAACATTTGAAAACGGACCATTTTCCACATTTCTGAAGCAGGACGTAATGGGGGGGTGTTATCTCTTTTGTCGAAAATCAGCCGTTTTTGCTCGAACATTAAATGCCTCCAAATGGTATTTAATTAACTTCCAGCGCCCCTGGAAGCATGAAAATCACTTTAAACATGCTAATTTTAGCTCTAACACTGATGATCCACCTACAAATGTGAACTGACGTTCAAAAATAAAACATTTGAAAACGGACCATTTTCCACATTTCTGAAGCAGGACGTAATGGGGGGGTGTTATCTCTTTTGTCGAAAATCAGCCGTTTTTGCTCGAACATTAAATGCCTCCAAATGGTATTTAATTAACTTCCAGCGCCCCTGGAAGCATGAAAATCACTTTAAACATGCTAATTTTAGCTCTAACACTGATGATCCACCTACAAATGTGAACTGACGTTCAAAAATAAAACATTTGAAAATGGACCATTTTCACATTTCTGAAGCATGACGTAATGGGGGGGGTGTTATCTCTTTTGTCGAAAATCAGCCGTTTTTGCTCGAACATTAAATGCCTCCAAATGGTATTTATTTCACTTCCCGAGCCCCTGGAAGCATGAAAATCACTTTAAACATGGTAATTTTAGCTCTAACACTGATGATCCACCTACAAATGTGAACTGACGTTCAAAAATAAAACATTTGAAAACGGACCATTTTCCACATTTCTGAAGCATGAGGTAATGGGGGGGGTGTTATCTCTTTTGTCGAAAATCAGCCGTTTTTGCTCGAACATTAAATGCCTCCAAATGGTATTTAATTAACTTCCCGGGGTGAAGAAACCCTTTTTGAGAACTCAGAGTGGGTAAATTGGCCATTTTCATGCACTTTTAACCATTCCATAAATCTTGTGTTTAGGGCCCCTGGGAGCATGAAAATCACTTTAAACATGCTAATTTTAGCTCTAACACTGATGATCCACCTACAAATGTGAACTGACGTTCAAAAATAAAACATTTGAAAACGGACCATTTTCCACATTTCTGAAGCAGGACGTAATGGGGGGGTGTTATCTCTTTTGTCGAAAAACAGCCGTTTTTGCTCGAACATTAAATGCCTCCAAATGGTATTTAATTAACTTCCCGGGGTGAAGAAACCCTTTTTGAGAACTCAGAGTGGGTAAATTGGCCATTTTCATGCACTTTTAACCATTCCATAAATCTTGTGTTTAGGGCCCCTGGGAGCATGAAAATCACTTTAAACATGCTAATTTTAGCTCTAACACTGATGATCCACCTACAAATGTGAACTGACGTTCAAAAATAAAACATTTGAAAACGGACCATTTTCCACATTTCTGAAGCATGACGTAATGGGGGGGTGTTATCTCTTTTGTCGAAAATCAGCCGTTTTTGCTCGAACATTAAATGCCTCCAAATGGTATTTATTTCACTTCCCGAGCCCCTGGAAGCATGAAAATCACTTTAAACATGCTAATTTTAGCTCTAACACTGATGATCCACCTACAAATGTGAACTGACGTTCAAAAATAAAACATTTGAAAACGGACCATTTTCCACATTTCTGAAGCAGGACGTAATGGGGGGGTGTTATCTCTTTTGTCGAAAATCAGCCGTTTTTGCTCGAACATTAAATGCCTCCAAATGGTATTTAATTAACTTCCAGCGCCCCTGGAAGCATAAAAATCACTTTAAACATGCTAATTTTAGCTCTAACACTGATGATCCACCTACAAATGTGAACTGACGTTCAAAAATAAAACATTTGAAAACGGACCATTTTCCACATTTCTGAAGCAGGACGTAATGGGGGGGTGTTATCTCTTTTGTCGAAAATCAGCCGTTTTTGCTCGAACATTAAATGCCTCCAAATGGTATTTAATTAACTTCCCGAGCCCCTGGAAGCATGAAAATCACTTTAAACATGCTAATTTTAGCTCTAACACTGATGATCCACCTACGAATGTGAACTGACGTTCAAAAATAAAACATTTGAAAACGGACCATTTTCCACATTTCTGAAGCAGGACGTAATGGGGGGGTGTTATCTCTTTTGTCGAAAATCAGCCGTTTTTGCTCGAACATTAAATGCCTCCAAATGGTATTTAATTAACTTCCAGCGCCCCTGGAAGCATAAAAATCACTTTAAACATGCTAATTTTAGCTCTAACACTGATGATCCACCTACAAATGTGAACTGACGTTCAAAAATAAAACATTTGAAAACGGACCATTTTCCACATTTCTGAAGCAGGACGTAATGGGGGGGTGTTATCTCTTTTGTCGAAAATCAGCCGTTTTTGCTCGAACATTAAATGCCTCCAAATGGTATTTATTTCACTTCCCGAGCCCCTGGAAGCATGAAAATCACTTTAAACATGCTAATTTTAGCTCTAACACTGATGATCCACCTACAAATGTGAACTGACATTCAAAAATAAAACATTTGAAAACGGACCATTTTCCTCATTTCTGAAGCAGGACGTAATGGGGGGGTGTTATCTCTTTTGTCGAAAATCAGCCGTTTTTGCTCGAACATTAAATGCCTCCAAATGGTATTTAATTAACTTCCCGAGCCCCTGGAAGCATGAAAATCACTTTAAACATGCTAATTTTAGCTCTAACACTGATGATCCACCTACAAATGTGAACTGACGTTCAAAAATAAAACATTTGAAAACGGACCATTTTCCACATTTCTGAAGCAGGACGTAATGGGGGGGTGTTATCTCTTTTGTCGAAAATCAGCCGTTTTTGCTCGAACATTAAATGCCTCCAAATGGTATTTAATTAACTTCCCGGGGTGAAGAAACCCTTTTTGAGAACTCAGAGTGGGTAAATTGGCCATTTTCATGCACTTTTAACCATTCCATAAATCTTGTGTTTAGGGCCCCTGGAAGCATGAAAATCACTTTAAACATGCTAATTTTAGCTCTAACACTGATGATCCACCTACAAATGTGAACTGACGTTCAAAAATAAAACATTTGAAAACGGACCATTTTCCACATTTCTGAAGCAGGACGTAATGGGGGGGTGTTATCTCTTTTGTCGAAAATCAGCCGTTTTTGCTCGAACATTAAATGCCTCCAAATGGTATTTAATTAACTTCCAGCGCCCCTGGAAGCATGAAAATCACTTTAAACATGCTAATTTTAGCTCTAACACTGATGATCCACCTACAAATGTGAACTGACGTTCAAAAATAAAACATTTGAAAACGGACCATTTTCCACATTTCTGAAGCATGACGTAATGGGGGGGGTGTTATATCTTTTGTCGAAAATCAGCCGTTTTTGCTCGTACATTAAATGCCTCCAAATGGTATTTATTTCACTTCCCGAGCCCCTGGAAGCATGAAAATCACTTTAAACATGCTCATTTTAGCTCTAACACTGATGATCCACCTACAAATGTGAACTGACGTTCAAAAATAAAACATTTGAAAACGGACCATTTTCCACATTTCTGAAGCATGACGTAATGGGGGGGTGTTATCTCTTTTGTCGAAAATCAGCCGTTTTTGCTCGAACATTAAATGCCTCCAAATGGTATTTATTTCACTTCCCGAGCCCCTGGAAGCATGAAAATCACTTTAAACATGCTAATTTTAGCTCTAACACTGATGATCCACCTACAAATGTGAACTGACGTTCAAAAATAAAACATTTGAAAACGGACCATTTTCCACATTTCTGAAGCAGGACGTAATGGGGGGGTGTTATCTCTTTTGTCGAAAATCAGCCGTTTTTGCTCGAACATTAAATGCCTCCAAATGGTATATAATTAGCTTCCAGCGCCCCTGGAAGCATGAAAATCACTTTAAACATGCTAATTTTAGCTCTAACACTGATGATCCACCTACAAATGTGAACTGACGTTCAAAAATAAAACATTTGAAAACGGACCATTTTCCACATTTCTGAAGCATGACGTAATGGGGGGGTGTTATCTCTTTTGTCGATAATCAGCCGTTTTTGCTCGAACATTAAATGCCTCCAAATGGTATTTATTTCACTTCCCGAGCCCCTGGAAGCATGAAAATCACTTTAAACATGCTAATTTTAGCTCTAACACTGATGATCCACCTACAAATGTGAACTGACGTTCAAAAATAAAACATTTGAAAACGGACCATTTTCCACATTTCTGAAGCATGATGTAATGGGGGGGTGTTATCTCTTTTGTCGAAAATCAGCCGTTTTTGCTCGAACATTAAATGCCTCCAAATGGTATTTAATTAACTTCCCGAGCCCCTGGAATCATGAAAATCACTTTAAACATGCTAATTTTAGCTCTAACACTGATGATCCACCTACAAATGTGAACTGACGTTCAAAAATAAAACATTTGAAAACTGACCATTTTCCACATTTCTGAAGCAGGACGTAATGGGGGGGTGTTATCTCTTTTGTCGAAAATCAGCCGTTTTTGCTCGAACATTAAATGCCTCCAAATGGTATTTAATTAACTTCCCGGGGTGAAGAAACCCTTTTTGAGAACTCAGAGTGCGTAAATTGGCCATTTTCATGCACTTTTAACCATTCCATAAATCTTGTGTTTAGGGCCCCTGGGAGCTTGAAAATCACTTTAAACATGCTAATTTTAGCTCTAACACTGATGAACCACCTACAAATGTGAACTGACGTTCAAAAATAAAACATTTGAAAACTGACCATTTTCCACATTTCTGAAGCAGGACGTAATGGGGGGGTGTTATCTCTTTTGTCGAAAATCAGCCGTTTTTGCTCGAACATTAAATGCCTCCAAATGGTATTTAATTAACTTCCCGGGGTGAAGAAACCCTTTTTGAGAACTCAGAGTGGGTAAATTGGCCATTTTCATGCACTTTTAACCATTCCATAAATCTTGTGTTTAGGGCCCCTGGAAGCATGAAAATCACTTTAAACATGCTAATTTTAGCTCTAACACTGATGATCCACCTACAAATGTGAACTGACGTTCAAAAATAAAACATTTGTAAACGGACCATTTTCCACATTTCTGAAGCAGGACGTAATGGGGGGGTGTTATCTCTTTTGTCGAAAATCAGCCGTTTTTGCTCGAACATTAAATGCCTCCAAATGGTATTTAATTAACTTCCAGCGCCCCTGGAAGCATGAAAATCATCTTAAAACATGCTAATTTTAGCTCTAACACTGATGATCCACCTACAAATGTGAACTGACGATCAAAAATAAAACATTTGAAAACGGACCATTTTCCACATTTCTGAAGCAGGACGTAATGGGGGGGTGTTATCTCTTTTGTCGAAAATCAGCCGTTTTTGCTCGAACATTAAATGCCTCCAAATGGTATTTATTTCACTTCCCGAGCCCCTGGAAGCATGAAAATCACTTTAAACATGCTAATTTTAGCTCTAACACTGATGATACACCTACAAATGTGAACTGACGTTCAAAAATAAAACATTTGAAAACGGACCATTTTCCACATTTCTGAAGCATGACGTAATGGGGGGGGTGTTATCTCTTTTGTCGAAAATCAGCTGTTTTTGCTCGAACATTAAATGCCTCCAAATGGTATTATGGCCGAGATACCCGCCACCCCCTCTCAACACACTCCCCAAGGATGGGAAACCGGAAACAGTTCTGAACTTTTGGAAGACGGGAGGGAGTGACCCTCCCGGCCGTATTTATTAAAATATGAAACAAAATTAAAACATTAAAATTAACAGTTTCATATTATGTACAATTTCATTACCACATTGCGATGTTTGGCTAACCTTAACATATTCTCTAATACAAAGGTTCTCCTAGCCGAACTAACATTCTACAAAACATTAACTTGAAATTTTGAAATTGTACATCCTAACGTTTAAGGGCCAACGGCAAGGTCGTAACCGGTGTCAAGATCCCTAAACCAGAAATATCCCCCTCACTTATGAGGGGCGACCGCACAGAGGTGTACCTCAAGTGCAACTACCAATTTCCCTTGACTTGACGGGGGCCCCAATAAACTCGGCGCCACTTAAAGGTCGTCCGAGGACTCGTGTGAGGTATCTAGAAGGTAGCGTAGACCCCCTCCCAAACCCCACACAACTTACCACATCTGCCGTCGCAGATATCCTGGCCCCGGGAAATTCCCCAGGAGGGGGCTGTAGCCCCTCCTACCCAGGAAGGGGCCTTGACCGCCTTTCCTTTCCTTTCGGCATCCCATCCTTAGAAGGGACCGCCTACCCGTTGAGGGGCCAATGGCCACCTCCCTCGAGCGCTCCCATCCGTAATGGGTGACGCCCACTCATAGGGATCTACCAATTAGTGCTCACCGATCATGACCTTACCGCCCGACCAAAAAATAAATACGACAATTTTAACTAAAATCACTCAATTACCAACAACCATAAACATTTCACGTATGCTCACTGATCATTACTAGTGCAGAATTACTTTATTCACAAAACATACTGTAGCTGACCATTCTTTATTGCATACTCAAAATAATACGACAATCACCATCACCTGCAAGAAATAGAATCACCACATCAAAACTTTATTCAAAACAACTGGCTGTCCTCAGGGGCTGGTGGGTGGGTCAAAATTGGCTCTTCGTTCCGTCTCGAGCTCACGTGCAGCGAGGGGGTGCAGCTTCAGAGCACAGGAACAAGAGGATGCGTTCTTGGCTTGTTGCTCCTTTTATCCGTCTTCAGGGCGGGCGTAAAACCCGCCCCTGCCTGCCCCTAGGGCGTGGCCGTCCGCGTCAGTGTCTAGGCCAGCCCACTCTAGGGCGGGAAAAAGCGTGCCCCGGCTACGCCGCTTCGGGCATACCAGCCGAGGCTCGCCTCCCGCCCAAAAATGGCTTCCCGGGGGGCTCATGGTACTCAGCCATACGTTCGGGGGACCGAATGGTCGCCCCTTTCCATATGGCCGAGATACCCGCCACCCCCTCTCAACACACTCCCCAAGGATGGGAAACCGGAAACAGTTCTGAACTTTTGGAAGACGGGAGGGAGTGACCCTCCCGGCCGTATTTATTAAAATATGAAACAAAATTAAAACATTAAAATTAACAGTTTCATATTATGTACAATTTCATTACCACATTGCGATGTTTGGCTAACCTTAACATATTCTCTAATACAAAGGTTCTCCTAGCCGAACTAACATTCTACAAAACATTAACTTGAAATTTTGAAATTGTACATCCTAACGTTTAAGGGCCAACGGCAAGGTCGTAACCGGTGTCAAGATCCCTAAACCAGAAATATCCCCCTCACTTATGAGGGGCGACCGCACAGAGGTGTACCTCAAGTGCAACTACCAATTTCCCTTGACTTGACGGGGGCCCCAATAAACTCGGCGCCACTTAAAGGTCGTCCGAGGACTCGTGTGAGGTATCTAGAAGGTAGCGTAGACCCCCTCCCAAACCCCACACAACTTACCACATCTGCCGTCGCAGATATCCTGGCCCCGGGAAATTCCCCAGGAGGGGGCTGTAGCCCCTCCTACCCAGGAAGGGGCCTTGACCGCCTTTCCTTTCCTTTCGGCGTCCCATCATTAGAAGGGACCGCCTACCCGTTGAGGGGCCAATGGCCACCTCCCTCGAGCGCTCCCATCCGTAATGGGTGACGCCCACTCATAGGGATCTACCAATTAGTGCTCACCGATCATGACCTTACCGCCACAGGCCGGATAGTTGACCGGCTATCCGGACCCCCCACACACTCCTACCTAAAGGTCATGTCTTAAAGTCCCCAGCCAAGCTATCAGGTCTCCTATGAGTAACTCGTTGCCCACCCGGGACAAATGAACACCATCACCCGAATACATACTGTCCCCTTTAATACAACCATGCGAAATAGAATGCAGTGTACTTGAACGGAACAATCGACTCACTTTATTATTAATCTTCCTTACTGAATGATTCAGAGCGGCAACTGAAAGAGCCCCCCGCCATACTTTTCGCGGGATCATATGGGACCATGCGATCGTGCACCCTGGAACTCTTCTTGCTAACCAACTTACAGTGGAAAGCATTGCCTCACGAAGTAGTCGTCTACCAGTGGACACCAAATCGTTGCCCCCAAGATGTACTATGACTATAGCCGGCGGTGACCTCGTCCGCCCTAACAAACCCTCAAAAAATGATTGAAACTGGTCAATACAGAGCCCGCCCTTTCCGTAGAAGGACACACTGTACCCGTATTCCCCAGCCACGTGAATCATGTCACCTGCTTTGAATACGTCCGCGGCACGCCTCACGTATGAGTGGCCCACGACCCACACCTCCTTTTTCACAGCCGGTGATGTCTGACCGCTGACCCGGTGTTGGGTCGACTGCACAGTCCGCCCCGCCTCATAGGCTTGCGCAACTGAAAACCAAACAAAAACAAGAAGCGTGAGTACATCATTACAGCTTCACAACATGTGCAACCGCACATACCTTTTATAACAGTTCGAGGACCAACGCCCCACACGTTTAACTTGTTCGACATTCAGACCCCTGGCTGTAGCCTCTGTAGCAGCCCCTATCCGAAAGGAATGGGTCCCAAACTCGCTGGGGTTCAAGCCCGCAGCGGAAATAGACATCGCAAGCACCCGCTGAAACTGAAACCTCGTCAGTGGGGTGGTGTCAGCGTGTCTTAACAAGGTCCCCCCCCATGATGCCACCCTTCGCGCTAAATATTCCTCTACGCAACTTACCGGGCACATGGAGGACCCGGGAATCCTTTGTATGATTATGCAGTCCCCCCTCGCACCCTGGTCGGTCTTGGACCTGACAAACGAGATGGACATTGTCTCCCCTCTGACCTGAACGTGCTCTCGGCACAGTCCCCCCGTCACATCCCGCTTGTTCCTCGCCACTAGTTCGCTTACCCGCATAGCCCCATGGAATGCCAGCGCAAAAGCGGCTCGAAATAACACTGTTTCATACTGGGATGAACACGTTGAAGGGAGTACAGATAATAACAGGGCCAGCCTATCCAGACCCATCGGGCGCCTTTCATCTACTCTGCGACCCTCAAGGCGTTGCCACCCACGTAGCGCTTTTTGTACCACGAAAGACGCTGTCGGGTCCTGGATCCCATAAACCCTTGCCACAAAGGAAATGGCTGCCCGATGCCTCTGGGCAGTAGCCACAGATTTGCCTGCCTGATGTAAAGACAGCAGGAAATTTACTACCCACTCCTCCTGGCCCCAAAGCTCCCCTCCAGCAGTCCCCAAAAAGGCCAAATAGGAACGGAACGCCCCTTCATATGCCTTCCTTGTCCTGGGTGCTAAACTCTCTCCCACGAGGTTTCGTAGTTCGGGGCACCGAGAGACCAGAGAGCTTCGGGGAAGGGTGCCGCCACCGGGTCCGCTGTGGGCAGAAAACCCCAGAAGGCCTGCATACGGAAACGAGAAAGCGCATCAGCCGCTTGGTTCATCACCCCCGGCACATGTCTTGCCTTAAATAGGACATTCAATTGCATACACAACAAGACAATTTCTTTGAGCAGCCTCAGGATCCATTTGCATCGTGCCGCCTGGCTATTGATACACTCAACCACGGTCATGTTATCAGACCAGAATACCACAGAGTGATCTCTAAACCCCTCGGGCCAAGTTTTCAGGGCCACCAGAATGGGGAATAGTTCAAGAAAAGCAATGTTACTCGTCAACCCACCCTCATGCCACCATAACGGCCATTTCTGAGCTGACCATTGTGTGCCAAAGATGGCACCAAAACCAATGCTCCCTGCTGAATCTGTCCACAGCCCCAGCTCCTCGGAGGACACCGCCGGTTTGTTCCAGACAACTCGGCCATTGAAATCCGCCAGAAATGCCAACCAAATGCGCATGTCCTGACGAACCTCGGCCGAGAGCCTTGTGCGATGATGACCCTCCCTCAGGCCGACCATGGCCTGAGCAATCGAGCGGGAAAAGGGGCGGGCCATCGGTATTACTCTCAGGGCAAAATTCAGCTGTCCCACCAATTGTTGTAATTGCTGCAACGTAACCTTAGACTGACTGATACACGTCTCCAGGGATGCCCTGAACCTTAGCACTTTTTCTCTTGGTAAACGAAAACAACCCTCATCCGAGTCGAGCTCGATCCCCAGAAACTTGAGGCAAGTCGAAGGACCCACCGTCTTACCGGGTGCCAATGGCACACCAAAATCATTCATTAAGACACAAAATTCATTCAAAGCCTGACCACATTCCGGATCCCCGGCTGCCCCTAGAAACAGAAAGTCATCGAGATAATGCATAACCTGATGAAACCCCGTCTTCCTTGTGAAGACCCATTGCAGGAAACAACTGAACTGCTCGAAATAGGAACAAGATATAGAGCACCCCATTGGCATACATCTATCCATGTAATAGTGTCCCTGAAACATGAAACCAAGAAGACGCTGATCGTCTGGATGTACCGGGAGCAACCGGAACGCTGACTCAATATCAGATTTTGCCATCAGCGCACCGGGCCCTAGGCGATTCAATATGGCGACGGCCTCATCGAAAGATGCATACCGTACTGAACACACAGCCGGGTCTATTGCATCGTTTACGGAAAGACCACGTGGGGCCGACAAATTATGTATCAGCCGAAACTCACCCGGGTCCTTCTTGGGGACCACCCCTAGAGGAGAACAAACAAAGTTAGCAACCGGTGGCACGTTAAACGGACCGGCGACTCGACCTCGAGCCACCTCTTTCCCAATCTTCTCCTGTACCACGGTCGTGTGCTGCAAGACTGATATTTGGTTTTTACATTTCGCTAAACCCTGAAACTCCCCCACTGGGATGCGGAAACCATATGAAAACCCGTTCCGCAACACCCCAGCGGAAGCGTGATCCGGGTATTTGCTGAGCCAAGGAATCATCGCCATGGTATCAATCGGAGTAGGTAAAGGCGCCCCTCGGACTATTTCAGACCTGTTTGGCGCCTCCTCTAGCCCCGTTATCACCCGTTTTGGCTCTGCACATGGACTCAGGATGGGACGCTTGCCCGCACCCACTACATTCGTGCCTAAATTTGCATGTCCCCTGGGGCCTTGTACATTTTCCCCTGTTAAAATTCCAACAACTCCCCTTTTTACCTGTGGTGCCGTTCGGCCTGGAGTGGTATTCGTTACTTGCGCCTGATCGAAAGGGGGTCCCAGAATATTGGCGGGAGGACTCCCCCACACTACTCCCTACCAATGGCAAATTCAACATACCAGTATCCGCCATTTTTGACCATGACACAGAATCGTAACAATCCCAAGTTAAGTTTTTATCATGTTCTTTCGCTTTCCTGAAAATATTATCGTAACAGAACCACTGATTGCCCCCATGTGACACAGAATACCCCATGATCCGTGACTGATAAATCGGCAATTCAGACAGCAATTCGGGCCTACGTTCGCCCAGGATGGATGTAAAAATCCCCCACGCCTTGCCCCAATTGCCAATGTTTTCATTTACCTTGAATGCGGCCATCTTTGTGCGCCAAACACCCGGATGCATGAGCTCCTTTTGGCTCTTAACATATTCCATCTCGTAATGATCGGTAAGCAACGAGAAGATGTTTACATACTCATCTGCCCATATCTTCTCCTTAATAGCTAGAGGGACATGTTGACCCAACTTTTCCCTGCGTGACGGGGCAGACTCATCCCTCGCAATCGGCAATGGCCGCTTACCTGAACCAGAAGCTGTATCTGCGGCTGAGCCTGTCCCAGGTGGCTTTCCTCCTGCAGCGGCCGGCGTGATAACTGGCGACGCTGCCTTCGCCGCCTCCCTTGTTTCCCGCAGTTGCCTCATCAAAAACCGTGCGTCGTCAGCCGTGGCGCCCTCGTTATTTTTACCCAACCACGCTGCTAATTGTGCTGCCAGCTCGGGCGGTATATCCTCCCCGGACACGGGGGTGACCACCACGGGAATCGGATTCCCCTCCGCCGGCACCGGAGTTGGCTCTTGGAGAGGGGCACAGGGAACCGGGATGTCCCCTCCAGCTGCTCCCCTTCTGGGCCTCTTGCCTTTTCCTCCCGGAGCTGCTCCAGCCAACGGACGTTTCGGCCCCTCTTCCCCATCTTTCTCCGCCATTCGTTTCTTTAGGTCGGTCACCTCCTTCATAAGAACACGAAGCATCTGGTCGGTAGTCATTCGCTTTCCAACTTTCTTAGGCATTCTCCAACAGAGTATCTGTAAGACAAACAAGAAAGATTACCACTTTCAAAATTGGCTCTTTGTTCCGTCTCGAGCTCACGTGCAGCGAGGGGGTGCAGCTTCAGAGCACAGGAACAAGAGGATGCGTTCTTGGCTTGTTGCTCCTTTTATCCGTCTTCAGGGCGGGCGTAAAACCCGCCCCTGCCTGCCCCTAGGGCGTGGCCGTCCGCGTCAGTGTCTAGGCCAGCCCACTCTAGGGCGGGAAAAAGCGCGCCCCGGCTACGCCGCTTCGGGCATACCAGCCGAGGCTCGCCTCCCGCCCAAAAATGGCTTCCCGGGGGGCTCGTGGTACTCAGCCATATGTTCGGGGGGACCGAATGGTCGCCCCTTTACATTATTTCACTTCCCGAGCCCCTTGAAGCATGAAAATCACTTTAAACATGCTAATTTTAGCTCTAACACTGATGATCCACCTACAAATGTGAACTGACGTTCAAAAATAAAACATTTGAAAACGGACCATTTTCCACATTTCTGAAGCAGGACGTAATGGGGGGGTGTTATCTCTTTTGTCGAAAATCAGCCGTTTTTGCTCGAACATTAAATGCCTCCAAATGGTATTTAATTAACTTCCAGCGCCCCTGGAAGCATGAAAATCACTTTAAACATGCTAATTTTAGCTCTAACACTGATGATCCACCTACAAATGTGAACTGACGTTCAAAAATAAAACATTTGAAAACGGACCATTTTCCACATTTCTGAAGCAGGACGTAATGGGGGGGTGTTATCTCTTTTGTCGAAAATCAGCCGTTTTTGCTCGAACATTAAATGCCTCCAAATGGTATTTAATTAACTTCCCGGGGTGAAGAAACCCTTTTTGAGAACTCAGAGTGGGTAAATTGGCCATTTTCATGCACTTTTAACCATTCCATAAATCTTGTGTTTAGGGCGCCTGGAAGCATGAAAATCACTTTAAACATGCTAATTTTAGCTCTAACACTGATGATCCACCTACAAATGTGAACTGACGTTCAAAAATAAAACATTTGAAAACGGACCATTTTCCACATTTCTGAAGCAGGACGTAATGGGGGGGTGTTATCTCTTTTGTCGAAAATCAGCCGTTTTTGCTCGAACATTAAATGCCTCCAAATGGTATTTAATTAACTTCCCGGGGTGAAGAAACCCTTTTTGAGAACTCAGAGTGGGTAAATGGGCCATTTTCATGCACTTTTAACCATTCCATAAATCTTGTGTTTAGGGCCCCTGGAAGCATGAAAATCACTTTAAACATGCTAATTTTAGCTCTAACACTGATGATCCACCTACAAATGTGAACTGACGGTCAAAAATAAAACATTTGAAAACGGACCATTTTCCACATTTCTGAAGCAGGACGTAATGGGGGGGTGTTATCTCTTTTGTCGAAAATCAGCCGTTTTTGCTCGAACATTAAATGCCTCCAAATGGTATTTAATTAACTTCCCGGGGTGAAGAAACCCTTTTTGAGAACTCAGAGTGGGTAAATTGGCCATTTTCATGCACTTTTAACCATTCCATAAATCTTGTGTTTAGGGCCCCTGGAAGCATGAAAATCACTTTAATCATGCTAATTTTAGCTCTAACACTGATGATCCACCTACAAATGTGAACTGACGTTCAAAAATAAAACATTTGAAAACGGACCATTTTCCACATTTCTGAAGCAGGACGTAATGGGGGGGTGTTATCTCTTTTGTCGAAAATCAGCCGTTTTTGCTCGAACATTAAATGCCTCCAAATGGTATTTAATTAACTTCCCGCGGTGAAGAAACCCTTTTTGAGAACTCAGAGTGGGTAAATTGGCCATTTTCATGCACTTTTAACCATTCCATAAATCTTGTGTTTAGGGCCCCTGGGAGCATGAAAATCACTTTAAACATGCTAATTTTAGCTCTAACACTGATGATCCACCTACAAATGTGAACTGACGTTCAAAAATAAAACATTTGAAAACGGACCATTTTCCACATTTCTGAAGCAGGACGTAATGGGGGGGTGTTATCTCTTTTGTCGAAAATCAGCCGTTTTTGCTCGAACATTAAATGCCTCCAAATGGTATTTAATTAACTTCCAGCGCCCCTGGAAGCATAAAAATCACTTTAAACATGCTAATTTTAGCTCTAACACTGATGATCCACCTACAAATGTGAACTGACGTTCAAAAATAAAACATTTGAAAACGGACCATTTTCCACATTTCTGAAGCAGGACGTAATGGGGGGGTGTTATCTCTTTTGTCGAAAATCAGCCGTTTTTGCTCGAACATTAAATGCCTCCAAATGGTATTTATTTCACTTCCCGAGCCCCTGGAAGCATGAAAATCACTTTAAACATGCTAATTTTAGCTCTAACACTGATGATCCACCTACAAATGTGAACTGACATTCAAAAATAAAACATTTGAAAACGGACCATTTTCCTCATTTCTGAAGCAGGACGTAATGGGGGGGTGTTATCTCTTTTGTCGAAAATCAGCCGTTTTTGCTCGAACATTAAATGCCTCCAAATGGTATTTAATTAACTTCCCGAGCCCCTGGAAGCATGAAAATCACTTTAAACATGCTAATTTTAGCTCTAACACTGATGATCCACCTACAAATGTGAACTGACGTTCAAAAATAAAACATTTGAAAACGGACCATTTTCCACATTTCTGAAGCAGGACGTAATGGGGGGGTGTTATCTCTTTTGTCGAAAATCAGCCGTTTTTGCTCGAACATTAAATGCCTCCAAATGGTATTTAATTAACTTCCTGGGGTGAAGAAACCCTTTTTGAGAACTCAAAGTGGGTAAATTGGCCATTTTCATGCACTTTTAACCATTCCATAAATCTTGTGTTTAGGGCCCCTGGGAGCATGAAAATCACTTTAAACATGCTAATTTTAGCTCTAACACTGATGATCCACCTACAAATGTGAACTGACGTTCAAAAATAAAACATTTGAAAACGGACCATTTTCCACATTTCTGAAGCAGGACGTAATGGGGGGGTGTTATCTCTTTTGTCGAAAATCAGCCGTTTTTGCTCGAACATTAAATGCCTCCAAATGGTATTTAATTAACTTCCCGGGGTGAAGAAACCCTTTTTGAGAACTCAGAGTGGGTAAATTGGCCATTTTCATGCACTTTTAACCATTCCATAAATCTTGTGTTTAGGGCCCCTGGAAGCATGAAAATCACTTTAAACATGCTAATTTTAGCTCTAACACTGATGATCCACCTACAAATGTGAACTGACGTTCAAAAATAAAACATTTGAAAACGGACCATTTTCCACATTTCTGAAGCAGGACGTAATGGGGGAGTGTTATCTCTTTTGTCGAAAATCAGCCGTTTTTGCTCGAACATTAAATGCCTCCAAATGGTATTTAATTAACTTCCAGCGCCCCTGGAAGCATGAAAATCACTTTAAACATGCTAATTTTAGCTCTAACACTGATGATCCACCTACAAATGTGAACTGACGTTCAAAAATAAAACATTTGAAAACGGACCATTTTCCACATTTCTGAAGCAGGACGTAATGGGGGGGTGTTATCTCTTTTGTCGAAAATCAGCCGTTTTTGCTCGAACATTAAATGCCTCCAAATGGTATTTAATTAACTTCCAGCGCCCCTGGAAGCATGAAAATCACTTTAAACATGCTAATTTTAGCTCTAACACTGATGATCCACCTACAAATGTGAACTGACGTTCAAAAATAAAACATTTGAAAACGGACCATTTTCACATTTCTGAAGCATGACGTAATGGGGGGGTGTTATCTCTTTTGTCGAAAATCAGCCGTTTTTGCTCGAACATTAAATGCCTCCAAATGGTATTTATTTCACTTCCCGAGCCCCTGGAAGCATGAAAATCACTTTAAACATGGTAATTTTAGCTCTAACACTGATGATCCACCTACAAATGTGAACTGACGTTCAAAAATAAAACATTTGAAAACGGACCATTTTCCACATTTCTGAAGCATGACGTAATGGGGGGGTGTTATCTCTTTTGTCGAAAATCAGCCGTTTTTCCTCGAACATTAAATGCCTCCAAATGGTATTTAATTAACTTCCCGGGGTGAAGAAACCCTTTTTGAGAACTCAGAGTGGGTAAATTGGCCATTTTCATGCACTTTTAACCATTCCATAAATCTTGTGTTTAGGGCCCCTGGGAGCATGAAAATCACTTTAAACATGCTAATTTTAGCTCTAACACTGATGATCCACCTACAAATGTGAACTGACGTTCAAAAATAAAACATTTGAAAACGGACCATTTTCCACATTTCTGAAGCAGGACGTAATGGGGGGGTGTTATCTCTTTTGTCGAAAAACAGCCGTTTTTGCTCGAACATTAAATGCCTCCAAATGGTATTTAATTAACTTCCCGGGGTGAAGAAACCCTTTTTGAGAACTCAGAGTGGGTAAATTGGCCATTTTCATGCACTTTTAACCATTCCATAAATCTTGTGTTTAGGGCCCCTGGGAGCATGAAAATCACTTTAAACATGCTAATTTTAGCTCTAACACTGATGATCCACCTACAAATGTGAACTGACGTTCAAAAATAAAACATTTGAAAACGGACCATTTTCCACATTTCTGAAGCATGACGTAATGGGGGGGTGTTATCTCTTTTGTCGAAAATCAGCCGTTTTTGCTCGAACATTAAATGCCTCCAAATGGTATTTATTTCACTTCCCGAGCCCCTGGAAGCATGAAAATCACTTTAAACATGCTAATTTTAGCTCTAACACTGATGATCCACCTACAAATGTGAACTGACGTTCAAAAATAAAACATTTGAAAACGGACCATTTTCCACATTTCTGAAGCAGGACGTAATGGGGGGGTGTTATCTCTTTTGTCGAAAATCAGCCGTTTTTGCTCGAACATTAAATGCCTCCAAATGGTATTTAATTAACTTCCAGCGCCCCTGGAAGCATAAAAATCACTTTAAACATGCTAATTTTAGCTCTAACACTGATGATCCACCTACAAATGTGAACTGACGTTCAAAAATAAAACATTTGAAAACGGACCATTTTCCACATTTCTGAAGCAGGACGTAATGGGGGGGTGTTATCTCTTTTGTCGAAAATCAGCCGTTTTTGCTCGAACATTAAATGCCTCCAAATGGTATTTAATTAACTTCCCGCGGTGAAGAAACCCTTTTTGAGAACTCAGAGTGGGTAAATTGGCCATTTTCATGCACTTTTAACCATTCCATAAATCTTGTGTTTAGGGCCCCTGGGAGCATGAAAATCACTTTAAACATGCTAATTTTAGCTCTAACACTGATGATCCACCTACAAATGTGAACTGACGTTCAAAAATAAAACATTTGAAAACGGACCATTTTCCTCATTTCTGAAGCAGGACGTAATGGGGGGGGTGTTATCTCTTTTGTCGAAAATCAGCCGTTTTTGCTCGAACATTAAATGCCTCCAAATGGTATTTAATTAACTTCCCGAGCCCCTGGAAGCATGAAAATCACTTTAAACATGCTAATTTTAGCTCTAACACTGATGATCCACCTACAAATGTGAACTGACGTTCAAAAATAAAACATTTGAAAACGGACCATTTTCCACATTTCTGAAGCAGGACGTAATGGGGGGGTGTTATCTCTTTTGTCGAAAATCAGCCGTTTTTGCTCGAACATTAAATGCCTCCAAATGGTATTTAATTAACTTCCTGGGGTGAAGAAACCCTTTTTGAGAACTCAAAGTGGGTAAATTGGCCATTTTCATGCACTTTTAACCATTCCATAAATCTTGTGTTTAGGGCCCCTGGGAGCATGAAAATCACTTTAAACATGCTAATTTTAGCTCTAACACTGATGATCCACCTACAAATGTGAACTGACGTTCAAAAATAAAACATTTGAAAACGGACCATTTTCCACATTTCTGAAGCATGACGTAATGGGGGGGTGTTATCTCTTTTGTCGAAAATCAGCCGTTTTTGCTCGAACATTAAATGCCTCCAAATGGTATTTAATTAACTTCCAGCGCCCCTGGAAGCATGAAAATCACTTTAAACATGCTAATTTTAGCTCTAACACTGATGATCCACCTACAAATGTGAACTGACGTTCAAAAATAAAACATTTGAAAACGGACCATTTTCCACATTTCTGAAGCATGACGTAATGGGGGGGGTGTTATCGCTTTTGTCGAAAATCAGCCGTTTTTGCTCGTACATTAAATGCCTCCAAATGGTATTTATTTCACTTCCCGAGCCCCTGGAAGCATGAAAATCACTTTAAACATGCTAATTTTAGCTCTAACACTGATGATCCACCTACAAATGTGAACTGACGTTCAAAAATAAAACATTTGAAAACGGACCATTTTCCACATTTCTGAAGCATGACGTAATGGGGGGGTGTTATCTCTTTTGTCGAAAATCAGCCGTTTTTGCTCGAACATTAAATGCCTCCAAATGGTATTTATTTCACTTCCCGAGCCCCTGGAAGCATGAAAATCACTTTAAACATGCTAATTTTAGCTCTAACACTGATGATCCACCTACAAATGTGAACTGACGTTCAAAAATAAAACATTTGAAAACGGACCATTTTCCACATTTCTGAAGCAGGACGTAATGGGGGGGTGTTATCTCTTTTGTCGAAAATCAGCCGTTTTTGCTCGAACATTAAATGCCTCCAAATGGTATATAATTAACTTCCAGCGCCCCTGGAAGCATGAAAATCACTTTAAACATGCTAATTTTAGCTCTAACACTGATGATCCACCTACAAATGTGAACTGACGTTCAAAAATAAAACATTTGAAAACGGACCATTTTCCACATTTCTGAAGCATGACGTAATGGGGGGGTGTTATCTCTTTTGTCGATAATCAGCCGTTTTTGCTCGAACATTAAATGCCTCCAAATGGTATTTATTTCACTTCCCGAGCCCCTGGAAGCATGAAAATCACTTTAAACATGCTAATTTTAGCTCTAACACTGATGATCCACCTACAAATGTGAACTGACGTTCAAAAATAAAACATTTGAAAACGGACCATTTTCCACATTTCTGAAGCATGATGTAATGGGGGGGTGTTATCTCTTTTGTCGAAAATCAGCCGTTTTTGCTCGAACATTAAATGCCTCCAAATGGTATTTAATTAACTTCCCGAGCCCCTGGAATCATGAAAATCACTTTAAACATGCTAATTTTAGCTCTAACACTGATGATCCACCTACAAATGTGAACTGACGTTCAAAAATAAAACATTTGAAAACTGACCATTTTCCACATTTCTGAAGCAGGACGTAATGGGGGGGTGTTATCTCTTTTGTCGAAAATCAGCCGTTTTTGCTCGAACATTAAATGCCTCCAAATGGTATTTAATTAACTTCCCGGGGTGAAGAAACCCTTTTTGAGAACTCAGAGTGCGTAAATTGGCCATTTTCATGCACTTTTAACCATTCCATAAATCTTGTGTTTAGGGCCCCTGGAAGCATGAAAATCACTTTAAACATGCTAATTTTAGCTCTAACACTGATGAACCACCTACAAATGTGAACTGACGTTCAAAAATAAAACATTTGTAAACGGACCATTTTCCACATTTCTGAAGCAGGACGTAATGGGGGGGTGTTATCTCTTTTGTCGAAAATCAGCCGTTTTTGCTCGAACATTAAATGCCTCCAAATGGTATTTAATTAACTTCCAGCGCCCCTGGAAGCATGAAAATCATCTTAAAACATGCTAATTTTAGCTCTAACACTGATGATCCACCTACAAATGTGAACTGACGATCAAAAATAAAACATTTGAAAACGGACCATTTTCCACATTTCTGAAGCAGGACGTAATGGGGGGGTGTTATCTCTTTTGTCGAAAATCAGCCGTTTTTGCTCGAACATTAAATGCCTCCAAATGGTATTTATTTCACTTCCCGAGCCCCTGGAAGCATGAAAATCACTTTAAACATGCTAATTTTAGCTCTAACACTGATGATACACCTACAAATGTGAACTGACGTTCAAAAATAAAACATTTGAAAACGGACCATTTTCCACATTTCTGAAGCATGACGTAATGGGGGGGTGTTATCTCTTTTGTCGAAAATCAGCTGTTTTTGCTCGAACATTAAATGCCTCCAAATGGTATTATGGCCGAGATACCCGCCACCCCCTCTCAACACACTCCCCAAGGATGGGAAACCGGAAACAGTTCTGAACTTTTGGAAGACGGGAGGGAGTGACCCTCCCGGCCGTATTTATTAAAATATGAAACAAAATTAAAACATTAAAATTAACAGTTTCATATTATGTACAATTTCATTACCACATTGCGATGTTTGGCTAACCTTAACATATTCTCTAATACAAAGGTTCTCCTAGCCGAACTAACATTCTACAAAACATTAACTTGAAATTTTGAAATTGTACATCCTAACGTTTAAGGGCCAACGGCAAGGTCGTAACCGGTGTCAAGATCCCTAAACCAGAAATATCCCCCTCACTTATGAGGGGCGACCGCACAGAGGTGTACCTCAAGTGCAACTACCAATTTCCCTTGACTTGACGGGGGCCCCAATAAACTCGGCGCCACTTAAAGGTCGTCCGAGGACTCGTGTGAGGTATCTAGAAGGTAGCGTAGACCCCCTCCCAAACCCCACACAACTTACCACATCTGCCGTCGCAGATATCCTGGCCCCGGGAAATTCCCCAGGAGGGGGCTGTAGCCCCTCCTACCCAGGAAGGGGCCTTGACCGCCTTTCCTTTCCTTTCGGCGTCCCATCCTTAGAAGGGACCGCCTACCCGTTGAGGGGCCAATGGCCACCTCCCTCGAGCGCTCCCATCCGTAATGGGTGACGCCCACTCATAGGGATCTACCAATTAGTGCTCACCGATCATGACCTTACCGCCCGACCAAAAAATAAATACGACAATTTTAACTAAAATCACTCAATTACCAACAACCATAAACATTTCACGTATGCTCACTGATCATTACTAGTGCAGAATTACTTTATTCACAAAACATACTGTAGCTGACCATTCTTTATTGCATACTCAAAATAATACGACAATCACCATCACCTGCAAGAAATAGAATCACCACATCAAAACTTTATTCAAAACAACTGGCTGTCCTCAGGGGCTGGTGGGTGGGTCAAAATTGGCTCTTCGTTCCGTCTCGAGCTCACGTGCAGCGAGGGGGTGCAGCTTCAGAGCACAGGAACAAGAGGATGCGTTCTTGGCTTGTTGCTCCTTTTATCCGTCTTCAGGGCGGGCGTAAAACCCGCCCCTGCCTGCCCCTAGGGCGTGGCCGTCCGCGTCAGTGTCTAGGCCAGCCCACTCTAGGGCGGGAAAAAGCGTGCCCCGGCTACGCCGCTTCGGGCATACCAGCCGAGGCTCGCCTCCCGCCCAAAAATGGCTTCCCGGGGGGCTCATGGTACTCAGCCATACGTTCGGGGGGACCGAATGGTCGCCCCTTTCCATATGGCCGAGATACCCGCCACCCCCTCTCAACACACTCCCCAAGGATGGGAAACCGGAAACAGTTCTGAACTTTTGGAAGACGGGAGGGAGTGACCCTCCCGGCCGTATTTATTAAAATATGAAACAAAATTAAAACATTAAAATTAACAGTTTCATATTATGTACAATTTCATTACCACATTGCGATGTTTGGCTAACCTTAACATATTCTCTAATACAAAGGTTCTCCTAGCCGAACTAACATTCTACAAAACATTAACTTGAAATTTTGAAATTGTACATCCTAACGTTTAAGGGCCAACGGCAAGGTCGTAACCGGTGTCAAGATCCCTAAACCAGAAATATCCCCCTCACTTATGAGGGGCGACCGCACAGAGGTGTACCTCAAGTGCAACTACCAATTTCCCTTGACTTGACGGGGGCCCCAATAAACTCGGCGCCACTTAAAGGTCGTCCGAGGACTCGTGTGAGGTATCTAGAAGGTAGCGTAGACCCCCTCCCAAACCCCACACAACTTACCACATCTGCCGTCGCAGATATCCTGGCCCCGGGAAATTCCCCAGGAGGGGGCTGTAGCCCCTCCTACCCAGGAAGGGGCCTTGACCGCCTTTCCTTTCCTTTCGGCGTCCCATCATTAGAAGGGACCGCCTACCCGTTGAGGGGCCAATGGCCACCTCCCTCGAGCGCTCCCATCCGTAATGGGTGACGCCCACTCATAGGGATCTACCAATTAGTGCTCACCGATCATGACCTTACCGCCACAGGCCGGATAGTTGACCGGCTATCCGGACCCCCCACACACTCCTACCTAAAGGTCATGTCTTAAAGTCCCCAGCCAAGCTATCAGGTCTCCTATGAGTAACTCGTTGCCCACCCGGGACAAATGAACACCATCACCCGAATACATACTGTCCCCTTTAATACAACCATGCGAAATAGAATGCAGTGTACTTGAACGGAACAATCGACTCACTTTATTATTAATCTTCCTTACTGAATGATTCAGAGCGGCAACTGAAAGAGCCCCCCGCCATACTTTTCGCGGGATCATATGGGACCATGCGATCGTGCACCCTGGAACTCTTCTTGCTAACCAACTTACAGTGGAAAGCATTGCCTCACGAAGTAGTCGTCTACCAGTGGACACCAAATCGTTGCCCCCAAGATGTACTATGACTATAGCCGGCGGTGACCTCGTCCGCCCTAACAAACCCTCAAAAAATGATTGAAACTGGTCAATACAGAGCCCGCCCTTTCCGTAGAAGGACACACTGTACCCGTATTCCCCAGCCACGTGAATCATGTCACCTGCTTTGAATACGTCCGCGGCACGCCTCACGTATGAGTGGCCCACGACCCACACCTCCTTTTTCACAGCCGGTGATGTCTGACCGCTGACCCGGTGTTGGGTCGACTGCACAGTCCGCCCCGCCTCATAGGCTTGCGCAACTGAAAACCAAACAAAAACAAGAAGCGTGAGTACATCATTACAGCTTCACAACATGTGCAACCGCACATACCTTTTATAACAGTTCGAGGACCAACGCCCCACACGTTTAACTTGTTCGACATTCAGACCCCTGGCTGTAGCCTCTGTAGCAGCCCCTATCCGAAAGGAATGGGTCCCAAACTCGCTGGGGTTCAAGCCCGCAGCGGAAATAGACATCGCAAGCACCCGCTGAAACTGAAACCTCGTCAGTGGGGTGGTGTCAGCGTGTCTTAACAAGGTCCCCCCCCATGATGCCACCCTTCGCGCTAAATATTCCTCTACGCAACTTACCGGGCACATGGAGGACCCGGGAATCCTTTGTATGATTATGCAGTCCCCCCTCGCACCCTGGTCGGTCTTGGACCTGACAAACGAGATGGACATTGTCTCCCCTCTGACCTGAACGTGCTCTCGGCACAGTCCCCCCGTCACATCCCGCTTGTTCCTCGCCACTAGTTCGCTTACCCGCATAGCCCCATGGAATGCCAGCGCAAAAGCGGCTCGAAATAACACTGTTTCATACTGGGATGAACACGTTGAAGGGAGTACAGATAATAACAGGGCCAGCCTATCCAGACCCATCGGGCGCCTTTCATCTACTCTGCGACCCTCAAGGCGTTGCCACCCACGTAGCGCTTTTTGTACCACGAAAGACGCTGTCGGGTCCTGGATCCCATAAACCCTTGCCACAAAGGAAATGGCTGCCCGATGCCTCTGGGCAGTAGCCACAGATTTGCCTGCCTGATGTAAAGACAGCAGGAAATTTACTACCCACTCCTCCTGGCCCCAAAGCTCCCCTCCAGCAGTCCCCAAAAAGGCCAAATAGGAACGGAACGCCCCTTCATATGCCTTCCTTGTCCTGGGTGCTAAACTCTCTCCCACGAGGTTTCGTAGTTCGGGGCACCGAGAGACCAGAGAGCTTCGGGGAAGGGTGCCGCCACCGGGTCCACTGTGGGCAGAAAACCCCAGAAGGCCTGCATACGGAAACGAGAAAGCGCATCAGCCGCTTGGTTCATCACCCCCGGCACATGTCTTGCCTTAAATAGGACATTCAATTGCATACACAACAAGACAATTTCTTTGAGCAGCCTCAGGATCCATTTGCATTGTGCCGCCTGGCTATTGATACACTCAACCACGGTCATGTTATCAGACCAGAATACCACAGAGTGATCTCTAAACCCCTCGGGCCAAGTTTTCAGGGCCACCAGAATGGGGAATAGTTCAAGAAAAGCAATGTTACTCGTCAACCCACCCTCATGCCACCATAACGGCCATTTCTGAGCTGACCATTGTGTGCCAAAGATGGCACCAAAACCAATGCTCCCTGCTGAATCTGTCCACAGCCCCAGCTCCTCGGAGGACACCGCCGGTTTGTTCCAGACAACTCGGCCATTGAAATCCGCCAGAAATGCCAACCAAATGCGCATGTCCTGACGAACCTCGGCCGAGAGCCTTGTGCGATGATGACCCTCCCTCAGGCCGACCATGGCCTGAGCAATCGAGCGGGAAAAGGGGCGGGCCATCGGTATTACTCTCAGGGCAAAATTCAGCTGTCCCACCAATTGTTGTAATTGCTGCAACGTAACCTTAGACTGACTGATACACGTCTCCAGGGATGCCCTGAACCTTAGCACTTTTTCTCTTGGTAAACGAAAACAACCCTCATCCGAGTCGAGCTCGATCCCCAGAAACTTGAGGCAAGTCGAAGGACCCACCGTCTTACCGGGTGCCAATGGCACACCAAAATCATTCATTAAGACACAAAATTCATTCAAAGCCTGACCACATTCCGGATCCCCGGCTGCCCCTAGAAACAGAAAGTCATCGAGATAATGCATAACCTGATGAAACCCCGTCTTCCTTGTGAAGACCCATTGCAGGAAACAACTGAACTGCTCGAAATAGGAACAAGATATAGAGCACCCCATTGGCATACATCTATCCATGTAATAGTGTCCCTGAAACATGAAACCAAGAAGACGCTGATCGTCTGGATGTACCGGGAGCAACCGGAACGCTGACTCAATATCAGATTTCGCCATCAGCGCACCGGGCCCTAGGCGATTCAATATGGCGACGGCCTCATCGAAAGATGCATACCGTACTGAACACACAGCCGGGTCTATCGCATCGTTTACGGAAAGACCACGTGGGGCCGACAAATTATGTATCAGCCGAAACTCACCCGGGTCCTTCTTGGGGACCACCCCTAGAGGAGAACAAACAAAGTTAGCAACCGGTGGCACGTTAAACGGACCGGCGACTCGACCTCGAGCCACCTCTTTCCCAATCTTCTCCTGTACCACGGTCGTGTGCTGCAAGACTGATATTTGGTTTTTACATTTCGCTAAACCCTGAAACTCCCCCACTGGGATGCGGAAACCATATGAAAACCCGTTCCGCAACACCCCAGCGGAAGCGTGATCCGGGTATTTGCTGAGCCAAGGAATCATCGCCATGGTATCAATCGGAGTAGGTAAAGGCGCCCCTCGGACTATTTCAGACCTGTTTGGCGCCTCCTCTAGCCCCGTTATCACCCGTTTTGGCTCTGCACATGGACTCAGGATGGGACGCTTGCCCGCACCCACTACATTCGTGCCTAAATTTGCATGTCCCCTGGGGCCTTGTACATTTTCCCCTGTTAAAATTCCAACAACTCCCCTTTTTACCTGTGGTGCCGTTCGGCCTGGAGTGGTATTCGTTACTTGCGCCTGATCGAAAGGGGGTCCCAGAATATTGGCGGGAGGACTCCCCCACACTACTCCCTACCAATGGCAAATTCAACATACCAGTATCCGCCATTTTTGACCATGACACAGAATCGTAACAATCCCAAGTTAAGTTTTTATCATGTTCTTTCGCTTTCCTGAAAATATTATCGTAACAGAACCACTGATTGCCCCCATGTGACACAGAATACCCCATGATCCGTGACTGATAAATCGGCAATTCAGACAGCAATTCGGGCCTACGTTCGCCCAGGATGGATGTAAAAATCCCCCACGCCTTGCCCCAATTGCCAATGTTTTCATTTACCTTGAATGCGGCCATCTTTGCGCGCCAAACACCCGGATGCATGAGCTCCTTTTGGCTCTTAACATATTCCATCTCGTAATGATCGGTAAGCAACGAGAAGATGTTTACATACTCATCTGCCCATATCTTCTCCTTAATAGCTAGAGGGACATGTTGACCCAACTTTTCCCTGCGTGACGGGGCAGACTCATCCCTCGCAATCGGCAATGGCCGCTTACCTGAACCAGAAGCTGTATCTGCGGCTGAGCCTGTCCCAGGTGGCTTTCCTCCTGCAGCGGCCGGCGTGATAACTGGCGACGCTGCCTTCGCCGCCTCCCTTGTTTCCCGCAGTTGCCTCATCAAAAACCGTGCGTCGTCAGCCGTGGCGCCCTCGTTATTTTTACCCAACCACGCTGCTAATTGTGCTGCCAGCTCGGGCGGTATATCCTCCCCGGACACGGGGGTGACCACCACGGGAATCGGATTCCCCTCCGCCGGCACCGGAGTTGGCTCTTGGAGAGGGGCACAGGGAACCGGGATGTCCCCTCCAGCTGCTCCCCTTCTGGGCCTCTTGCCTTTTCCTCCCGGAGCTGCTCCAGCCAACGGACGTTTCGGCCCCTCTTCCCCATCTTTCTCCGCCATTCGTTTCTTTAGGTCGGTCAGCTCCTTCATAAGAACACGAAGCATCTGGTCGGTAGTCATTCGCTTTCCAACTTTCTTAGGCATTCTCCAACAGAGTATCTGTAAGACAAACAAGAAAGATTACCACTTTCAAAATTGGCTCTTTGTTCCGTCTCGAGCTCACGTGCAGCGAGGGGGTGCAGCTTCAGAGCACAGGAACAAGAGGATGCGTTCTTGGCTTGTTGCTCCTTTTATCCGTCTTCAGGGCGGGCGTAAAACCCGCCCCTGCCTGCCCCTAGGGCGTGGCCGTCCGCGTCAGTGTCTAGGCCAGCCCACTCTAGGGCGGGAAAAAGCGCGCCCCGGCTACGCCGCTTCGGGCATACCAGCCGAGGCTCGCCTCCCGCCCAAAAATGGCTTCCCGGGGGGCTCGTGGTACTCAGCCATACGTTCGGGGGGACCGAATGGTCGCCCCTTTCCATTATTTCACTTCCCGAGCCCCTGGAAGCATGAAAATCACTTTAAACATGCTAATTTTAGCTCTAACACTGATGATCCACCTACAAATGTGAACTGACGTTCAAAAATAAAACATTTGAAAACGGACCATTTTCCACATTTCTGAAGCAGGACGTAATGGGGGGGTGTTATCTCTTTTGTCGAAAATCAGCCGTTTTTGCTCGAACATTAAATGCCTCCAAATGGTATTTAATTAACTTCCAGCGCCCCTGGAAGCATGAAAATCACTTTAAACATGCTAATTTTAGCTCTAACACTGATGATCCACCTACAAATGTGAACTGACGTTCAAAAATAAAACATTTGAAAACGGACCATTTTCCACATTTCTGAAGCAGGACGTAATGGGGGGGTGTTATCTCTTTTGTCGAAAATCAGCCGTTTTTGCTCGAACATTAAATGCCTCCAAATGGTATTTAATTAACTTCCCGGGGTGAAGAAACCCTTTTTGAGAACTCAGAGTGGGTAAATTGGCCATTTTCATGCACTTTTAACCATTCCATAAATCTTGTGTTTAGGGCGCCTGGAAGCATGAAAATCACTTTAAACATGCTAATTTTAGCTCTAACACTGATGATCCACCTACAAATGTGAACTGACGTTCAAAAATAAAACATTTGAAAACGGACCATTTTCCACATTTCTGAAGCAGGACGTAATGGGGGGGTGTTATCTCTTTTGTCGAAAATCAGCCGTTTTTGCTCGAACATTAAATGCCTCCAAATGGTATTTAATTAACTTCCCGGGGTGAAGAAACCCTTTTTGAGAACTCAGAGTGGGTAAATGGGCCATTTTCATGCACTTTTAACCATTCCATAAATCTTGTGTTTAGGGCCCCTGGAAGCATGAAAATCACTTTAAACATGCTAATTTTAGCTCTAACACTGATGATCCACCTACAAATGTGAACTGACGTTCAAAAATAAAACATTTGAAAACGGACCATTTTCCACATTTCTGAAGCAGGACGTAATGGGGGGGTGTTATCTCTTTTGTCGAAAATCAGCCGTTTTTGCTCGAACATTAAATGCCTCCAAATGGTATTTAATTAACTTCCCGGGGTGAAGAAACCCTTTTTGAGAACTCAGAGTGGGTAAATTGGCCATTTTCATGCACTTTTAACCATTCCATAAATCTTGTGTTTAGGGCCCCTGGAAGCATGAAAATCACTTTAATCATGCTAATTTTAGCTCTAACACTGATGATCCACCTACAAATGTGAACTGACGTTCAAAAATAAAACATTTGAAAACGGACCATTTTCCACATTTCTGAAGCAGGACGTAATGGGGGGGTGTTATCTCTTTTGTCGAAAATCAGCCGTTTTTGCTCGAACATTAAATGCCTCCAAATGGTATTTAATTAACTTCCCGCGGTGAAGAAACCCTTTTTGAGAACTCAGAGTGGGTAAATTGGCCATTTTCATGCACTTTTAACCATTCCATAAATCTTGTGTTTAGGGCCCCTGGGAGCATGAAAATCACTTTAAACATGCTAATTTTAGCTCTAACACTGATGATCCACCTACAAATGTGAACTGACGTTCAAAAATAAAACATTTGAAAACGGACCATTTTCCACATTTCTGAAGCAGGACGTAATGGGGGGGTGTTATCTCTTTTGTCGAAAATAAGCCGTTTTTGCTCGAACATTAAATGCCTCCAAATGGTATTTAATTAACTTCCAGCGCCCCTGGAAGCATAAAAATCACTTTAAACATGCTAATTTTAGCTCTAACACTGATGATCCACCTACAAATGTGAACTTACGTTCAAAAATAAAACATTTGAAAACGGACCATTTTCCACATTTCTGAAGCAGGACGTAATGGGGGGGTGTTATCTCTTTTGTCGAAAATCAGCCGTTTTTGCTCGAACATTAAATGCCTCCAAATGGTATTTATTTCACTTCCCGAGCCCCTGGAAGCATGAAAATCACTTTAAACATGCTAATTTTAGCTCTAACACTGATGATCCACCTACAAATGTGAACTGACATTCAAAAATAAAACATTTGAAAACGGACCATTTTCCTCATTTCTGAAGCAGGACGTAATGGGGGGGTGTTATCTCTTTTGTCGAAAATCAGCCGTTTTTGCTCGAACATTAAATGCCTCCAAATGGTATTTAATTAACTTCCCGAGCCCCTGGAAGCATGAAAATCACTTTAAACATGCTAATTTTAGCTCTAACACTGATGATCCACCTACAAATGTGAACTGACGTTCAAAAATAAAACATTTGAAAACGGACCATTTTCCACATTTCTGAAGCAGGACGTAATGGGGGGGTGTTATCTCTTTTGTCGAAAATCAGCCGTTTTTGCTCGAACATTAAATGCCTCCAAATGGTATTTAATTAACTTCCTGGGGTGAAGAAACCCTTTTTGAGAACTCAAAGTGGGTAAATTGGCCATTTTCATGCACTTTTAACCATTCCATAAATCTTGTGTTTAGGGCCCCTGGGAGCATGAAAATCACTTTAAACATGCTAATTTTAGCTCTGACACTGATGATCCACCTACAAATGTGAACTGACGTTCAAAAATAAAACATTTGAAAACGGACCATTTTCCACATTTCTGAAGCAGGACGTAATGGGGGGGTGTTATCTCTTTTGTCGAAAATCAGCCGTTTTTGCTCGAACATTAAATGCCTCCAAATGGTATTTAATTAACTTCCCGGGGTGAAGAAACCCTTTTTGAGAACTCAGAGTGGGTAAATTGGCCATTTTCATGCACTTTTAACCATTCCATAAATCTTGTGTTTAGGGCCCCTGGAAGCATGAAAATCACTTTAAACATGCTAATTTTAGCTCTAACACTGATGATCCACCTACAAATGTGAACTGACGTTCAAAAATAAAACATTTGAAAACGGACCATTTTCCACATTTCTGAAGCAGGACGTAATGGGGGAGTGTTATCTCTTTTGTCGAAAATCAGCCGTTTTTGCTCGAACATTAAATGCCTCCAAATGGTATTTAATTAACTTCCAGCGCCCCTGGAAGCATGAAAATCACTTTAAACATGCTAATTTTAGCTCTAACACTGATGATCCACCTACAAATGTGAACTGACGTTCAAAAATAAAACATTTGAAAACGGACCATTTTCCACATTTCTGAAGCAGGACGTAATGGGGGGGTGTTATCTCTTTTGTCGAAAATCTGCCGTTTTTGCTCGAACATTAATTGCCTCCAAATGGTATTTAATTAACTTCCAGCGCCCCTGGAAGCATGAAAATCACTTTAAACATGCTAATTTTAGCTCTAACACTGATGATCCACCTACAAATGTGAACTGACGTTCAAAAATAAAACATTTGAAAACGGACCATTTTCACATTTCTGAAGCATGACGTAATGGGGGGGTGTTATCTCTTTTGTCGAAAATCAGCCGTTTTTGCTCGAACATTAAATGCCTCCAAATGGTATTTATTTCACTTCCCGAGCCCCTGGAAGCATGAAAATCACTTTAAACATGGTAATTTTAGCTCTAACACTGATGATCCACCTACAAATGTGAACTGACGTTCAAAAATAAAACATTTGAAAACGGACCATTTTCCACATTTCTGAAGCATGACGTAATGGGGGGGTGTTATCTCTTTTGTCGAAAATCAGCCGTTTTTGCTCGAACATTAAATGCCTCCAAATGGTATTTAATTAACTTCCCGGGGTGAAGAAACCCTTTTTGAGAACTCAGAGTGGGTAAATTGGCCATTTTCATGCACTTTTAACCATTCCATAAATCTTGTGTTTAGGGCCCCTGGGAGCATGAAAATCACTTTAAACATGCTAATTTTAGCTCTAACACTGATGATCCACCTACAAATGTGAACTGACGTTCAAAAATAAAACATTTGAAAACGGACCATTTTCCACATTTCTGAAGCAGGACGTAATGGGGGGGTGTTATCTCTTTTGTCGAAAATCAGCCGTTTTTGCTCGAACATTAAATGCCTCCAAATGGTATTTATTTCACTTCCCGAGCCCCTGGAAGCATGAAAATCACTTTAAACATGCTAATTTTAGCTCTAACACTGATGATCCACCTACAAATGTGAACTGACGTTCAAAAATAAAACATTTGAAAACGGACCATTTTCCACATTTCTGAAGCAGGACGTAATGGGGGGGTGTTATCTCTTTTGTCGAAAATCAGCCGTTTTTGCTCGAACATTAAATGCCTCCAAATGGTATTTAATTAACTTCCAGCGCCCCTGGAAGCATAAAAATCACTTTAAACATGCTAATTTTAGCTCTAACACTGATGATCCACCTACAAATGTGAACTGACGTTCAAAAATAAAACATTTGAAAACGGACCATTTTCCACATTTCTGAAGCAGGACGTAATGGGGGGGTGTTATCTCTTTTGTCGAAAATCAGCCGTTTTTGCTCGAACATTAAATGCCTCCAAATGGTATTTAATTAACTTCCCGCGGTGAAGAAACCCTTTTTGAGAACTCAGAGTGGGTAAATTGGCCATTTTCATGCACTTTTAACCATTCCATAAATCTTGTGTTTAGGGCCCCTGGGAGCATGAAAATCACTTTAAACATGCTAATTTTAGCTCTAACACTGATGATCCACCTACAAATGTGAACTGACGTTCAAAAATAAAACATTTGAAAACGGACCATTTTCCACATTTCTGAAGCAGGACGTAATGGGGGGGTGTTATCTCTTTTGTCGAAAATCAGCCGTTTTTGCTCGAACATTAAATGCCTCCAAATGGTATTTAATTAACTTCCCGAGCCCCTGGAAGCATGAAAATCACTTTAAACATGCTAATTTTAGCTCTAACACTGATGATCCACCTACAAATGTGAACTGACGTTCAAAAATAAAACATTTGAAAATGGACCATTTTCCACATTTCTGAAGCAGGACGTAATGGGGGGGGGGTGTTATCTCTTTTGTCGAAAATCAGCCGTTTTTACTCGAACATTAAATGCCTCCAAATGGTATTTAATTAACTTCCAGCGCCCCTGGAAGCATAAAAATCACTTTAAACATGCTAATTTTAGCTCTAACACTGATGATCCACCTACAAATGTGAACTGACGTTCAAAAATAAAACATTTGAAAACGGACCATTTTCCACATTTCTGAAGCAGGACGTAATGGGGGGGTGTTATCTCTTTTGTCGAAAATCAGCCGTTTTTGCTCGAACATTAAATGCCTCCAAATGGTATTTATTTCACTTCCCGAGCCCCTGGAAGCATGAAAATCACTTTAAACATGCTAATTTTAGCTCTAACACTGATGATCCACCTACAAATGTGAACTGACATTCAAAAATAAAACATTTGAAAACGGACCATTTTCCACATTTCTGAAGCAGGACGTAATGGGGGGGTGTTATCTCTTTTGTCGAAAATCAGCCGTTTTTGCTCGAACATTAAATGCCTCCAAATGGTATTTAATTAACTTCCCGAGCCCCTGGAAGCATGAAAATCACTTTAAACATGCTAATTTTAGCTCTAACACTGATGATCCACCTACAAATGTGAACTGACGTTCAAAAATAAAACATTTGAAAACGGACCATTTTCCACATTTCTGAAGCAGGACGTAATGGGGGGGTGTTATCTCTTTTGTCGAAAATCAGCCGTTTTTGCTCGAACATTAAATGCCTCCAAATGGTATTTAATTAACTTCCCGGGGTGAAGAAACCCTTTTTGAGAACTCAGAGTGGGTAAATTGGCCATTTTCATGCACTTTTAACCATTCCATAAATCTTGTGTTTAGGGCCCCTGGAAGCATGAAAATCACTTTAAACATGCTAATTTTAGCTCTAACACTGATGATCCACCTACAAATGTGAACTGACGTTCAAAAATAAAACATTTGAAAACGGACCATTTTCCACATTTCTGAAGCAGGACGTAATGGGGGGGTGTTATCTCTTTTGTCGAAAATCAGCCGTTTTTGCTCGAACATTAAATTCCTCCAAATGGTATTTAATTAACTTCCAGCGCCCCTGGAAGCATGAAAATCACTTTAAACATGCTAATTTTAGCTCTAACACTGATGATCCACCTACAAATGTGAACTGACGTTCAAAAATAAAACATTTGAAAACGGACCATTTTCACATTTCTGAAGCATGACGTAATGGGGGGGGGGTGTTATCTCTTTTGTCGAAAATCAGCCGTTTTTGCTCGAACATTAAATGCCTCCAAATGGTATTTATTTCACTTCCCGAGCCCCTGGAAGCATGAAAATCACTTTAAACATGCTAATTTTAGCTCTAACACTGATGATCCACCTACAAATGTGAACTGACGTTCAAAAATAAAACATTTGAAAACGGACCATTTTCCACATTTCTGAAGCATGACGTAATGGGGGGGTGTTATCTCTTTTGTCGAAAATCAGCCGTTTTTGCTCGAACATTAAATGCCTCCAAATGGTATTTAATTAACTTCCCGGGGTGAAGAAACCCTTTTTGAGAACTCAGAGTGGGTAAATTGGCCATTTTCATGCACTTTTAACCATTCCATAAATCTTGTGTTTAGGGCCCCTGGGAGCATGAAAATCACTTTAAACATGCTAATTTTAGCTCTAACACTGATGATCCACCTACAAATGTGAACTGACGTTCAAAAATAAAACATTTGAAAACGGACCATTTTCCACATTTCTGAAGCAGGACGTAATGGGGGGGTGTTATCTCTTTTGTCGAAAATCAGCCGTTTTTGCTCGAACATTAAATGCCTCCAAATGGTATTTAATTAACTTCCCGGGGTGAAGAAACCCTTTTTGAGAACTCAGAGTGGGTAAATTGGCCATTTTCATGCACTTTTAACCATTCCATAAATCTTGTGTTTAGGGCCCCTGGGAGCATGAAAATCACTTTAAACATGCTAATTTTAGCTCTAACACTGATGATCCACCTACAAATGTGAACTGACGTTCAAAAATAAAACATTTGAAAACGGACCATTTTCCACATTTCTGAAGCATGACGTAATGGGGGGTGTTATCTCTTTTGTCGAAAATCAGCCGTTTTTGCTCGAACATTAAATGCCTCCAAATGGTATTTATTTCACTTCCCGAGCCCCTGGAAGCATGAAAATCACTTTAAACATGCTAATTTTAGCTCTAACACTGATGATCCACCTACAAATGTGAACTGACGTTCAAAAATAAAACATTTGAAAACGGACCATTTTCCACATTTCTGAAGCAGGACGTAATGGGGGGGTGTTATCTCTTTTGTCGAAAATCAGCCGTTTTTGCTCGAACATTAAATGCCTCCAAATGGTATTTAATTAACTTCCAGCGCCCCTGGAAGCATAAAAATCACTTTAAACATGCTAATTTTAGCTCTAACACTGATGATCCACCTACAAATGTGAACTGACGTTCAAAAATAAAACATTTGAAAACGGACCATTTTCCACATTTCTGAAGCATGACGTAATGGGGGGGGGTGTTATCTCTTTTGTCGAAAATCAGCCGTTTTTGCTCGAACATTAAATGCCTCCAAATGGTATTTAATTAACTTCCCGGGGTGAAGAAACCCTTTTTGAGAACTCAGAGTGGGTAAATTGGCCATTTTCATGCACTTTT
Organism: Lissotriton vulgaris; assembly: GCF_964263255.1. Taxonomy (NCBI): domain Eukaryota; kingdom Metazoa; phylum Chordata; class Amphibia; order Caudata; family Salamandridae; genus Lissotriton; species Lissotriton vulgaris. The sequence goes on from NW_028254647.1 coordinate 223,566, forward strand.
AACCATTCCATAAATCCTGTGTTTAGGGCCCCTGGGAGCATGAAAATCACTTTAAACATGCTAATTTTAGCTCTAACACTGATGATCCACCTACAAATGTGAACTGACGTTCAAAAATAAAACATTTGAAAACGGACCATTTTCCACATTTCTGAAGCATGACGTAATGGGGGGGTGTTATCTCTTTTGTCGAAAATCAGCCGTTTTTGCTCGAACATTAAATGCCTCCAAATGGTATTTATTTCACTTCCCGAGCCCCTGGAAGCATGAAAATCACTTTAAACATGCTAATTTTAGCTCTAACACTGATGATCCACCTACAAATGTGAACTGACGTTCAAAAATAAAACATTTGAAAACGGACCATTTTCCACATTTCTGAAGCAGGACGTAATGGGGGGGTGTTATCTCTTTTGTCGAAAATCAGCCGTTTTTGCTCGAACATTAAATGCCTCCAAATGGTATTTAATTAACTTCCAGCGCCCCTGGAAGCATAAAAATCACTTTAAACATGCTAATTTTAGCTCTAACACTGATGATCCACCTACAAATGTGAACTGACGTTTAAAAATAAAACATTTGAAAACTGACCATTTTCCACATTTCTGAAGCATGACGTAATGGGGGGGGGTGTTATCTCTTTTGTCGAAAATCAGCCGTTTTTGCTCGAACATTAAATGCCTCCAAATGGTATTTAATTAACTTCCCGGGGTGAAGAAACCCTTTTTGAGAACTCAGAGTGGGTAAATTGGCCATTTTCATGCACTTTCAACCATTCCATAAATCTTGTGTTTAGGGCCCCTGGAAGCATGAAAATCACTTTAAACATGCTAATTTTAGCTCTAACACTGATGATCCACCTACAAATGTGAACTGACGTTCAAAAATAAAACATTTGAAAACGGACCATTTTCCACATTTCTGAAGCAGGACGTAATGGGGGGGTGTTATCTCTTTTGTCGAAAATCAGCCGTTTTTGCTCGAACATTAAATGCCTCCAAATGGTATTTAATTAACTTCCCGGGGTGAAGAAACCCTTTTTGAGAACTCAGAGTGGGTAAATTGGCCATTTTCATGCACTTTTAACCATTCCATAAATCTTGTGTTTAGGGCCCCTGGGAGCATGAAAATCACTTTAAACATGCTAATTTTAGCTCTAACACTGATGATCCACCTACAAATGTGAACTGACGTTCAAAAATAAAACATTTGAAAACGGACCATTTTCCACATTTCTGAAGCATGACGTAATGGGGGGTGTTATCTCTTTTGTCGAAAATCAGCCGTTTTTGCTCGAACATTAAATGCCTCCAAATGGTATTTATTTCACTTCCCGAGCCCCTGGAAGCATGAAAATCACTTTAAACATGCTAATTTTAGCTCTAACACTGATGATCCACCTACAAATGTGAACTGACGTTCAAAAATAAAACATTTGAAAACGGACCATTTTCCACATTTCTGAAGCATGACGTAATGGGGGGGTGTTATCTCTTTTGTCGAAAATCAGCCGTTTTTGCTCGAACATTAAATGCCTCCAAATGGTATTTATTTCACTTCCCGAGCCCCTGGAAGCATGAAAATCACTTTAAACATGCTAATTTTAGCTCTAACACTGATGATCCACCTACAAATGTGAACTGACGTTCAAAAATAAAACATTTGAAAACGGACCATTTTCCACATTTCTGAAGCATGACGTAATGGGGGGGTGTTATCTCTTTTGTCGAAAATCAGCCGTTTTTGCTCGAACATTAAATGCCTCCAAATGGTATTTAATTAACTTCCAGCGCCCCTGGAAGCATAAAAATCACTTTAAACATGCTAATTTTAGCTCTAACACTGATGATCCACCTACAAATGTGAACTGACGTTCAAAAATAAAACATTTGAAAACGGACCATTTTCCACATTTCTGAAGCAGGACGTAATGGGGGGGTGTTATCTCTTTTGTCGAAAATCAGCCGTTTTTGCTCGAACATTAAATGCCTCCAAATGGTATTTAATTAACTTCCAGCGCCCCTGGAAGCATGAAAATCACTTTAAACATGCTAATTTTAGCTCTAACACTGATGATCCACCTACAAATTTGAACTGACGTTCAAAAATAAAACATTTGAAAACGGACCATTTTCCACATTTCTGAAGCATGACGTAATGGGGGGGTGTTATCTCTTTTGTCGAAAATCAGCCGTTTTTGCTCGAACATTAAATGCCTCCAAATGGTATTTATTTCACTTCCCGAGCCCCTGGAAGCATGAAAATCACTTTAAACATGCTAATTTTAGCTCTAACACTGATGATCCACCTACAAATGTGAACTGACGTTCAAAAATAAAACATTTTAAAACGGACCATTTTCCACATTTCTGAAGCATGACGTAATGGGGGGGTGTTATCTCTTTTGTCGAAAATCAGCCGTTTTTGCTCGAACATTAAATGCCTCCAAATGGTATTTAATTAACTTCCAGCGCCCCTGGAAGCATAAAAATCACTTTAAACATGCTAATTTTAGCTCTAACACTGATGATCCACCTACAAATGTGAACTGACGTTTAAAAATAAAACATTTGAAAACTGACCATTTTCCACATTTCTGAAGCATGACGTAATGGGGGGGGTGTTATCTCTTTTGTCGAAAATCAGCCGTTTTTGCTCGAACATTAAATGCCTCCAAATGGTATTTAATTAACTTCCCGGGGTGAAGAAACCCTTTTTGAGAACTCAGAGTGGGTAAATTGGCCATTTTCATGCACTTTCAACCATTCCATAAATCTTGTGTTTAGGGCCCCTGGAAGCATGAAAATCACTTTAAACATGCTAATTTTAGCTCTAACACTGATGATCCACCTACAAATGTGAACTGACGTTCAAAAATAAAACATTTGAAAACGGACCATTTTCCACATTTCTGAAGCAGGACGTAATGGGGGGGTGTTATCTCTTTTGTCGAAAATCAGCCGTTTTTGCTCGAACATTAAATGCCTCCAAATGGTATTTAATTAACTTCCCGGGGTGAAGAAACCCTTTTTGAGAACTCAGAGTGGGTAAATTGGCCATTTTCATGCACTTTTAACCATTCCATAAATCTTGTGTTTAGGGCCCCTGGGAGCATGAAAATCACTTTAAACATGCTAATTTTAGCTCTAACACTGATGATCCACCTACAAATGTGAACTGACGTTCAAAAATAAAACATTTGAAAACGGACCATTTTCCACATTTCTGAAGCATGACGTAATGGGGGGTGTTATCTCTTTTGTCGAAAATCAGCCGTTTTTGCTCGAACATTAAATGCCTCCAAATGGTATTTATTTCACTTCCCGAGCCCCTGGAAGCATGAAAATCACTTTAAACATGCTAATTTTAGCTCTAACACTGATGATCCACCTACAAATGTGAACTGACGTTCAAAAATAAAACATTTGAAAACGGACCATTTTCCACATTTCTGAAGCATGACGTAATGGGGGGGTGTTATCTCTTTTGTCGAAAATCAGCCGTTTTTGCTCGAACATTAAATGCCTCCAAATGGTATTTATTTCACTTCCCGAGCCCCTGGAAGCATGAAAATCACTTTAAACATGCTAATTTTAGCTCTAACACTGATGATCCACCTACAAATGTGAACTGACGTTCAAAAATAAAACATTTGAAAACGGACCATTTTCCACATTTCTGAAGCATGACGTAATGGGGGGGTGTTATCTCTTTTGTCGAAAATCAGCCGTTTTTGCTCGAACATTAAATGCCTCCAAATGGTATTTAATTAACTTCCAGCGCCCCTGGAAGCATAAAAATCACTTTAAACATGCTAATTTTAGCTCTAACACTGATGATCCACCTACAAATGTGAACTGACGTTCAAAAATAAAACATTTGAAAACGGACCATTTTCCACATTTCTGAAGCAGGACGTAATGGGGGGGTGTTATCTCTTTTGTCGAAAATCAGCCGTTTTTGCTCGAACATTAAATGCCTCCAAATGGTATTTAATTAACTTCCAGCGCCCCTGGAAGCATGAAAATCACTTTAAACATGCTAATTTTAGCTCTAACACTGATGATCCACCTACAAATTTGAACTGACGTTCAAAAATAAAACATTTGAAAACGGACCATTTTCCACATTTCTGAAGCATGACGTAATGGGGGGGTGTTATCTCTTTTGTCGAAAATCAGCCGTTTTTGCTCGAACATTAAATGCCTCCAAATGGTATTTATTTCACTTCCCGAGCCCCTGGAAGCATGAAAATCACTTTAAACATGCTAATTTTAGCTCTAACACTGATGATCCACCTACAAATGTGAACTGACGTTCAAAAATAAAACATTTTAAAACGGACCATTTTCCACATTTCTGAAGCATGACGTAATGGGGGGGTGTTATCTCTTTTGTCGATAATCAGCCGTTTTTGCTCGAACATTAAATGCCTCCAAATGGTATTTATTTCACTTCCCGAGCCCCTGGAAGCATGAAAATCACTTTAAACATGCTAATTTTAGCTCTAACACTGATGATCCACCTACAAATGTGAACTGACGTTCAAAAATAAAACATTTGAAAACGGACCATTTTCCACATTTCTGAAGCATGATGTAATGGGGGGGTGTTATCTCTTTTGTCGAAAATCAGCCGTTTTTGCTCGAACATTAAATGCCTCCAAATGGTATTTAATTAACTTCCCGAGCCCCTGGAAGCATGAAAATCACTTTAAACATGCTAATTTTAGCTCTAACACTGATGATCCACCTACAAATGTGAACTGACGTTCAAAAATAAAACATTTGAAAACGGACCATTTTCCACATTTCTGAAGCAGGACGTAATGGGGGGGGGGTGTTATCTCTTTTGTCGAAAATCAGCCGTTTTTGCTCGAACATTAAATGCCTCCAAATGGTATTTAATTAACTTCCCGGGGTGAAGAAACCCTTTTTGAGAACTCAGAGTGGGTAAATTGGCCATTTTCATGCACTTTTAACCATTCCATAAATCTTGTGTTTAGGGCCCCTGGAAGCATGAAAATCACTTTAAACATGCTAATTTTAGCTCTAACACTGATGATCCACCTACAAATGTGAACTGACGTTCAAAAATAAAACATTTGAAAACGGACCATTTTCCACATTTCTGAAGCAGGACGTAATGGGGGGGTGTTATCTCTTTTGTCGAAAATCAGCCGTTTTTGCTCGAACATTAAATGCCTCCAAATGGTATTTAATTAACTTCCCGAGCCCCTGGAAGCATGAAAATCACTTTAAACATGCTAATTTTAGCTCTAACACTGATGATCCACCTACAAATGTGAACTGACGTTCAAAAATAAAACATTTGAAAATGGACCATTTTCCACATTTCTGAAGCAGGACGTAATGGGGGGGTGTTATCTCTTTTGTGGAAAATCAGCCGTTTTTGCTCGAACATTAAATGCCTCCAAATGGTATTTATTTCACTTCCCGGGGTGAAGAAACCCTTTTTGAGAACTCAGAGTGGGTAAATTGGCCATTTTCATGCACTTTTAACCATTCCATAAATCTTGTGTTTAGGGCCCCTGAAAGCATGAAAATCACTTTAAACATGCTAATTTTAGCTCTAACACTGATGATCCGCCTACAAATGTGAACTGACGTTCAAAAATAAAACATTTGAAAACGGACCATTTTCCACATTTCTGAAGCATGACGTAATGGGGGGGTGTTATCTCTTTTGTCGAAAATCAGCCGTTTTTGCTCGAACATTAAATGCCTCCAAATGGTATTTATTTCACTTCCCGAGCCCCTGGAAGCATGAAAATCACTTTAAACATGCTAATTTTAGCTCTAACACTGATGATCCACCTACAAATGTGAGCTGACGTTCAAAAATAAAACATTTTAAAACGGACCATTTTCCACATTTCTGAAGCATGACGTAATGGGGGGTGTTATCTCTTTTGTCGATAATCAGCCGTTTTTGCTCGAACATTAAATGCCTCCAAATGGTATTTATTTCACTTCCCGAGCCCCTGGAAGCATGAAAATCACTTTAAACATGCTAATTTTAGCTCTAACACTGATGATCCACCTACAAATGTGAACTGACGTTCAAAAATAAAACATTTGAAAACGGACCATTTTCCACATTTCTGAAGCATGATGTAATGGGGGGGTGTTATCTCTTTTGTCGAAAATCAGCCGTTTTTGCTCGAACATTAAATGCCTCCAAATGGTATTTAATTAACTTCCCGAGCCCCTGGAAGCATGAAAATCACTTTAAACATGCTAATTTTAGCTCTAACACTGATGATCCACCTACAAATGTGAACTGACGTTCAAAAATAAAACATTTGAAAACGGACCATTTTCCACATTTCTGAAGCAGGACGTAATGGGGGGGGTGTTATCTCTTTTGTCGAAAATCAGCCGTTTTTGCTCGAACATTAAATGCCTCCAAATGGTATTTAATTAACTTCCCGGGGTGAAGAAACCCTTTTTGAGAACTCAGAGTGGGTAAATTGGCCATTTTCATGCACTTTTAACCATTCCATAAATCTTGTGTTTAGGGCCCCTGGGAGCATGAAAATCACTTTAAACATGCTAATTTTAGCTCTAACACTGATGATCCACCTACAAATGTGAACTGACGTTCAAAAATAAAACATTTGAAAACGGACCATTTTCCACATTTCTGAAGCAGGACGTAATGGGGGGGTGTTATCTCTTTTGTCGAAAATCAGCCGTTTTTGCTCGAACATTAAATGCCTCCAAATGGTATTTAATTAACTTCCCGGGGTGAAGAAACCCTTTTTGAGAACTCAGAGTGGGTAAATTGGCCATTTTCATGCACTTTTAACCATTCCATAAATCTTGTGTTTAGGGCCCCTGGAAGCATGAAAATCACTTTAAACATGCTAATTTTAGCTCTAACACTGATGATCCACCTACAAATGTGAACTGACGTTCAAAAATAAAACATTTGAAAACGGACCATTTTCCACATTTCTGAAGCAGGACGTAATGGGGGGGTGTTATCTCTTTTGTCGAAAATCAGCCGTTTTTGCTCGAACATTAAATGCCTCCAAATGGTATTTAATTAACTTCCCGAGCCCCTGGAAGCATGAAAATCACTTTAAACATGCTAATTTTAGCTCTAACACTGATGATCCACCTACAAATGTGAACTGACGTTCAAAAATAAAACATTTGAAAATGGACCATTTTCCACATTTCTGAAGCAGGACGTAATGGGGGGGTGTTATCTCTTTTGTCGAAAATCAGCCGTTTTTGCTCAAACATTAAATGCCTCCAAATGGTATTTATTTCACTTCCCGGGGTGAAGAAACCCTTTTTGAGAACTCAGAGTGGGTAAATTGGCCATTTTCATGCACTTTTAACCATTCCATAAATCTTGTGTTTAGGGCCCCTGGAAGCATGAAAATCACTTTAAACATGCTAATTTTAGCTCTAACACTGATGATCCACCTACAAATGTGAACTGACGTTCAAAAATAAAACATTTGAAAACGGACCATTTTCCACATTTCTGAAGCAGGACGTAATGGGGGGGTGTTATCTCTTTTGTCGAAAATCAGCCGTTTTTGCTCGAACATTAAATGCCTCCAAATGGTATTTAATTAACTTCCCGAGCCCCTGGAAGCATGAAAATCACTTTAAACATGCTAATTTTAGCTCTAACACTGATGATCCACCTACAAATGTGAACTGACGTTCAAAAATAAAACATTTGAAAATGGACCATTTTCCACATTTCTGAAGCAGGACGTAATGGGGGGGTGTTATCTCTTTTGTCGAAAATCAGCCGTTTTGCTCGAACATTAAATGCCTCCAAATGGTATTTATTTCACTTCCCGAGCCCCTGGAAGTATGAAAATCACTTTAAACATGCTAATTTTAGCTCTAACACTGATGATCCACCTACAAATGTGAACTGACATTCAAAAATAAAACATTTGAAAACGGACCATTTTCCACATTTCTGAAGCAGGACGTAATGGGGGGGTGTTATCTCTTTTGTCGAAAATCAGCCGTTTTTGCTCGAACATTAAATGCCTCCAAATGGTATTTAATTAACTTCCCGGGGTGAAGAAACCCTTTTTGAGAACTCAGAGTGGGTAAATTGGCCATTTTCATGCACTTTTAAGCATTCCATAAATCTTGTGTTTAGGGCCCCTGGGAGCATGAAAATCACTTTAAACATGCTAATTTTAGGTCTAACACTGATGATCCACCTACAAATGTGAACTGACGTTCAAAAATAAAACATTTGAAAACGGACCATTTTCCACATTTCTGAAGCAGGACGTAATGGGGGGGTGTTATCTCTTTTGTCGAAAAACAGCCGTTTTTGCTCGAACATTAAATGCCTCCAAATGGTATTTAATTAACTTCCCGGGGTGAAGAAACCCTTTTTGAGAACTCAGAGTGGGTAAATTGGCCATTTTCATGCACTTTTAACCATTCCATAAATCTTGTGTTTAGGGCCCCTGGGAGCATGAAAATCACTTTAAACATGCTAATTTTAGCTCTAACACTGATGATCCACCTACAAATGTGAACTGACGTTCAAAAATAAAACATTTGAAAACGGACCATTTTCCACATTTCTGAAGCATGACGTAATGGGGGGGTGTTATCTCTTTTGTCGAAAATCAGCCGTTTTTGCTCGAACATTAAATGCCTCCAAATGGTATTTATTTCACTTCCCGAGCCCCTGGAAGCATGAAAATCACTTTAAACATGCTAATTTTAGCTCTAACACTGATGATCCACCTACAAATGTGAACTGACGTTCAAAAATAAAACATTTGAAAATGGACCATTTTCCACATTTCTGAAGCAGGACGTAATGGGGGGGTGTTATCTCTTTTGTCGAAAATCAGCCGTTTTTGCTCAAACATTAAATGCCTCCAAATGGTATTTATTTCACTTCCCGGGGTGAAGAAACCCTTTTTGAGAACTCAGAGTGGGTAAATTGGCCATTTTCATGCACTTTTAACCATTCCATAAATCTTGTGTTTAGGGCCCCTGGAAGCATGAAAATCACTTTAAACATGCTAATTTTAGCTCTAACACTGATGATCCACCTACAAATGTGAACTGACGTTCAAAAATAAAACATTTGAAAACGGACCATTTTCCACATTTCTGAAGCAGGACGTAATGGGGGGGTGTTATCTCTTTTGTCGAAAATCAGCCGTTTTTGCTCGAACATTAAATGCCTCCAAATGGTATTTAATTAACTTCCCGAGCCCCTGGAAGCATGAAAATCACTTTAAACATGCTAATTTTAGCTCTAACACTGATGATCCACCTACAAATGTGAACTGACGTTCAAAAATAAAACATTTGAAAATGGACCATTTTCCACATTTCTGAAGCAGGACGTAATGGGGGGGTGTTATCTCTTTTGTCGAAAATCAGCCGTTTTGCTCGAACATTAAATGCCTCCAAATGGTATTTATTTCACTTCCCGAGCCCCTGGAAGTATGAAAATCACTTTAAACATGCTAATTTTAGCTCTAACACTGATGATCCACCTACAAATGTGAACTGACATTCAAAAATAAAACATTTGAAAACGGACCATTTTCCACATTTCTGAAGCAGGACGTAATGGGGGGGTGTTATCTCTTTTGTCGAAAATCAGCCGTTTTTGCTCGAACATTAAATGCCTCCAAATGGTATTTAATTAACTTCCCGGGGTGAAGAAACCCTTTTTGAGAACTCAGAGTGGGTAAATTGGCCATTTTCATGCACTTTTAAGCATTCCATAAATCTTGTGTTTAGGGCCCCTGGGAGCATGAAAATCACTTTAAACATGCTAATTTTAGGTCTAACACTGATGATCCACCTACAAATGTGAACTGACGTTCAAAAATAAAACATTTGAAAACGGACCATTTTCCACATTTCTGAAGCAGGACGTAATGGGGGGGTGTTATCTCTTTTGTCGAAAAACAGCCGTTTTTGCTCGAACATTAAATGCCTCCAAATGGTATTTAATTAACTTCCCGGGGTGAAGAAACCCTTTTTGAGAACTCAGAGTGGGTAAATTGGCCATTTTCATGCACTTTTAACCATTCCATAAATCTTGTGTTTAGGGCCCCTGGGAGCATGAAAATCACTTTAAACATGCTAATTTTAGCTCTAACACTGATGATCCACCTACAAATGTGAACTGACGTTCAAAAATAAAACATTTGAAAACGGACCATTTTCCACATTTCTGAAGCATGACGTAATGGGGGGGTGTTATCTCTTTTGTCGAAAATCAGCCGTTTTTGCTCGAACATTAAATGCCTCCAAATGGTATTTATTTCACTTCCCGAGCCCCTGGAAGCATGAAAATCACTTTAAACATGCTAATTTTAGCTGTAACACTGATGATCCACCTACAAATGTGAACTGACGTTCAAAAATAAAACATTTGAAAACGGACCATTTTCCACATTTCTGAAGCAGGACGTAATGGGGGGGTGTTATCTCTTTTGTCGAAAATCAGCCGTTTTTGCTCGAACATTAAATGCCTCCAAATGGTATTTAATTAACTTCCAGCGCCCCTGGAAGCATAAAAATCACTTTAAACATGCTAATTTTAGCTCTAACACTGATGATCCACCTACAAATGTGAACTGACGTTCAAAAATAAAACATTTGAAAACGGACCATTTTCCACATTTCTGAAGCAGGACGTAATGGGGGGGGGTTATCTCTTTTGTCGAAAATCAGCCGTTTTTGCTCGAACATTAAATGCCTCCAAATGGTATTTAATTAACTTCCCGCGGTGAAGAAACCCTTTTTGAGAACTCAGAGTGGGTAAATTGGCCATTTTCATGCACTTTTAACCATTCCATAAATCTTGTGTTTAGGGCCCCTGGGAGCATGAAAATCACTTTAAACATGCTAATTTTAGCTCTAACACTGATGATCCACCTACAAATGTGAACTGACGTTCAAAAATAAAACATTTGAAAACGGACCATTTTCCACATTTCTGAAGCAGGACGTAATGGGGGGGTGTTATCTCTTTTGTCGAAAATCAGCCGTTTTTGCTCGAACATTAAATGCCTCCAAATGGTATTTAATTAACTTCCCGAGCCCCTGGAAGCATGAAAATCACTTTAAACATGCTAATTTTAGCTCTAACACTGATGATCCACCTACAAATGTGAACTGACGTTCAAAAATAAAACATTTGAAAATGGACCATTTTCCACATTTCTGAAGCAGGACGTAATGGGGGGGTGTTATCTCTTTTGTCGAAAATCAGCCGTTTTTACTCGAACATTAAATGCCTCCAAATGGTATTTAATTAACTTCCAGCGCCCCTGGAAGCATAAAAATCACTTTAAACATGCTAATTTTAGCTCTAACACTGATGATCCACCTACAAATGTGAACTGACGTTCAAAAATAAAACATTTGAAAACGGACCATTTTCCACATTTCTGAAGCAGGACGTAATGGGGGGGTGTTATCTCTTTTGTCGAAAATCAGCCGTTTTTGCTCGAACATTAAATGCCTCCAAATGGTATTTATTTCACTTCCCGAGCCCCTGGAAGCATGAAAATCACTTTAAACATGCTAATTTTAGCTCTAACACTGATGATCCACCTACAAATGTGAACTGACATTCAAAAATAAAACATTTGAAAACGGACCATTTTCCACATTTCTGAAGCAGGACGTAATGGGGGGGTGTTATCTCTTTTGTCGAAAATCAGCCGTTTTTGCTCGAACATTAAATGCCTCCAAATGGTATTTAATTAACTTCCCGAGCCCCTGGAAGCATGAAAATCACTTTAAACATGCTAATTTTAGCTCTAACACTGATGATCCACCTACAAATGTGAACTGACGTTCAAAAATAAAACATTTGAAAACGGACCATTTTCCACATTTCTGAAGCAGGACGTAATGGGGGGGTGTTATCTCTTTTGTCGAAAATCAGCCGTTTTTGCTCGAACATTAAATGCCTCCAAATGGTATTTAATTAACTTCCCGGGGTGAAGAAACCCTTTTTGAGAACTCAGAGTGGGTAAATTGGCCATTTTCATGCACTTTTAAGCATTCCATAAATCTTGTGTTTAGGGCCCCTGGGAGCATGAAAATCACTTTAAACATGCTAATTTTAGCTCTAACACTGATGATCCACCTACAAATGTGAACTGACGTTCAAAAATAAAACATTTGAAAACGGACCATTTTCCACATTTCTGAAGCAGGACGTAATGGGGGGGTGTTATCTCTTTTGTCGAAAAACAGCCATTTTTGCTCGAACATTAAATGCCTCCAAATGGTATTTAATTAACTTCCCGGGGTGAAGAAACCCTTTTTGAGAACTCAGAGTGGGTAAATTGGCCATTTTCATGCACTTTTAACCATTCCATAAATCTTGTGTTTAGGGCCCCTGGGAGCATGAAAATCACTTTAAACATGCTAATTTTAGCTCTAACACTGATGATCCACCTACAAATGTGAACTGACGTTCAAAAATAAAACATTTGAAAACGGACCATTTTCCACATTTCTGAAGCATGACGTAATGGGGGGGTGTTATCTCTTTTGTCGAAAATCAGCCGTTTTTGCTCGAACATTAAATGCCTCCAAATGGTATTTATTTCACTTCCCGAGCCCCTGGAAGCATGAAAATCACTTTAAACATGCTAATTTTAGCTCTAACACTGATGATCCACCTACAAATGTGAACTGACGTTCAAAAATAAAACATTTGAAAACGGACCATTTTCCACATTTCTGAAGCAGGACGTAATGGGGGGGTGTTATCTCTTTTGTCGAAAATCAGCCGTTTTTGCTCGAACATTAAATGCCTCCAAATGGTATTTAATTAACTTCCAGCGCCCCTGGAAGCATAAAAATCACTTTAAACATGCTAATTTTAGCTCTAACACTGATGATCCACCTACAAATGTGAACTGACGTTCAAAAATAAAACATTTGAAAACGGACCATTTTCCACATTTCTGAAGCAGGACGTAATGGGGGGGTGTTATCTCTTTTGTCGAAAATCAGCCGTTTTTGCTCGAACATTAAATGCCTCCAAATGGTATTTAATTAACTTCCCGCGGTGAAGAAACCCTTTTTGAGAACTCAGAGTGGGTAAATTGGCCATTTTCATGCACTTTTAACCATTCCATAAATCTTGTGTTTAGGGCCCCTGGGAGCATGAAAATCACTTTAAACATGCTAATTTTAGCTCTAACACTGATGATCCACCTACAAATGTGAACTGACGTTCAAAAATAAAACATTTGAAAACGGACCATTTTCCACATTTCTGAAGCAGGACGTAATGGGGGGGTGTTATCTCTTTTGTCGAAAATCAGCCGTTTTTGCTCGAACATTAAATGCCTCCAAATGTTATTTAATTAACTTCCCGAGCCCCTGGAAGCATGACAATCACTTTAAACATGCTAATTTTAGCTCTAACACTGATGATCCACCTACAAATGTGAACTGACGTTCAAAAATAAAACATTTGAAAATGGACCATTTTCCACATTTCTGAAGCAGGACGTAATGGGGGGGTGTTATCTCTTTTGTCGAAAATCAGCCGTTTTTACTCGAACATTAAATGCCTCCAAATGGTATTTAATTAACTTCCAGCGCCCCTGGAAGCATAAAAATCACTTTAAACATGCTAATTTTAGCTCTAACACTGATGATCCACCTACAAATGTGAACTGACGTTCAAAAATAAAACATTTGAAAACGGACCATTTTCCACATTTCTGAAGCAGGACGTAATGGGGGGGTGTTATCTCTTTTGTCGAAAATCAGCCGTTTTTGCTCGAACATTAAATGCCTCCAAATGGTATTTATTTCACTTCCCGAGCCCCTGGAAGCATGAAAATCACTTTAAACATGCTAATTTTAGCTCTAACACTGATGATCCACCTACAAATGTGAACTGACATTCAAAAATAAAACATTTGAAAACTGACCATTTTCCACATTTCTGAAGCAGGACGTAATGGGGGGGTGTTATCTCTTTTGTCGAAAATCAGCCGTTTTTGCTCGAACATTAAATGCCTCCAAATGGTATTTAATTAACTTCCCGAGCCCCTGGAAGCATGAAAATCACTTTAAACATGCTAATTTTAGCTCTAACACTGATGATCCACCTACAAATGTGAACTGACGTTCAAAAATAAAACATTTGAAAACGGACCATTTTCCACATTTCTGAAGCAGGACGTAATGGGGGGGTGTTATCTCTTTTGTCGAAAATCAGCCGTTTTTGCTCGAACATTAAATGCCTCCAAATGGTATTTAATTAACTTCCCGGGGTGAAGAAACCCTTTTTGAGAACTCAGAGTGGGTAAATTGGCCATTTTCATGCACTTTTAACCATTCCATAAATCTTGTGTTTAGGGCCCCTGGGAGCATGAAAATCACTTTAAACATGCTAATTTTAGCTCTAACACTGATGATCCACCTACAAATGTGAACTGACGTTCAAAAATAAAACATTTGAAAACGGACCATTTTCCACATTTCTGAAGCAGGACGTAATGGGGGGGTGTTATCTCTTTTGTCGAAAATCAGCCGTTTTTGCTCGAACATTAAATGCCTCCAAATGGTATTTAATTAACTTCCCGGGGTGAAGAAACCCTTTTTGAGAACTCAGAGTGGGTAAATTGGCCATTTTCATGCACTTTTAACCATTCCATAAATCTTGTGTTTAGGGCCCCTGGAAGCATGAAAATCACTTTAAACATGCTAATTTTAGCTCTAACACTGATGATCCACCTACAAATGTGAACTGACGTTCAAAAATAAAACATTTGAAAACGGACCATTTTCCACATTTCTGAAGCAGGACGTAATGGGGGGGTGTTATCTCTTTTGTCGAAAATCAGCCGTTTTTGCTCGAACATTAAATGCCTCCAAATGGTATTTAATTAACTTCCCGAGCCCCTGGAAGCATGAAAATCACTTTAAACATGCTAATTTTAGCTCTAACACTGATGATCCACCTACAAATGTGAACTGACGTTCAAAAATAAAACATTTGAAAATGGACCATTTTCCACATTTCTGAAGCAGGACGTAATGGGGGGGTGTTATCTCTTTTGTCGAAAATCAGCCGTTTTTGCTCGAACATTAAATGCCTCCAAATGGTATTTATTTCACTTCCCGGGGTGAAGAAACCCTTTTTGAGAACTCAGAGTGGGTAAATTGGCCATTTTCATGCACTTTTAACCATTCCATAAATCTTGTGTTTAGGGCCCCTGGAAGCATGAAAATCACTTTAAACATGCTAATTTTAGCTCTAACACTGATGATCCACCTACAAATGTGAACTGACGTTCAAAAATAAAACATTTGAAAACGGACAATTTTCCACATTTCTGAAGCAGGACGTAATGGGGGGGTGTTATCTCTTTTGTCGAAAATCAGCCGTTTTTGCTCGAACATTAAATGCCTCCAAATGGTATTTAATTAACTTCCCGAGCCCCTGGAAGCATGAAAATCACTTTAAACATGCTAATTTTAGCTCTAACACTGATGATCCACCTACAAATGTGAACTGACGTTCAAAAATAAAACATTTGAAAATGGACCATTTTCCACATTTCTGAAGCAGGACGTAATGGGGGGGTGTTATCTCTTTTGTCGAAAATCAGCCGTTTTTGCTCGAACATTAAATGCCTCCAAATGGTATTTATTTCACTTCCCGAGCCCCTGGAAGTATGAAAATCACTTTAAACATGCTAATTTTAGCTCTAACACTGATGATCCACCTACAAATGTGAACTGACATTCAAAAATAAAACATTTGAAAACGGACCATTTTCCACATTTCTGAAGCAGGACGTAATGGGGGGGTGTTATCTCTTTTGTCGAAAATCAGCCGTTTTTGCTCGAACATTAAATGCCTCCAAATGGTATTTAATTAACTTCCCGGGGTGAAGAAACCCTTTTTGAGAACTCAGAGTGGGTAAATTGGCCATTTTCATGCACTTTTAACCATTCCATAAATCTTGTGTTTAGGGCCCCTGGAAGCATGAAAATCACTTTAAACATGCTAATTTTAGCTCTAACACTGATGATCCACCTACAAATGTGAACTGACGTTCAAAAATAAAACATTTGAAAACGGACCATTTTCCACATTTCTGAAGCAGGACGTAATGGGGGGTGTTATCTCTTTTGTCGAAAATCAGCCGTTTTTGCTCGAACATTAAATGCCTCCAAATGGTATTTAATTAACTTCCCGGGGTGAAGAAACCCTTTTTGAGAACTCAGAGTGGGTAAATTGGCCATTTTCATGCACTTTTAACCATTCCATAAATCTTGTGTTTAGGGCCCCTGGGAGCATGAAAATCACTTTAAACATGCTAATTTTAGCTCTAACACTGATGATCCACCTACAAATGTGAACTGACGTTCAAAAATAAAACATTTGAAAACGGACCATTTTCCACATTTCTGAAGCATGACGTAATGGGGGGTGTTATCTCTTTTGTCGAAAATCAGCCGTTTTTGCTCGAACATTAAATGCCTCCAAATGGTATTTATTTCACTTCCCGAGCCCCTGGAAGCATGAAAATCACTTTAAACATGCTAATTTTAGCTCTAACACTGATGATCCACCTACAAATGTGAACTGACGTTCAAAAATAAAACATTTGAAAACGGACCATTTTCCACATTTCTGAAGCAGGACGTAATGGGGGGGTGTTATCTCTTTTGTCGAAAATCAGCCGTTTTTGCTCGAACATTAAATGCCTCCAAATGGTATTTAATTAACTTCCAGCGCCCCTGGAAGCATAAAAATCACTTTAAACATGCTAATTTTAGCTCTAACACTGATGATCCACCTACAAATGTGAACTGACGTTCAAAAATAAAACATTTGAAAACGGACCATTTTCCACATTTCTGAAGCATGACGTAATGGGGGGGGTGTTATCTCTTTTGTCGAAAATCAGCCGTTTTTGCTCGAACATTAAATGCCTCCAAATGGTATTTAATTAACTTCCCGGGGTGAAGAAACCCTTTTTGAGAACTCAGAGTGGGTAAATTGGCCATTTTCATGCACTTTTAACCATTCCATAAATCTTGTGTTTAGGGCCCCTGGAAGCATGAAAATCACTTTAAACATGCTAATTTTAGCTCTAACACTGATGATCCACCTACAAATGTGAACTGACGTTCAAAAATAAAACATTTGAAAACGGACCATTTTCCACATTTCTGAAGCAGGACGTAATGGGGGGGTGTTATCTCTTTTGTCGAAAATCAGCCGTTTTTGCTCGAACATTAAATGCCTCCAAATGGTATTTAATTAACTTCCCGGGGTGAAGAAACCCTTTTTGAGAACTCAGAGTGGGTAAATTGGCCATTTTCATGCACTTTTAACCATTCCATAAATCTTGTGTTTAGGGCCCCTGGGAGCATGAAAATCACTTTAAACATGCTAATTTTAGCTCTAACACTGATGATCCACCTACAAATGTGAACTGACGTTCAAAAATAAAACATTTGAAAACGGACCATTTTCCACATTTCTGAAGCATGACGTAATGGGGGGTGTTATCTCTTTTGTCGAAAATCAGCCGTTTTTGCTCGAACATTAAATGCCTCCAAATGGTATTTATTTCACTTCCCGAGCCCCTGGAAGCATGAAAATCACTTTAAACATGCTAATTTTAGCTCTAACACTGATGATCCACCTACAAATGTGAACTGACGTTCAAAAATAAAACATTTGAAAACGGACCATTTTCCACATTTCTGAAGCATGACGTAATGGGGGGGTGTTATCTCTTTTGTCGAAAATCAGCCGTTTTTGCTCGAACATTAAATGCCTCCAAATGGTATTTATTTCACTTCCCGAGCCCCTGGAAGCATGAAAATCACTTTAAACATGCTAATTTTAGCTCTAACACTGATAATCCACCTACAAATGTGAACTGACGTTCAAAAATAAAACATTTGAAAACGGACCATTTTCCACATTTCTGAAGCATGACGTAATGGGGGGGTGTTATCTCTTTTGTCGAAAATCAGCCGTTTTTGCTCGAACATTAAATGCCTCCAAATGGTATTTAATTAACTTCCAGCGCCCCTGGAAGCATAAAAATCACTTTAAACATGCTAATTTTAGCTCTAACACTGATGATCCACCTACAAATGTGAACTGACGTTCAAAAATAAAACATTTGAAAACGGACCATTTTCCACATTTCTGAAGCAGGACGTAATGGGGGGGGTGTTATCTCTTTTGTCGAAAATCAGCCGTTTTTGCTCGAACATTAAATGCCTCCAAATGGTATTTATTTCACTTCCCGGGGTGAAGAAACCCTTTTTGAGAACTCAGAGTGGGTAAATTGGCCATTTTCATGCACTTTTAACCATTCCATAAATCTTGTGTTTAGGGCCCCTGGGAGCATGAAAATCACTTTAAACATGCTAATTTTAGCTCTAAAACTGATGATCCACCTACAAATGTGAACTGACGTTCAAAAATAAAACATTTGAAAACTGACCATTTTCCTCATTTCTGAAGCAGGACGTAATGGGGGGGTGTTATCTCTTTTGTCGAAAATCAGCCGTTTTTGCTCGAACATTAAATGCCTCCAAATGGTATTTATTTCACTTCCCGAGCCCCTGGAAGCATGAAAATCACTTTAAACATGCTAATTTTAGCTCTAACACTGATGATCCACCTACAAATGTGAACTGACGTTCAAAAATAAAACATTTGAAAACGGACCATTTTCCACATTTCTGAAGCAGGACGTAATGGGGGGGTGTTATCTCTTTTGTCGAAAATCAGCCGTTTTTGCTCGAACATTAAATGCCTCCAAATGGTATTTAATTAACTTCCCGAGCCCCTGGAAGCATGAAAATCACTTAAAACATGCTAATTTTAGCTCTAACACTGATGATCCACCTACAAATGTGAACTGACGTTCAAAAATAAAACATTTGAAAACGGACCATTTTCCACATTTCTGAAGCAGGACGTAATGGGGGGGTGTTATCTCTTTTGTCGAAAATCAGCCGTTTTTGCTCGAACATTAAATGCCTCCAAATGGTATTTAATTAACTTCCAGCGCCCCTGGAAGCATAAAAATCACTTTAAACATGCTAATTTTAGCTCTAACACTGATGATCCACCTACAAATGTGAACTGACGTTCAAAAATAAAACATTTGAAAACGGACCATTTTCCACATTTCTGAAGCAGGACGTAATGGGGGGGTGTTATCTCTTTTGTCGAAAATCAGCCGTTTTTGCTCGAACATTAAATGCCTCCAAATGGTATTTATTTCACTTCCCGAGCCCCTGGAAGCATGAAAATCACTTTAAACATGCTAATTTTAGCTCTAACACTGATGATCCACCTACAAATGTGAACTGACGTTCAAAAATAAAACATTTGAAAACGGACCATTTTCCACATTTCTGAAGCAGGACGTAATGGGGGGGTGTTATCTCTTTTGTCGAAAATCAGCCGTTTTTGCTCGAACATTAAATGCCTCCAAATGGTATTTAATTAACTTCCCGGGGTGAAGAAACCCTTTTTGAGAACTCAGAGTGGGTAAATTGGCCATTTTCATGCACTTTTAACCATTCCATAAATCTTGTGTTTAGGGCCCCTGGAAGCATGAAAATCACTTTAAACATGCTAATTTTAGCTCTAACACTGATGATCCACCTACAAATGTGAACTGACGTTCAAAAATAAAACATTTGAAAACGGACCATTTTCCACATTTCTGAAGCAGGACGTAATGGGGGGGTGTTATCTCTTTTGTCGAAAATCAGCCGTTTTTGCTCGAACATTAAATGCCTCCAAATGGTATTTAATTAACTTCCAGCGCCCCTGGAAGCATGAAAATCACTTTAAACATGCTAATTTTAGCTCTAACACTGATGATCCACCTACAAATGTGAACTGACGTTCAAAAATAAAACATTTGAAAACGGACCATTTTCCACATTTCTGAAGCAGGACGTAATGGGGGGGTGTTATCTCTTTTGTCGAAAATCAGCCGTTTTTGCTCGAACATTAAATGCCTCCAAATGGTATTTAATTAACTTCCAGCGCCCCTGGAAGCATGAAAATCACTTTAAACATGCTAATTTTAGCTCTAACACTGATGATCCACCTACAAATGTGAACTGACGTTCAAAAATAAAACATTTGAAAACGGACCATTTTCACATTTCTGAAGCATGACGTAATGGGGGGGTGTTATCTCTTTTGTCGAAAATCAGCCGTTTTTGCTCGAACATTAAATGCCTCCAAATGGTATTTATTTCACTTCCCGAGCCCCTGGAAGCATGAAAATCACTTTAAACATGCTAATTTTAGCTCTAACACTGATGATCCACCTACAAATGTGAACTGACGTTCAAAAATAAAACATTTGAAAACGGACCATTTTCCACATTTCTGAAGCAGGACGTAATGGGGGGGTGTTATCTCTTTTGTCGAAAATCAGCCGTTTTTGCTCGATAAATGCCTCCAAATGGTATTTATTTCACTTCCCGAGCCCCTGGGAGCATGAAAATCACTTTAAACATGCTAATTTTAGCTCTAACACTGATGATCCACCTACAAATGTGAACTGACGTTCAAAAATAAAACATTTGAAAACGGACCATTTTCCTCATTTCTGAAGCAGGACGTAATGGGGGGGTGTTATCTCTTTTGTCGAAAATCAGCCGTTTTTGCTCGAACATTAAATGCCTCCAAATGGTATTTATTTCACTTCCCGAGCCCCTGGAAGCATGAAAATCACTTTAAACATGCTAATTTTAGCTCTAACACTGATGATCCACCTACAAATGTGAACTGACGTTCAAAAATAAAACATTTGAAAACGGACCATTTTCCACATTTCTGAAGCAGGACGTAATGGGGGGGTGTTATCTCTTTTGTCGAAAATCAGCCGTTTTTGCTCGAACATTAAATGCCTCCAAATGGTATTTAATTAACTTCCCGAGCCCCTGGAAGCATGAAAATCACTTTAAACATGCTAATTTTAGCTCTAACACTGATGATCCACCTACAAATGTGAACTGACGTTCAAAAATAAAACATTTGAAAACGGACCATTTTCCACATTTCTGAAGCAGGACGTAATGGGGGGGTGTTATCTCTTTTGTCGAAAATCAGCCGTTTTTGCTCGAACATTAAATGCCTCCAAATGGTATTTAATTAACTTCCAGCGCCCCTGGAAGCATAAAAATCACTTTAAACATGCTAATTTTAGCTCTAACACTGATGATCCACCTACAAATGTGAACTGACGTTCAAAAATAAAACATTTGAAAACGGACCATTTTCCACATTTCTGAAGCAGGACGTAATGGGGGGGTGTTATCTCTTTTGTCGAAAATCAGCCGTTTTTGCTCGAACATTAAATGCCTCCAAATGGTATTTATTTCACTTCCCGAGCCCCTGGAAGCATGAAAATCACTTTAAACATGCTAATTTTAGCTCTAACACTGATGATCCACCTACAAATGTGAACTGACGTTCAAAAATAAAACATTTGAAAACGGACCATTTTCCACATTTCTGAAGCAGGACGTAATGGGGCGGTGTTATCTCTTTTGTCGAAAATCAGCCGTTTTTGCTCGAACATTAAATGCCTCCAAATGGTATTTATTTCACTTCCCGGGGTGAAGAAACCCTTTTTGAGAACTCAGAGTGGGTAAATTGGCCATTTTCATGCACTTTTAACCATTCCATAAATCTTGTGTTTAGGGCCCCTGGAAGCATGAAAATCACTTTAAACATGCTAATTTTAGCTCTAACACTGATGATCCACCTACAAATGTGAACTGACGTTCAAAAATAAAACATTTGAAAACGGACCATTTTCCACATTTCTGAAGCAGGACGTAATGGGGGGGTGTTATCTCTTTTGTCGAAAATCAGCCATTTTTGCTCGAACATTAAATGCCTCCAAATGGTATTTAATTAACTTCCCGGGGTAAAGAAACCCTTTTTGAGAACTCAGAGTGGGTAAATTGACCATTTTCATGCACTTTTAACCATTCCATAAATCTTGTGTTTAGAGCCCCTGGAAGCATGAAAATCACTTAAAACATGCTAATTTTAGCTCTAACACTGATGATCCACCTACAAATGTGAACTGACGTTCAAAAATAAAACATTTGAAAACGGACCATTTTCCACATTTCTGAAGCAGGACGTAATGGGGGGGTGTTATCTCTTTTGTCGAAAATCAGCCGTTTTTGCTCGAACATTAAATGCCTCCAAATGGTATTTAATTAACTTCCAGCGCCCCTGGAAGCATAAAAATCACTTTAAACATGCTAATTTTAGCTCTAACACTGATGATCCACCTACAAATGTGAACTGACGTTCAAAAATAAAACATTTGAAAACGGACCATTTTCCACATTTCTGAAGCAGGACGTAATGGGGGGGTGTTATCTCTTT
Organism: Lissotriton vulgaris; assembly: GCF_964263255.1. Classification (NCBI taxonomy): domain Eukaryota; kingdom Metazoa; phylum Chordata; class Amphibia; order Caudata; family Salamandridae; genus Lissotriton; species Lissotriton vulgaris. Next base: position 246,021 of record NW_028254647.1, read on the forward strand.
TGTCGAAAATCAGCAGTTTTTGCTCGAACATTAAATGCCTCCAAATGGTATTTATTTCACTTCCCGAGCCCCTGGAAGCATGAAAATCACTTTAAACATGCTAATTTTAGCTCTAACACTGATGATCCACCTACAAATGTGAACTGACGTTCAAAAATTAAAAAACATTTGAAAACGGACCATTTTCCACATTTCTGAAGCAGGACGTAATGGGGGGGTGTTATCTCTTTTGTCGAAAATCAGCCGTTTTTGCTCGAACATTAAATGCCTCCAAATGGTATTTAATTAACTTCCCGGGGTGAAGAAACCCTTTTTGAGAACTCAGAGTGGGTAAATTGGCCATTTTCATGCACTTTTAACCATTCCATAAATCTTGTGTTTAGGGCCCCTGGAAGCATGAAAATCACTTTAAACATGCTAATTTTAGCTCTAACACTGATGATCCACCTACAAATGTGAACTGACGTTCAAAAATAAAACATTTGAAAACGGACCATTTTCCACATTTCTGAAGCAGGACGTAATGGGGGGGTGTTATCTCTTTTGTCGAAAATCAGCCGTTTTTGCTCGAACATTAATTGCCTCCAAATGGTATTTAATTAACTTCCAGCGCCCCTGGAAGCATGAAAATCACTTTAAACATGCTAATTTTAGCTCTAACACTGATGATCCACCTACAAATGTGAACTGACGTTCAAAAATAAAACATTTGAAAACGGACCATTTTCACATTTCTGAAGCATGACGTAATGGGGGGGTGTTATCTCTTTTGTCGAAAATCAGCCGTTTTTGCTCGAACATTAAATGCCTCCAAATGGTATTTATTTCACTTCCCGAGCCCCTGGAAGCATGAAAATCACTTTAAACATGGTAATTTTAGCTCTAACACTGATGATCCACCTACAAATGTGAACTGACGTTCAAAAATAAAACATTTGAAAACGGACCATTTTCCACATTTCTGAAGCATGACGTAATGGGGGGGTGTTATCTCTTTTGTCGAAAATCAGCCGTTTTTGCTCGAACATTAAATGCCTCCAAATGGTATTTAATTAACTTCCCGGGGTGAAGAAACCCTTTTTGAGAACTCAGAGTGGGTAAATTGGCCATTTTCATGCACTTTTAACCATTCCATAAATCTTGTGTTTAGGGCCCCTGGGAGCATGAAAATCACTTTAAACATGCTAATTTTAGCTCTAACACTGATGATCCACCTACAAATGTGAACTGACGTTCAAAAATAAAACATTTGAAAACGGACCATTTTCCACATTTCTGAAGCAGGACGTAATGGGGGGGTGTTATCTCTTTTGTCGAAAAACAGCCGTTTTTGCTCGAACATTAAATGCCTCCAAATGGTATTTAATTAACTTCCCGGGGTGAAGAAACCCTTTTTGAGAACTCAGAGTGGGTAAATTGGCCATTTTCATGCACTTTTAACCATTCCATAAATCTTGTGTTTAGGGCCCCTGGGAGCATGAAAATCACTTTAAACATGCTAATTTTAGCTCTAACACTGATGATCCACCTACAAATGTGAACTGACGTTCAAAAATAAAACATTTGAAAACGGACCATTTTCCACATTTCTGAAGCATGACGTAATGGGGGGGTGTTATCTCTTTTGTCGAAAATCAGCCGTTTTTGCTCGAACATTAAATGCCTCCAAATGGTATTTAATTAACTTCCAGCGCCCCTGGAAGCATAAAAATCACTTTAAACATGCTAATTTTAGCTCTAACACTGATGATCCACCTACAAATGTGAACTGACGTTCAAAAATAAAACATTTGAAAACGGACCATTTTCCACATTTCTGAAGCAGGACGTAATGGGGGGGTGTTATCTCTTTTGTCGAAAATCAGCCGTTTTTGCTCGAACATTAAATGCCTCCAAATGGTATTTATTTCACTTCCCGAGCCCCTGGAAGCATGAAAATCACTTTAAACATGCTAATTTTAGCTCTAACACTGATGATCCACCTACAAATGTGAACTGACATTCAAAAATAAAACATTTGAAAACGGACCATTTTCCACATTTCTGAAGCAGGACGTAATGGGGGGGTGTTATCTCTTTTGTCGAAAATCAGCCGTTTTTGCTCGAACATTAAATGCCTCCAAATGGTATTTAATTAACTTCCCGAGCCCCTGGAAGCATGAAAATCACTTTAAACATGCTAATTTTAGCTCTAACACTGATGATCCACCTACAAATGTGAACTGACGTTCAAAAATAAAACATTTGAAAACGGACCATTTTCCACATTTCTGAAGCAGGACGTAATGGGGGGGTGTTATCTCTTTTGTCGAAAATCAGCCGTTTTTGCTCGAACATTAAATGCCTCCAAATGGTATTTAATTAACTTCCCGGGGTGAAGAAACCCTTTTTGAGAACTCAGAGTGGGTAAATTGGCCATTTTCATGCACTTTTAACCATTCCATAAATCTTGTGTTTAGGGCCCCTGGAAGCATGAAAATCACTTTAAACATGCTAATTTTAGCTCTAACACTGATGATCCACCTACAAATGTGAACTGACGTTCAAAAATAAAACATTTGAAAACGGACCATTTTCCACATTTCTGAAGCAGGACGTAATGGGGGGGTGTTATCTCTTTTGTCGAAAATCAGCCGTTTTTGCTCGAACATTAAATTCCTCCAAATGGTATTTAATTAACTTCCAGCGCCCCTGGAAGCATGAAAATCACTTTAAACATGCTAATTTTAGCTCTAACACTGATGATCCACCTACAAATGTGAACTGACGTTCAAAAATAAAACATTTGAAAACGGACCATTTTCACATTTCTGAAGCATGACGTAATGGGGGGGGGTTTTATCTCTTTTGTCGAAAATCAGCCGTTTTTGCTCGAACATTAAATGCCTCCAAATGGTATTTATTTCACTTCCCGAGCCCCTGGAAGCATGAAAATCACTTTAAACATGCTAATTTTAGCTCTAACACTGATGATCCACCTACAAATGTGAACTGACGTTCAAAAATAAAACATTTGAAAACGGACCATTTTCCACATTTCTGAAGCATGACGTAATGGGGGGGTGTTATCTCTTTTGTCGAAAATCAGCCGTTTTTGCTCGAACATTAAATGCCTCCAAATGGTATTTAATTAACTTCCCGGGGTGAAGAAACCCTTTTTGAGAACTCAGAGTGGGTAAATTGGCCATTTTCATGCACTTTTAACCATTCCATAAATCTTGTGTTTAGGGCCCCTGGGAGCATGAAAATCACTTTAAACATGCTAATTTTAGCTCTAACACTGATGATCCACCTACAAATGTGAACTGACGTTCAAAAATAAAACATTTGAAAACGGACCATTTTCCACATTTCTGAAGCAGGACGTAATGGGGGGGTGTTATCTCTTTTGTCGAAAATCAGCCGTTTTTGCTCGAACATTAAATGCCTCCAAATGGTATTTAATTAACTTCCCAGGGTGAAGAAACCCTTTTTGAGAACTCAGAGTGGGTAAATTGGCCATTTTCATGCACTTTTAACCATTCCATAAATCTTGTGTTTAGGGCCCCTGGGAGCATGAAAATCACTTTAAACATGCTAATTTTAGCTCTAACACTGATGATCCACCTACAAATGTGAACTGACGTTCAAAAATAAAACATTTGAAAACGGACCATTTTCCACATTTCTGAAGCATGACGTAATGGGGGGTGTTATCTCTTTTGTCGAAAATCAGCCGTTTTTGCTCGAACATTAAATGCCTCCAAATGGTATTTATTTCACTTCCCGAGCCCCTGGAAGCATGAAAATCACTTTAAACATGCTAATTTTAGCTCTAACACTGATGATCCACCTACAAATGTGAACTGACGTTCAAAAATAAAACATTTGAAAACGGACCATTTTCCACATTTCTGAAGCAGGACGTAATGGGGGGGTGTTATCTCTTTTGTCGAAAATCAGCCGTTTTTGCTCGAACATTAAATGCCTCCAAATGGTATTTAATTAACTTCCAGCGCCCCTGGAAGCATAAAAATCACTTTAAACATGCTAATTTTAGCTCTAACACTGATGATCCACCTACAAATGTGAACTGACGTTCAAAAATAAAACATTTGAAAACGGACCATTTTCCACATTTCTGAAGCATGACGTAATTGGGGGGGGGTGTTATCTCTTTTGTCGAAAATCAGCCGTTTTTGCTCGAACATTAAATGCCTCCAAATGGTATTTAATTAACTTCCCGGGGTGAAGAAACCCTTTTTGAGAACTCAGAGTGGGTAAATTGGCCATTTTCATGCACTTTTAACCATTCCATAAATCCTGTGTTTAGGGCCCCTGGGAGCATGAAAATCACTTTAAACATGCTAATTTTAGCTCTAACACTGATGATCCACCTACAAATGTGAACTGACGTTCAAAAATAAAACATTTGAAAACGGACCATTTTCCACATTTCTGAAGCATGACGTAATGGGGGGGTGTTATCTCTTTTGTCGAAAATCAGCCGTTTTTGCTCGAACATTAAATGCCTCCAAATGGTATTTATTTCACTTCCCGAGCCCCTGGAAGCATGAAAATCACTTTAAACATGCTAATTTTAGCTCTAACACTGATGATCCACCTACAAATGTGAACTGACGTTCAAAAATAAAACATTTGAAAACGGACCATTTTCCACATTTCTGAAGCAGGACGTAATGGGGGGGTGTTATCTCTTTTGTCGAAAATCAGCCGTTTTTGCTCGAACATTAAATGCCTCCAAATGGTATTTCATTAACTTCCAGCGCCCCTGGAAGCATAAAAATCACTTTAAACATGCTAATTTTAGCTCTAACACTGATGATCCACCTACAAATGTGAACTGACGTTTAAAAATAAAACATTTGAAAACTGACCATTTTCCACATTTCTGAAGCATGACGTAATGGGGGGGGTGTTATCTCTTTTGTCGAAAATCAGCCGTTTTTGCTCGAACATTAAATGCCTCCAAATGGTATTTAATTAACTTCCCGGGGTGAAGAAACCCTTTTTGAGAACTCAGAGTGGGTAAATTGGCCATTTTCATGCACTTTCAACCATTCCATAAATCTTGTGTTTAGGGCCCCTGGAAGCATGAAAATCACTTTAAACATGCTAATTTTAGCTCTAACACTGATGATCCACCTACAAATGTGAACTGACGTTCAAAAATAAAACATTTGAAAACGGACCATTTTCCACATTTCTGAAGCAGGACGTAATGGGGGGGTGTTATCTCTTTTGTCGAAAATCAGCCGTTTTTGCTCGAACATTAAATGCCTCCAAATGGTATTTAATTAACTTCCCGGGGTGAAGAAACCCTTTTTGAGAACTCAGAGTGGGTAAATTGGCCATTTTCATGCACTTTTAACCATTCCATAAATCTTGTGTTTAGGGCCCCTGGGAGCATGAAAATCACTTTAAACATGCTAATTTTAGCTCTAACACTGATGATCCACCTACAAATGTGAACTGACGTTCAAAAATAAAACATTTGAAAACGGACCATTTTCCACATTTCTGAAGCATGACGTAATGGGGGGTGTTATCTCTTTTGTCGAAAATCAGCCGTTTTTGCTCGAACATTAAATGCCTCCAAATGGTATTTATTTCACTTCCCGAGCCCCTGGAAGCATGAAAATCACTTTAAACATGCTAATTTTAGCTCTAACACTGATGATCCACCTACAAATGTGAACTGACGTTCAAAAATAAAACATTTGAAAACGGACCATTTTCCACATTTCTGAAGCATGACGTAATGGGGGGGTGTTATCTCTTTTGTCGAAAATCAGCCGTTTTTGCTCGAACATTAAATGCCTCCAAATGGTATTTATTTCACTTCCCGAGCCCCTGGAAGCATGAAAATCACTTTAAACATGCTAATTTTAGCTCTAACACTGATGATCCACCTACAAATGTGAACTGACGTTCAAAAATAAAACATTTGAAAACGGACCATTTTCCACATTTCTGAAGCATGACGTAATGGGGGGGTGTTATCTCTTTTGTCGAAAATCAGCCGTTTTTGCTCGAACATTAAATGCCTCCAAATGGTATTTAATTAACTTCCAGCGCCCCTGGAAGCATAAAAATCACTTTAAACATGCTAATTTTAGCTCTAACACTGATGATCCACCTACAAATGTGAACTGACGTTCAAAAATAAAACATTTGAAAACGGACCATTTTCCACATTTCTGAAGCAGGACGTAATGGGGGGGTGTTATCTCTTTTGTCGAAAATCAGCCGTTTTTGCTCGAACATTAAATGCCTCCAAATGGTATTTAATTAACTTCCAGCGCCCCTGGAAGCATGAAAATCACTTTAAACATGCTAATTTTAGCTCTAACACTGATGATCCACCTACAAATGTGAACTGACGTTCAAAAATAAAACATTTGAAAACGGACCATTTTCCACATTTCTGAAGCATGACGTAATGGGGGGGTGTTATCTCTTTTGTCGAAAATCAGCCGTTTTTGCTCGAACATTAAATGCCTCCAAATGGTATTTATTTCACTTCCCGAGCCCCTGGAAGCATGAAAATCACTTTAAACATGCTAATTTTAGCTCTAACACTGATGATCCACCTACAAATGTGAACTGACGTTCAAAAATAAAACATTTTAAAACGGACCATTTTCCACATTTCTGAAGCATGACGTAATGGGGGGGTGTTATCTCTTTTGTCGATAATCAGCCGTTTTTGCTCGAACATTAAATGCCTCCAAATGGTATTTATTTCACTTCCCGAGCCCCTGGAAGCATGAAAATCACTTTAAACATGCTAATTTTAGCTCTAACACTGATGATCCACCTACAAATGTGAACTGACGTTCAAAAATAAAACATTTGAAAACGGACTATTTTCCACATTTCTGAAGCATGATGTAATGGGGGGGTGTTATCTCTTTTGTCGAAAATCAGCCGTTTTTGCTCGAACATTAAATGCCTCCAAATGGTATTTAATTAACTTCCAGAGCCCCTGGAAGCATGAAAATCACTTTAAACATGCTAATTTTAGCTCTAACACTGATGATCCACCTACAAATGTGAACTGACGTTCAAAAATAAAACATTTGAAAACGGACCATTTTCCACATTTCTGAAGCAGGACGTAATGGGGGGGTGTTATCTCTTTTGTCGAAAATCAGCCGTTTTTGCTCGAACATTAAATGCCTCCAAATGGTATTTAATTAACTTCCCGGGGTGAAGAAACCCTTTTTGAGAACTCAGAGTGGGTAAATTGGCCATTTTCATGCACTTTTAACCATTCCATAAATCTTGTGTTTAGGGCCCCTGGAAGCATGAAAATCACTTTAAACATGCTAATTTTAGCTCTAACACTGATGATCCACCTACAAATGTGAACTGACGTTCAAAAATAAAACATTTGAAAACGGACCATTTTCCACATTTCTGAAGCAGGACGTAATGGGGGGGTGTTATCTCTTTTGTCGAAAATCAGCCGTTTTTGCTCGAACATTAAATGCCTCCAAATGGTATTTAATTAACTTCCCGAGCCCCTGGAAGCATGAAAATCACTTTAAACATGCTAATTTTAGCTCTAACACTGATGATCCACCTACAAATCTGAACTGACGTTCAAAAATAAAACATTTGAAAATGGACCATTTTCCACATTTCTGAAGCAGGACGTAATGGGGGGGTGTTATCTCTTTTGTGGAAAATCAGCCGTTTTTGCTCGAACATTAAATGCCTCCAAATGGTATTTATTTCACTTCCCGGGGTGAAGAAACCCTTTTTGAGAACTCAGAGTGGGTAAATTGGCCATTTTCATGCACTTTTAACCATTCCATAAATCTTGTGTTTAGGGCCCCTGGAAGCATGAAAATCACTTTAAACATGCTAATTTTAGCTCTAACACTGATGATCCACCTACAAATGTGAACTGACGTTCAAAAATAAAACATTTGAAAACGGACCATTTTCCACATTTCTGAAGCAGGACGTAATGGGGGGGTGTTATCTCTTTTGTCGAAAATCAGCCGTTTTTGCTCGAACATTAAATGCCTCCAAATGGTATTTAATTAACTTCCCGAGCCCCTGGAAGCATGAAAATCACTTTAAACATGCTAATTTTAGCTCTAACACTGATGATCCACCTACAAATGTGAACTGACGTTCAAAAATAAAACATTTGAAAATGGACCATTTTCCACATTTCTGAAGCAGGACGTAATGGGGGGGTGTTATCTCTTTTGTCGAAAATCAGCCGTTTTGCTCGAACATTAAATGCCTCCAAATGGTATTTATTTCACTTCCCGAGCCCCTGGAAGTATGAAAATCACTTTAAACATGCTAATTTTAGCTCTAACACTGATGATCCACCTACAAATGTGAACTGACATTCAAAAATAAAACATTTGAAAACGGACCATTTTCCACATTTCTGAAGCAGGACGTAATGGGGGGGTGTTATCTCTTTTGTCGAAAATCAGCCGTTTTTGCTCGAACATTAAATGCCTCCAAATGGTATTTAATTAACTTCCCGGGGTGAAGAAACCCTTTTTGAGAACTCAGAGTGGGTAAATTGGCCATTTTCATGCACTTTTAAGCATTCCATAAATCTTGTGTTTAGGGCCCCTGGGAGCATGAAAATCACTTTAAACATGCTAATTTTAGCTCTAACACTGATGATCCACCTACAAATGTGAACTGACGTTCAAAAATAAAACATTTGAAAACGGACCATTTTCCACATTTCTGAAGCAGGACGTAATGGGGGGGTGTTATCTCTTTTGTCGAAAAACAGCCGTTTTTGCTCGAACATTAAATGCCTCCAAATGGTATTTAATTAACTTCCCGGGGTGAAGAAACCCTTTTTGAGAACTCAGAGTGGGTAAATTGGCCATTTTCATGCACTTTTAACCATTCCATAAATCTTGTGTTTAGGGCCCCTGGGAGCATGAAAATCACTTTAAACATGCTAATTTTAGCTCTAACACTGATGATCCACCTACAAATGTGAACTGACGTTCAAAAATAAAACATTTGAAAACGGACCATTTTCCACATTTCTGAAGCATGACGTAATGGGGGGGTGTTATCTCTTTTGTCGAAAATCAGGCGTTTTTGCTCGAACATTAAATGCCTCCAAATGGTATTTATTTCACTTCCCGAGCCCCTGGAAGCATGAAAATCACTTTAAACATGCTAATTTTAGCTCTAACACTGATGATCCACCTACAAATGTGAACTGACGTTCAAAAATAAAACATTTGAAAACGGACCATTTTCCACATTTCTGAAGCAGGACGTAATGGGGGGGTGTTATCTCTTTTGTCGAAAATCAGCCGTTTTTGCTCGAACATTAAATGCCTCCAAATGGTATTTAATTAACTTCCAGCGCCCCTGGAAGCATAAAAATCACTTTAAACATGCTAATTTTAGCTCTAACACTGATGATCCACCTACAAATGTGAACTGACGTTCAAAAATAAAACATTTGAAAACGGACCATTTTCCACATTTCTGAAGCAGGACGTAATGGGGGGGTGTTATCTCTTTTGTCGAAAATCAGCCGTTTTTGCTCGAACATTAAATGCCTCCAAATGGTATTTAATTAACTTCCCGCGGTGAAGAAACCCTTTTTGAGAACTCAGAGTGGGTAAATTGGCCATTTTCATGCACTTTTAACCATTCCATAAATCTTGTGTTTAGGGCCCCTGGGAGCATGAAAATCACTTTAAACATGCTAATTTTAGCTCTAACACTGATGATCCACCTACAAATGTGAACTGACGTTCAAAAATAAAACATTTGAAAACGGACCATTTTCCACATTTCTGAAGCAGGACGTAATGGGGGGGGTGTTATCTCTTTTGTCGAAAATCAGCCGTTTTTGCTCGAACATTAAATGCCTCCAAATGTTATTTAATTAACTTCCCGAGCCCCTGGAAGCATGAAAATCACTTTAAACATGCTAATTTTAGCTCTAACACTGATGATCCACCTACAAATGTGAACTGACGTTCAAAAATAAAACATTTGAAAATGGACCATTTTCCACATTTCTGAAGCAGGACGTAATGGGGGGGTGTTATCTCTTTTGTCGAAAATCAGCCGTTTTTACTCGAACATTAAATGCCTCCAAATGGTATTTAATTAACTTCCAGCGCCCCTGGAAGCATAAAAATCACTTTAAACATGCTAATTTTAGCTCTAACACTGATGATCCACCTACAAATGTGAACTGACGTTCAAAAATAAAACATTTGAAAACGGACCATTTTCCACATTTCTGAAGCAGGACGTAATGGGGGGGTGTTATCTCTTTTGTCGAAAATCAGCCGTTTTTGCTCGAACATTAAATGCCTCCAAATGGTATTTATTTCACTTCCCGAGCCCCTGGAAGCATGAAAATCACTTTAAACATGCTAATTTTAGCTCTAACACTGATGATCCACCTACAAATGTGAACTGACATTCAAAAATAAAACATTTGAAAACGGACCATTTTCCACATTTCTGAAGCAGGACGTAATGGGGGGGTGTTATCTCTTTTGTCGAAAATCAGCCGTTTTTGCTCGAACATTAAATGCCTCCAAATGGTATTTAATTAACTTCCCGAGCCCCTGGAAGCATGAAAATCACTTTAAACATGCTAATTTTAGCTCTAACACTGATGATCCACCTACAAATGTGAACTGACGTTCAAAAATAAAACATTTGAAAACGGACCATTTTCCACATTTCTGAAGCAGGACGTAATGGGGGGGTGTTATCTCTTTTGTCGAAAATCAGCCGTTTTTGCTCGAACATTAAATGCCTCCAAATGGTATTTAATTAACTTCCCGGGGTGAAGAAACCCTTTTTGAGAACTCAGAGTGGGTAAATTGGCCATTTTCATGCACTTTTAACCATTCCATAAATCTTGTGTTTAGGGCCCCTGGGAGCATGAAAATCACTTTAAACATGCTAATTTTAGCTCTAACACTGATGATCCACCTACAAATGTGAACTGACGTTCAAAAATAAAACATTTGAAAACGGACCATTTTCCACATTTCTGAAGCATGACGTAATGGGGGGTGTTATCTCTTTTGTCGAAAATCAGCCGTTTTTGCTCGAACATTAAATGCCTCCAAATGGTATTTATTTCACTTCCCGAGCCCCTGGAAGCATGAAAATCACTTTAAACATGCTAATTTTAGCTCTAACACTGATGATCCACCTACAAATGTGAACTGACGTTCAAAAATAAAACATTTGAAAACGGACCATTTTCCACATTTCTGAAGCATGACGTAATGGGGGGGTGTTATCTCTTTTGTCGAAAATCAGCCGTTTTTGCTCGAACATTAAATGCCTCCAAATGGTATTTATTTCACTTCCCGAGCCCCTGGAAGCATGAAAATCACTTTAAACATGCTAATTTTAGCTCTAACACTGATGATCCACCTACAAATGTGAACTGACGTTCAAAAATAAAACATTTGAAAACGGACCATTTTCCACATTTCTGAAGCATGACGTAATGGGGGGGTGTTATCTCTTTTGTCGAAAATCAGCCGTTTTTGCTCGAACATTAAATGCCTCCAAATGGTATTTAATTAACTTCCAGCGCCCCTGGAAGCATAAAAATCACTTTAAACATGCTAATTTTAGCTCTAACACTGATGATCCACCTACAAATGTGAACTGACGTTCAAAAATAAAACATTTGAAAACGGACCATTTTCCACATTTCTGAAGCAGGACGTAATGGGGGGGTGTTATCTCTTTTGTCGAAAATCAGCCGTTTTTGCTCGAACATTAAATGCCTCCAAATGGTATTTAATTAACTTCCAGCGCCCCTGGAAGCATGAAAATCACTTTAAACATGCTAATTTTAGCTCTAACACTGATGATCCACCTACAAATGTGAACTGACGTTCAAAAATAAAACATTGGAAAACGGACCATTTTCCACATTTCTGAAGCATGACGTAATGGGGGGGTGTTATCTCTTTTGTCGAAAATCAGCCGTTTTTGCTCGAACATTAAATGCCTCCAAATGGTATTTATTTCACTTCCCGAGCCCCTGGAAGCATGAAAATCACTTTAAACATGCTAATTTTAGCTCTAACACTGATGATCCACCTACAAATGTGAACTGACGTTCAAAAATAAAACATTTTAAAACGGACCATTTTCCACATTTCTGAAGCATGACGTAATGGGGGGGTGTTATCTCTTTTGTCGATAATCAGCCGTTTTTGCTCGAACATTAAATGCCTCCAAATGGTATTTATTTCACTTCCCGAGCCCCTGGAAGCATGAAAATCACTTTAAACATGCTAATTTTAGCTCTAACACTGATGATCCACCTACAAATGTGAACTGACGTTCAAAAATAAAACATTTGAAAACGGACCATTTTCCACATTTCTGAAGCATGATGTAATGGGGGGGTGTTATCTCTTTTGTCGAAAATCAGCCGTTTTTGCTCGAACATTAAATGCCTCCAAATGGTATTTAATTAACTTCCCGAGCCCCTGGAAGCATGAAAATCACTTTAAACATGCTAATTTTAGCTCTAACACTGATGATCCACCTACAAATGTGAACTGACGTTCAAAAATAAAACATTTGAAAACGGACCATTTTCCACATTTCTGAAGCAGGACGTAATGGGGGGGGTGTTATCTCTTTTGTCGAAAATCAGCCGTTTTTGCTCGAACATTAAATGCCTCCAAATGGTATTTAATTAACTTCCCGGGGTGAAGAAACCCTTTTTGAGAACTCAGAGTGGGTAAATTGGCCATTTTCATGCACTTTTAACCATTCCATAAATCTTGTGTTTAGGGCCCCTGGGAGCATGAAAATCACTTTAAACATGCTAATTTTAGCTCTAACACTGATGATCCACCTACAAATGTGAACTGACGTTCAAAAATAAAACATTTGAAAACGGACCATTTTCCACATTTCTGAAGCAGGACGTAATGGGGGGGTGTTATCTCTTTTGTCGAAAATCAGCCGTTTTTGCTCGAACATTAAATGCCTCCAAATGGTATTTAATTAACTTCCCGGGGTGAAGAAACCCTTTTTGAGAACTCAGAGTGGGTAAATTGGCCATTTTCATGCACTTTTAACCATTCCATAAATCTTGTGTTTAGGGCCCCTGGAAGCATGAAAATCACTTTAAACATGCTAATTTTAGCTCTAACACTGATGATCCACCTACAAATGTGAACTGACGTTCAAAAATAAAACATTTGAAAACGGACCATTTTCCACATTTCTGAAGCAGGACGTAATGGGGGGGTGTTATCTCTTTTGTCGAAAATCAGCCGTTTTTGCTCGAACATTAAATGCCTCCAAATGGTATTTAATTAACTTCCAGCGCCCCTGGAAGCATGAAAATCACTTTAAACATGCTAATTTTAGCTCTAACACTGATGATCCACCTACAAATGTGAACTGACGTTCAAAAATAAAACATTTGAAAACGGACCATTTTCCACATTTCTGAAGCATGACGTAATGGGGGGGTGTTATCTCTTTTGTCGAAAATCAGCCGTTTTTGCTCGAACATTAAATGCCTCCAAATGGTATTTATTTCACTTCCCGAGCCCCTGGAAGCATGAAAATCACTTTAAACATGCTAATTTTAGCTCTAACACTGATGATCCACCTACAAATGTGAACTGACGTTCAAAAATAAAACATTTGAAAACGGACCATTTTCCACATTTCTGAAGCATGACGTAATGGGGGGGTGTTATCTCTTTTGTCGAAAATCAGCCGTTTTTGCTCGAACATTAAATGCCTCCAAATGGTATTTAATTAACTTCCAGCGCCCCTGGAAGCATAAAAATCACTTTAAACATGCTAATTTTAGCTCTAACACTGATGATCCACCTACAAATGTGAACTGACGTTCAAAAATAAAACATTTGAAAACGGACCATTTTCCACATTTCTGAAGCAGGACGTAATGGGGGGGTGTTATCTCTTTTGTCGAAAATCAGCCGTTTTTGCTCGAACATTAAATGCCTCCAAATGGTATTTAATTAACTTCCAGCGCCCCTGGAAGCATGAAAATCACTTTAAACATGCTAATTTTAGCTCTAACACTGATGATCCACCTACAAATGTGAACTGACGTTCAAAAATAAAACATTTGAAAACGGACCATTTTCCACATTTCTGAAGCATGACGTAATGGGGGGGTGTTATCTCTTTTGTCGAAAATCAGCTGTTTTTGCTCGAACATTAAATGCCTCCAAATGGTATTTATTTCACTTCCCGAGCCCCTGGAAGCATGAAAATCACTTTAAACATGCTAATTTTAGCTCTAACACTGATGATCCACCTACAAATGTGAACTGACGTTCAAAAATAAAACATTTTAAAACGGACCATTTTCCACATTTCTGAAGCATGACGTAATGGGGGGGTGTTATCTCTTTTGTCGATAATCAGCCGTTTTTGCTCGAACATTAAATGCCTCCAAATGGTATTTATTTCACTTCCCGAGCCCCTGGAAGCATGAAAATCACTTTAAACATGCTAATTTTAGCTCTAACACTGATGATCCACCTACAAATGTGAACTGACGTTCAAAAATAAAACATTTGAAAACGGACCATTTTCCACATTTCTGAAGCATGATGTAATGGGGGGGTGTTATCTCTTTTGTCGAAAATCAGCCGTTTTTGCTCGAACATTAAATGCCTCCAAATGGTATTTAATTAACTTCCCGAGCCCCTGGAAGCATGAAAATCACTTTAAACATGCTAATTTTAGCTCTAACACTGATGATCCACCTACAAATGTGAACTGACGTTCAAAAATAAAACATTTGAAAACGGACCATTTTCCACATTTCTGAAGCAGGACGTAATGGGGGGGGTGTTATCTCTTTTGTCGAAAATCAGCCGTTTTTGCTCGAACATTAAATGCCTCCAAATGGTATTTAATTAACTTCCCGGGGTGAAGAAACCCTTTTTGAGAACTCAGAGTGGGTAAATTGGCCATTTTCATGCACTTTTAACCATTCCATAAATCTTGTGTTTAGGGCCCCTGGGAGCATGAAAATCACTTTAAACATGCTAATTTTAGCTCTAACACTGATGATCCACCTACAAATGTGAACTGACGTTCAAAAATAAAACATTTGAAAACGGACCATTTTCCACATTTCTGAAGCAGGACGTAATGGGGGGGTGTTATCTCTTTTGTCGAAAATCAGCCGTTTTTGCTCGAACATTAAATGCCTCCAAATGGTATTTAATTAACTTCCCGGGGTGAAGAAACCCTTTTTGAGAACTCAGAGTGGGTAAATTGGCCATTTTCATGCACTTTTAACCATTCCATAAATCTTGTGTTTAGGGCCCCTGGAAGCATGAAAATCACTTTAAACATGCTAATTTTAGCTCTAACACTGATGATCCACCTACAAATGTGAACTGACGTTCAAAAATAAAACATTTGAAAACGGACCATTTTCCACATTTCTGAAGCAGGACGTAATGGGGGGGTGTTATCTCTTTTGTCGAAAATCAGCCGTTTTTGCTCGAACATTAAATGCCTCCAAATGGTATTTAATTAACTTCCCGAGCCCCTGGAAGCATGAAAATCACTTTAAACATGCTAATTTTAGCTCTAACACTGATGATCCACCTACAAATGTGAACTGACGTTCAAAAATAAAACATTTGAAAATGGACCATTTTCCACATTTCTGAAGCAGGACGTAATGGGGGGGTGTTATCTCTTTTGTCGAAAATCAGCCGTTTTTGCTCGAACATTAAATGCCTCCAAATGGTATTTATTTCACTTCCCGGGGTGAAGAAACCCTTTTTGAGAACTCAGAGTGGGTAAATTGGCCATTTTCATGCACTTTTAACCATTCCATAAATCTTGTGTTTAGGGCCCCTGGAAGCATGAAAATCACTTTAAACATGCTAATTTTAGCTCTAACACTGATGATCCACCTACAAATGTGAACTGACGTTCAAAAATAAAACATTTGAAAACGGACCATTTTCCACATTTCTGAAGCAGGACGTAATGGGGGGGTGTTATCTCTTTTGTCGAAAATCAGCCGTTTTTGCTCGAACATTAAATGCCTCCAAATGGTATTTAATTAACTTCCCGAGCCCCTGGAAGCATGAAAATCACTTTAAACATGCTAATTTTAGCTCTAACACTGATGATCCACCTACAAATGTGAACTGACGTTCAAAAATAAAACATTTGAAAATGGACCATTTTCCACATTTCTGAAGCAGGACGTAATGGGGGGGTGTTATCTCTTTTGTCGAAAATCAGCCGTTTTGCTCGAACATTAAATGCCTCCAAATGGTATTTATTTCACTTCCCGAGCCCCTGGAAGTATGAAAATCACTTTAAACATGCTAATTTTAGCTCTAACACTGATGATCCACCTACAAATGTGAACTGACATTCAAAAATAAAACATTTGAAAACGGACCATTTTCCACATTTCTGAAGCAGGACGTAATGGGGGGGGTGTTATCTCTTTTGTCGAAAATCAGCCGTTTTTGCTCGAACATTAAATGCCTCCAAATGGTATTTAATTAACTTCCCGGGGTGAAGAAACCCTTTTTGAGAACTCAGAGTGGGTAAATTGGCCATTTTCATGCACTTTTAACCATTCCATAAATCTTGTGTTTAGGGCCCCTGGGAGCATGAAAATCACTTTAAACATGCTAATTTTAGCTCTAACACTGATGATCCACCTACAAATGTGAACTGACGTTCAAAAATAAAACATTTGAAAACGGACCATTTTCCACATTTCTGAAGCAGGACGTAATGGGGGGGTGTTATCTCTTTTGTCGAAAATCAGCCGTTTTTGCTCGAACATTAAATGCCTCCAAATGGTATTTAATTAACTTCCCGGGGTGAAGAAACCCTTTTTGAGAACTCAGAGTGGGTAAATTGGCCATTTTCATGCACTTTTAACCATTCCATAAATCTTGTGTTTAGGGCCCCTGGAAGCATGAAAATCACTTTAAACATGCTAATTTTAGCTCTAACACTGATGATCCACCTACAAATGTGAACTGACGTTCAAAAATAAAACATTTGAAAACGGACCATTTTCCACATTTCTGAAGCAGGACGTAATGGGGGGGTGTTATCTCTTTTGTCGAAAATCAGCCGTTTTTGCTCGAACATTAAATGCCTCCAAATGGTATTTAATTAACTTCCCGAGCCCCTGGAAGCATGAAAATCACTTTAAACATGCTAATTTTAGCTCTAACACTGATGATCCACCTACAAATGTGAACTGACGTTCAAAAATAAAACATTTGAAAATGGACCATTTTCCACATTTCTGAAGCAGGACGTAATGGGGGGGTGTTATCTCTTTTGTCGAAAATCAGCCGTTTTTGCTCGAACATTAAATGCCTCCAAATGGTATTTATTTCACTTCCCGGGGTGAAGAAACCCTTTTTGAGAACTCAGAGTGGGTAAATTGGCCATTTTCATGCACTTTTAACCATTCCATAAATCTTGTGTTTAGGGCCCCTGGAAGCATGAAAATCACTTTAAACATGCTAATTTTAGCTCTAACACTGATGATCCACCTACAAATGTGAACTGACGTTCAAAAATAAAACATTTGAAAACGGACCATTTTCCACATTTCTGAAGCAGGACGTAATGGGGGGGTGTTATCTCTTTTGTCGAAAATCAGCCGTTTTTGCTCGAACATTAAATGCCTCCAAATGGTATTTAATTAACTTCCCGAGCCCCTGGAAGCATGAAAATCACTTTAAACATGCTAATTTTAGCTCTAACACTGATGATCCACCTACAAATGTGAACTGACGTTCAAAAATAAAACATTTGAAAATGGACCATTTTCCACATTTCTGAAGCAGGACGTAATGGGGGGGTGTTATCTCTTTTGTCGAAAATCAGCCGTTTTGCTCGAACATTAAATGCCTCCAAATGGTATTTATTTCACTTCCCGAGCCCCTGGAAGTATGAAAATCACTTTAAACATGCTAATTTTAGCTCTAACACTGATGATCCACCTACAAATGTGAACTGACATTCAAAAATAAAACATTTGAAAACGGACCATTTTCCACATTTCTGAAGCAGGACGTAATGGGGGGGTGTTATCTCTTTTGTCGAAAATCAGCCGTTTTTGCTCGAACATTAAATGCCTCCAAATGGTATTTAATTAACTTCCCGGGGTGAAGAAACCCTTTTTGAGAACTCAGAGTGGGTAAATTGGCCATTTTCATGCACTTTTAAGCATTCCATAAATCTTGTGTTTAGGGCCCCTGGGAGCATGAAAATCACTTTAAACATGCTAATTTTAGCTCTAACACTGATGATCCACCTACAAATGTGAACTGACGTTCAAAAATAAAACATTTGAAAACGGACCATTTTCCACATTTCTGAAGCAGGACGTAATGGGGGGGTGTTATCTCTTTTGTCGAAAAACAGCCGTTTTTGCTCGAACATTAAATGCCTCCAAATGGTATTTAATTAACTTCCCGGGGTGAAGAAACCCTTTTTGAGAACTCAGAGTGGGTAAATTGGCCATTTTCATGCACTTTTAACCATTCCATAAATCTTGTGTTTAGGGCCCCTGGGAGCATGAAAATCACTTTAAACATGCTAATTTTAGCTCTAACACTGATGATCCACCTACAAATGTGAACTGACGTTCAAAAATAAAACATTTGAAAACGGACCATTTTCCACATTTCTGAAGCATGACGTAATGGGGGGGTGTTATCTCTTTTGTCGAAAATCAGCCGTTTTTGCTCGAACATTAAATGCCTCCAAATGGTATTTATTTCACTTCCCGAGCCCCTGGAAGTATGAAAATCACTTTAAACATGCTAATTTTAGCTCTAACACTGATGATCCACCTACAAATGTGAACTGACGTTCAAAAATAAAACATTTGAAAACGGACCATTTTCCACATTTCTGAAGCAGGACGTAATGGGGGGGTGTTATCTCTTTTGTCGAAAATCAGCCGTTTTTGCTCGAACATTAAATGCCTCCAAATGGTATTTAATTAACTTCCAGCGCCCCTGGAAGCATAAAAATCACTTTAAACATGCTAATTTTAGCTCTAACACTGATGATCCACCTACAAATGTGAACTGACGTTCAAAAATAAAACATTTGAAAACGGACCATTTTCCACATTTCTGAAGCAGGACGTAATGGGGGGGTGTTATCTCTTTTGTCGAAAATCAGCCGTTTTTGCTCGAACATTAAATGCCTCCAAATGGTATTTAATTAACTTCCCGCGGTGAAGAAACCCTTTTTGAGAACTCAGAGTGGGTAAATTGGCCATTTTCATGCACTTTTAACCATTCCATAAATCTTGTGTTTAGGGCCCCTGGGAGCATGAAAATCACTTTAAACATGCTAATTTTAGCTCTAACACTGATGATCCACCTACAAATGTGAACTGACGTTCAAAAATAAAACATTTGAAAACGGACCATTTTCCACATTTCTGAAGCAGGACGTAATGGGGGGGTGTTATCTCTTTTGTCGAAAATCAGCCGTTTTTGCTCGAACATTAAATGCCTCCAAATGGTATTTAATTAACTTCCCGAGCCCCTGGAAGCATGAAAATCACTTTAAACATGCTAATTTTAGCTCTAACACTGATGATCCACCTACAAATGTGAACTGACGTTCAAAAATAAAACATTTGAAAATGGACCATTTTCCACATTTCTGAAGCAGGACGTAATGGGGGGGTGTTATCTCTTTTGTCGAAAATCAGCCGTTTTTACTCGAACATTAAATGCCTCCAAATGGTATTTAATTAACTTCCAGCGCCCCTGGAAGCATAAAAATCACTTTAAACATGCTAATTTTAGCTCTAACACTGATGATCCACCTACAAATGTGAACTGACGTTCAAAAATAAAACATTTGAAAACGGACCATTTTCCACATTTCTGAAGCAGGACGTAATGGGGGGGTGTTATCTCTTTTGTCGAAAATCAGCCGTTTTTGCTCGAACATTAAATGCCTCCAAATGGTATTTATTTCACTTCCCGAGCCCCTGGAAGCATGAAAATCACTTTAAACATGCTAATTTTAGCTCTAACACTGATGATCCACCTACAAATGTGAACTGACATTCAAAAATAAAACATTTGAAAACGGACCATTTTCCACATTTCTGAAGCAGGACGTAATGGGGGGGTGTTATCTCTTTTGTCGAAAATCAGCCGTTTTTGCTCGAACATTAAATGCCTCCAAATGGTATTTAATTAACTTCCCGAGCCCCTGGAAGCATGAAAATCACTTTAAACATGCTAATTTTAGCTCTAACACTGATGATCCACCTACAAATGTGAACTGACGTTCAAAAATAAAACATTTGAAAACGGACCATTTTCCACATTTCTGAAGCAGGACGTAATGGGGGGGTGTTATCTCTTTTGTCGAAAATCAGCCGTTTTTGCTCGAACATTAAATGCCTCCAAATGGTATTTAATTAACTTCCCGGGGTGAAGAAACCCTTTTTGAGAACTCAGAGTGGGTAAATTGGCCATTTTCATGCACTTTTAAGCATTCCATAAATCTTGTGTTTAGGGCCCCTGGGAGCATGAAAATCACTTTAAACATGCTAATTTTAGCTCTAACACTGATGATCCACCTACAAATGTGAACTGACGTTCAAAAATAAAACATTTGAAAACGGACCATTTTCCACATTTCTGAAGCAGGACGTAATGGGGGGGTGTTATCTCTTTTGTCGAAAAACAGCCATTTTTGCTCGAACATTAAATGCCTCCAAATGGTATTTAATTAACTTCCCGGGGTGAAGAAACCCTTTTTGAGAACTCAGAGTGGGTAAATTGGCCATTTTCATGCACTTTTAACCATTCCATAAATCTTGTGTTTAGGGCCCCTGGGAGCATGAAAATCACTTTAAACATGCTAATTTTAGCTCTAACACTGATGATCCACCTACAAATGTGAACTGACGTTCAAAAATAAAACATTTGAAAACGGACCATTTTC
This sequence comes from Lissotriton vulgaris, assembly GCF_964263255.1. Taxonomy (NCBI): domain Eukaryota; kingdom Metazoa; phylum Chordata; class Amphibia; order Caudata; family Salamandridae; genus Lissotriton; species Lissotriton vulgaris. The sequence continues at coordinate 267,033 of NW_028254647.1, forward strand.
CACATTTCTGAAGCATGACGTAATGGGGGGGTGTTATCTCTTTTGTCGAAAATCAGCCGTTTTTGCTCGAACATTAAATGCCTCCAAATGGTATTTATTTCACTTCCCGAGCCCCTGGAAGCATGAAAATCACTTTAAACATGCTAATTTTAGCTCTAACACTGATGATCCACCTACAAATGTGAACTGACGTTCAAAAATAAAACATTTGAAAACGGACCATTTTCCACATTTCTGAAGCAGGACGTAATGGGGGGGTGTTATCTCTTTTGTCGAAAATCAGCCGTTTTTGCTCGAACATTAAATGCCTCCAAATGGTATTTAATTAACTTCCAGCGCCCCTGGAAGCATAAAAATCACTTTAAACATGCTAATTTTAGCTCTAACACTGATGATCCACCTACAAATGTGAACTGACGTTCAAAAATAAAACATTTGAAAACGGACCATTTTCCACATTTCTGAAGCAGGACGTAATGGGGGGGTGTTATCTCTTTTGTCGAAAATCAGCCGTTTTTGCTCGAACATTAAATGCCTCCAAATGGTATTTATTTCACTTCCCGAGCCCCTGGAAGCATGAAAATCACTTTAAACATGCTAATTTTAGCTCTAACACTGATGATCCATCTACAAATGTGAACTGACGTTCAAAAATAAAACATTTGAAAACGGACCATTTTCCACATTTCTGAAGCAGGACGTAATGGGGGGGTGTTATCTCTTTTGTCGAAAATCAGCCGTTTTTGCTCGAACATTAAATGCCTCCAAATGGTATTTATTTCACTTCCCGGGGTGAAGAAACCCTTTTTGAGAACTCAGAGTGGGTAAATTGGCCATTTTCATGCACTTTTAACCATTCCATAAATCTTGTGTTTAGGGCCCCTGGGAGCATGAAAATCACTTTAAACATGCTAATTTTAGCTCTAACACTGATGATCCACCTACAAATGTGAACTGACGTTCAAAAATAAAACATTTGAAAACGGACCATTTTCCACATTTCTGAAGCATGACGTAATGGGGGGGTGTTATCTCTTTTGTCGAAAATCTGCCGTTTTTGCTCGAACATTAAGTGCCTCCAAATGGTATTTATTTCACTTCCCGAGCCCCTGGAAGCATGAAAATCACTTTAAACATGCTAATTTTAGCTCTAACACTGATGATCCACCTACAAATGTGAACTGACGTTCAAAAATAAAACATTTGAAAACGGATCATTTTCCACATTTCTGAAGCAGGACGTAATGGGGGGGTGTTATCTCTTTTGTCGAAAATCAGCCGTTTTTGCTCGAACATTAAATGCCTCCAAATGGTATTTATTTCACTTCCCGGGGTGAAGAAACCCTTTTTGAGAACTCAGAGTGGGTAAATTGGCCATTTTCATGCACTTTTAACCATTCCATAAATCTTGTGTTTAGGGCCCCTGGAAGCATGAAAATCACTTTAAACATGCTAATTTTAGCTCTAACACTGATGATCCACCTACAAATGTGAACTGACGTTCAAAAATAAAACATTTGAAAACGGACCATTTTCCACATTTCTGAAGCAGGACGTAATGGGGGGGTGTTATCTCTTTTGTCGAAAATCAGCCGTTTTTGCTCGAACATTAAATGCCTCCAAATGGTATTTATTTCACTTCCCGAGCCCCTGGAAGCATAAAAATCACTTTAAACATGCTAATTTTAGCTCTAACACTGATGATCCACCTACAAATGTGAACTGACGTTCAAAAATAAAACATTTGAAAACGGACCATTTTCCACATTTCTGAAGCAGGACGTAATGGGGGGGTGTTATCTCTTTTGTCGAAAATCAGCCGTTTTTGCTCGAACATTAAATGCCTCCAAATGGTTTTTATTTCACTTCCCGAGCCCCTGGAAGCATAAAAATCACTTTAAACATGCTAATTTTAGCTCTAACACTGATGATCCACCTACAAATGTGAACTGACATTCAAAAATAAAACATTTGAAAACGGACCATTTTCCACATTTCTGAAGCAGGACGTAATGGGGGGGTGTTATCTCTTTTGTCGAAAATCAGCCGTTTTTGCTCGAACATTAAATGCCTCCAAATGGTATTTATTTCACTTCCCGAGCCCCTGGAAGCATGAAAATCACTTTAAACATGCTAATTTTAGCTCTAACACTGATGATCCACCTACAAATGTGAACTGACATTCAAAAATAAAACATTTGAAAACGGACCATTTTCCACATTTCTGAAGCAGGACGTAATGGGGGGGTGTTATCTCTTTTGTCGAAAATCAGCCGTTTTTGCTCGAACATTAAATGCCTCCAAATGGTATTTAATTAACTTCCCGAGCCCCTGGAAGCATGAAAATCACTTTAAACATGCTAATTTTAGCTCTAACACTGATGATCCACCTACAAATGTGAACTGACGTTCAAAAATAAAACATTTGAAAACGGACCATTTTCCACATTTCTGAAGCAGGACGTAATGGGGGGGTGTTATCTCTTTTGTCGAAAATCAGCCGTTTTTGCTCGAACATTAAATGCCTCCAAATGGTATTTAATTAACTTCCCGGGGTGAAGAAACCCTTTTTGAGAACTCAGAGTGGGTAAATTGGCCATTTTCATGCACTTTTAAGCATTCCATAAATCTTGTGTTTAGGGCCCCTGGGAGCATGAAAATCACTTTAAACATGCTAATTTTAGCTCTAACACTGATGATCCACCTACAAATGTGAACTGACGTTCAAAAATAAAACATTTGAAAACGGACCATTTTCCACATTTCTGAAGCAGGACGTAATGGGGGGGTGTTATCTCTTTTGTCGAAAAACAGCCATTTTTGCTCGAACATTAAATGCCTCCAAATGGTATTTAATTAACTTCCCGGGGTGAAGAAACCCTTTTTGAGAACTCAGAGTGGGTAAATTGGCCATTTTCATGCACTTTTAACCATTCCATAAATCTTGTGTTTAGGGCCCCTGGGAGCATGAAAATCACTTTAAACATGCTAATTTTAGCTCTAACACTGATGATCCACCTACAAATGTGAACTGACGTTCAAAAATAAAACATTTGAAAACGGACCATTTTCCACATTTCTGAAGCATGACGTAATGGGGGGGTGTTATCTCTTTTGTCGAAAATCAGCCGTTTTTGCTCGAACATTAAATGCCTCCAAATGGTATTTATTTCACTTCCCGAGCCCCTGGAAGCATGAAAATCACTTTAAACATGCTAATTTTAGCTCTAACACTGATGATCCACCTACAAATGTGAACTGACGTTCAAAAATAAAACATTTGAAAACGGACCATTTTCCACATTTCTGAAGCAGGACGTAATGGGGGGGTGTTATCTCTTTTGTCGAAAATCAGCCGTTTTTGCTCGAACATTAAATGCCTCCAAATGGTATTTAATTAACTTCCAGCGCCCCTGGAAGCATAAAAATCACTTTAAACATGCTAATTTTAGCTCTAACACTGATGATCCACCTACAAATGTGAACTGACGTTCAAAAATAAAACATTTGAAAACGGACCATTTTCCACATTTCTGAAGCAGGACGTAATGGGGGGGTGTTATCTCTTTTGTCGAAAATCAGCCGTTTTTGCTCGAACATTAAATGCCTCCAAATGGTATTTAATTAACTTCCCGCGGTGAAGAAACCCTTTTTGAGAACTCAGAGTGGGTAAATTGGCCATTTTCATGCACTTTTAACCATTCCATAAATCTTGTGTTTAGGGCCCCTGGGAGCATGAAAATCACTTTAAACATGCTAATTTTAGCTCTAACACTGATGATCCACCTACAAATGTGAACTGACGTTCAAAAATAAAACATTTGAAAACGGACCATTTTCCACATTTCTGAAGCAGGACGTAATGGGGGGGTGTTATCTCTTTTGTCGAAAATCAGCCGTTTTTGCTCGAACATTAAATGCCTCCAAATGGTATTTAATTAACTTCCCGAGCCCCTGGAAGCATGAAAATCACTTTAAACATGCTAATTTTAGCTCTAACACTGATGATCCACCTACAAATGTGAACTGACGTTCAAAAATAAAACATTTGAAAATGGACCATTTTCCACATTTCTGAAGCAGGACGTAATGGGGGGGTGTTATCTCTTTTGTTGAAAATCAGCCGTTTTTACTCGAACATTAAATGCCTCCAAATGGTATTTAATTAACTTCCAGCGCCCCTGGAAGCATAAAAATCACTTTAAACATGCTAATTTTAGCTCTAACACTGATGATCCACCTACAAATGTGAACTGACGTTCAAAAATAAAACATTTGAAAACGGACCATTTTCCACATTTCTGAAGCAGGACGTAATGGGGGGGTGTTATCTCTTTTGTCGAAAATCAGCCGTTTTTGCTCGAACATTAAATGCCTCCAAATGGTATTTATTTCACTTCCCGAGCCCCTGGAAGCATGAAAATCACTTTAAACATGCTAATTTTAGCTCTAACACTGATGATCCACCTACAAATGTGAACTGACATTCAAAAATAAAACATTTGAAAACGGACCATTTTCCACATTTCTGAAGCAGGACGTAATGGGGGGGTGTTATCTCTTTTGTCGAAAATCAGCCGTTTTTGCTCGAACATTAAATGCCTCCAAATGGTATTTAATTAACTTCCCGAGCCCCTGGAAGCATGAAAATCACTTTAAACATGCTAATTTTAGCTCTAACACTGATGATCCACCTACAAATGTGAACTGACGTTCAAAAATAAAACATTTGAAAACGGACCATTTTCCACATTTCTGAAGCAGGACGTAATGGGGGGGTGTTATCTCTTTTGTCTAAAATCAGCCGTTTTTGCTCGAACATTAAATGCCTCCAAATGGTATTTAATTAACTTCCCGGGGTGAAGAAACCCTTTTTGAGAACTCAGAGTGGGTAAATTGGCCATTTTCATGCACTTTTAACCATTCCATAAATCTTGTGTTTAGGGCCCCTGGGAGCATGAAAATCACTTTAAACATGCTAATTTTAGCTCTAACACTGATGATCCACCTACAAATGTGAACTGACGTTCAAAAATAAAACATTTGAAAACGGACCATTTTCCACATTTCTGAAGCAGGACGTAATGGGGGGGTGTTATCTCTTTTGTCGAAAATCAGCCGTTTTTGCTCGAACATTAAATGCCTCCAAATGGTATTTAATTAACTTCCCGGGGTGAAGAAACCCTTTTTGAGAACTCAGAGTGGGTAAATTGGCCATTTTCATGCACTTTTAACCATTCCATAAATCTTGTGTTTAGGGCCCCTGGAAGCATGAAAATCACTTTAAACATGCTAATTTTAGCTCTAACACTGATGATCCACCTACAAATGTGAACTGACGTTCAAAAATAAAACATTTGAAAACGGACCATTTTCCACATTTCTGAAGCAGGACGTAATGGGGGGGTGTTATCTCTTTTGTCGAAAATCAGCCGTTTTTGCTCGAACATTAAATGCCTCCAAATGGTATTTAATTAACTTCCCGAGCCCCTGGAAGCATGAAAATCACTTTAAACATGCTAATTTTAGCTCTAACACTGATGATCCACCTACAAATGTGAACTGACGTTCAAAAATAAAACATTTGAAAATGGACCATTTTCCACATTTCTGAAGCAGGACGTAATGGGGGGGTGTTATCTCTTTTGTCGAAAATCAGCCGTTTTTGCTCGAACATTAAATGCCTCCAAATGGTATTTATTTCACTTCCCGGGGTGAAGAAACCCTTTTTGAGAACTCAGAGTGGGTAAATTGGCCATTTTCATGCACTTTTAACCATTCCATAAATCTTGTGTTTAGGGCCCCTGGAAGCATGAAAATCACTTTAAACATGCTAATTTTAGCTCTAACACTGATGATCCACCTACAAATGTGAACTGACGTTCAAAAATAAAACATTTGAAAACGGACAATTTTCCACATTTCTGAAGCAGGACGTAATGGGGGGGTGTTATCTCTTTTGTCGAAAATCAGCCGTTTTTGCTCGAACATTAAATGCCTCCAAATGGTATTTAATTAACTTCCCGAGCCCCTGGAAGCATGAAAATCACTTTAAACATGCTAATTTTAGCTCTAACACTGATGATCCACCTACAAATGTGAACTGACGTTCAAAAATAAAACATTTGAAAATGGACCATTTTCCACATTTCTGAAGCAGGACGTAATGGGGGGGTGTTATCTCTTTTGTCGAAAATCAGCCGTTTTTGCTCGAACATTAAATGCCTCCAAATGGTATTTATTTCACTTCCCGAGCCCCTGGAAGTATGAAAATCACTTTAAACATGCTAATTTTAGCTCTAACACTGATGATCCACCTACAAATGTGAACTGACATTCAAAAATAAAACATTTGAAAACGGACCATTTTCCACATTTCTGAAGCAGGACGTAATGGGGGGGTGTTATCTCTTTTGTCGAAAATCAGCCGTTTTTGCTCGAACATTAAATGCCTCCAAATGGTATTTAATTAACTTCCCGGGGTGAAGAAACCCTTTTTGAGAACTCAGAGTGGGTAAATTGGCCATTTTCATGCACTTTTAACCATTCCATAAATCTTGTGTTTAGGGCCCCTGGAAGCATGAAAATCACTTTAAACATGCTAATTTTAGCTCTAACACTGATGATCCACCTACAAATGTGAACTGACGTTCAAAAATAAAACATTTGAAAACGGACCATTTTCCACATTTCTGAAGCAGGACGTAATGGGGGGTGTTATCTCTTTTGTCGAAAATCAGCCGTTTTTGCTCGAACATTAAATGCCTCCAAATGGTATTTAATTAACTTCCCGGGGTGAAGAAACCCTTTTTGAGAACTCAGAGTGGGTAAATTGGCCATTTTCATGCACTTTTAACCATTCCATAAATCTTGTGTTTAGGGCCCCTGGGAGCATGAAAATCACTTTAAACATGCTAATTTTAGCTCTAACACTGATGATCCACCTACAAATGTGAACTGACGTTCAAAAATAAAACATTTGAAAACGGACCATTTTCCACATTTCTGAAGCATGACGTAATGGGGGGTGTTATCTCTTTTGTCGAAAATCAGCCGTTTTTGCTCGAACATTAAATGCCTCCAAATGGTATTTATTTCACTTCCCGAGCCCCTGGAAGCATGAAAATCACTTTAAACATGCTAATTTTAGCTCTAACACTGATGATCCACCTACAAATGTGAACTGACGTTCAAAAATAAAACATTTGAAAACGGACCATTTTCCACATTTCTGAAGCAGGACGTAATGGGGGGGTGTTATCTCTTTTGTCGAAAATCAGCCGTTTTTGCTCGAACATTAAATGCCTCCAAATGGTATTTAATTAACTTCCAGCGCCCCTGGAAGCATAAAAATCACTTTAAACATGCTAATTTTAGCTCTAACACTGATGATCCACCTACAAATGTGAACTGACGTTCAAAAATAAAACATTTGAAAACGGACCATTTTCCACATTTCTGAAGCATGACGTAATGGGGGGGGTGTTATCTCTTTTGTCGAAAATCAGCCGTTTTTGCTCGAACATTAAATGCCTCCAAATGGTATTTAATTAACTTCCCGGGGTGAAGAAACCCTTTTTGAGAACTCAGAGTGGGTAAATTGGCCATTTTCATGCACTTTTAACCATTCCATAAATCTTGTGTTTAGGGCCCCTGGAAGCATGAAAATCACTTTAAACATGCTAATTTTAGCTCTAACACTGATGATCCACCTACAAATGTGAACTGACGTTCAAAAATAAAACATTTGAAAACGGACCATTTTCCACATTTCTGAAGCAGGACGTAATGGGGGGGTGTTATCTCTTTTGTCGAAAATCAGCCATTTTTGCTCGAACATTAAATGCCTCCAAATGGTATTTAATTAACTTCCCGGGGTGAAGAAACCCTTTTTGAGAACTCAGAGTGGGTAAATTGGCCATTTTCATGCACTTTTAACCATTCCATAAATCTTGTGTTTAGGGCCCCTGGGAGCATGAAAATCACTTTAAACATGCTAATTTTAGCTCTAACACTGATGATCCACCTACAAATGTGAACTGACGTTCAAAAATAAAACATTTGAAAACGGACCATTTTCCACATTTCTGAAGCATGACGTAATGGGGGGTGTTATCTCTATTGTCGAAAATCAGCCGTTTTTGCTCGAACATTAAATGCCTCCAAATGGTATTTATTTCACTTCCCGAGCCCCTGGAAGCATGAAAATCACTTTAAACATGCTAATTTTAGCTCTAACACTGATGATCCACCTACAAATGTGAACTGACGTTCAAAAATAAAACATTTGAAAACGGACCATTTTCCACATTTCTGAAGCATGACGTAATGGGGGGGTGTTATCTCTTTTGTCGAAAATCAGCCGTTTTTGCTCGAACATTAAATGCCTCCAAATGGTATTTATTTCACTTCCCGAGCCCCTGGAAGCATGAAAATCACTTTAAACATGCTAATTTTAGCTCTAACACTGATAATCCACCTACAAATGTGAACTGACGTTCAAAAATAAAACATTTGAAAACGGACCATTTTCCACATTTCTGAAGCATGACGTAATGGGGGGGTGTTATCTCTTTTGTCGAAAATCAGCCGTTTTTGCTCGAACATTAAATGCCTCCAAATGGTATTTAATTAACTTCCAGCGCCCCTGGAAGCATAAAAATCACTTTAAACATGCTAATTTTAGCTCTAACACTGATGATCCACCTACAAATGTGAACTGACGTTCAAAAATAAAACATTTGAAAACGGACCATTTTCCACATTTCTGAAGCAGGACGTAATGGGGGGGGTGTTATCTCTTTTGTCGAAAATCAGCCGTTTTTGCTCGAACATTAAATGCCTCCAAATGGTATTTATTTCACTTCCCGGGGTGAAGAAACCCTTTTTGAGAACTCAGAGTGGGTAAATTGGCCATTTTCATGCACTTTTAACCATTCCATAAATCTTGTGTTTAGGGCCCCTGGGAGCATGAAAATCACTTTAAACATGCTAATTTTAGCTCTAAAACTGATGATCCACCTACAAATGTGAACTGACGTTCAAAAATAAAACATTTGAAAACTGACCATTTTCCTCATTTCTGAAGCAGGACGTAATGGGGGGGTGTTATCTCTTTTGTCGAAAATCAGCCGTTTTTGCTCGAACATTAAATGCCTCCAAATGGTATTTATTTCACTTCCCGAGCCCCTGGAAGCATGAAAATCACTTTAAACATGCTAATTTTAGCTCTAACACTGATGATCCACCTACAAATGTGAACTGACGTTCAAAAATAAAACATTTGAAAACGGACCATTTTCCACATTTCTGAAGCAGGACGTAATGGGGGGGTGTTATCTCTTTTGTCGAAAATCAGCCGTTTTTGCTCGAACATTAAATGCCTCCAAATGGTATTTAATTAACTTCCCGAGCCCCTGGAAGCATGAAAATCACTTTAAACATGCTAATTTTAGCTCTAACACTGATGATCCACCTACAAATGTGAACTGACGTTCAAAAATAAAACATTTGAAAACGGACCATTTTCCACATTTCTGAAGCAGGACGTAATGGGGGGGTGTTATCTCTTTTGTCGAAAATCAGCCGTTTTTGCTCGAACATTAAATGCCTCCAAATGGTATTTAATTAACTTCCAGCGCCCCTGGAAGCATAAAAATCACTTTAAACATGCTAATTTTAGCTCTAACACTGATGATCCACCTACAAATGTGAACTGACGTTCAAAAATAAAACATTTGAAAACGGACCATTTTCCACATTTCTGAAGCAGGACGTAATGGGGGGGTGTTATCTCTTTTGTCGAAAATCAGCCGTTTTTGCTCGAACATTAAATGCCTCCAAATGGTATTTATTTCACTTCCCGAGCCCCTGGAAGCATGAAAATCACTTTAAACATGCTAATTTTAGCTCTAACACTGATGATCCACCTACAAATGTGAACTGACGTTCAAAAATAAAACATTTGAAAACGGACCATTTTCCACATTTCTGAAGCAGGACGTAATGGGGGGGTGTTATCTCTTTTGTCGAAAATCAGCCGTTTTTGCTCGAACATTAAATGCCTCCAAATGGTATTTATTTCACTTCCCGGGGTGAAGAAACCCTTTTTGAGAACTCAGAGTGGGTAAATTGGCCATTTTCATGCACTTTTAACCATTCCATAAATCTTGTGTTTAGGGCCCCTGGAAGCATGAAAATCACTTTAAACATGCTAATTTTAGCTCTAACACTGATGATCCACCTACAAATGTGAACTGACGTTCAAAAATAAAACATTTGAAAACGGACCATTTTCCACATTTCTGAAGCAGGACGTAATGGGGGGGTGTTATCTCTTTTGTCGAAAATCAGCCGTTTTTGCTCGAACATTAAATGCCTCCAAATGGTATTTAATGAACTTCCCGGGGTAAAGAAACCCTTTTTGAGAACTCAGAGTGGGTAAATTGACCATTTTCATGCACTTTAACCATTCCATAAATCTTGTGTTTAGAGCCCCTGGAAGCATGAAAATCACTTAAAACATGCTAATTTTAGCTCTAACACTGATGATCCACCTACAAATGTGAACTGACGTTAAAAAATAAAACATTTGAAAACGGACCATTTTCCACATTTCTGAAGCAGGACGTAATGGGGGGGTGTTATCTCTTTTGTCGAAAATCAGCCGTTTTTGCTCGAACATTAAATGCCTCCAAATGGTATTTAATTAACTTCCAGCGCCCCTGGAAGCATAAAAATCACTTTAAACATGCTAATTTTAGCTCTAACACTGATGATCCACCTACAAATGTGAACTGACGTTCAAAAATAAAACATTTGAAAACGGACCATTTTCCACATTTCTGAAGCAGGACGTAATGGGGGGGTGTTATCTCTTTTGTCGAAAATCAGCCGTTTTTGCTCGAACATTAAATGCCTCCAAATGGTATTTATTTCACTTCCCGAGCCCCTGGAAGCATGAAAATCACTTTAAACATGCTAATTTTAGCTCTAACACTGATGATCCACCTACAAATGTGAACTGACGTTCAAAAATAAAACATTTGAAAACGGACCATTTTCCACATTTCTGAAGCAGGACGTAATGGGGGGGTGTTATCTCTTTTGTCGAAAATCAGCCGTTTTTGCTCGAACATTAAATGCCTCCAAATGGTATTTAATTAACTTCCCGGGGTGAAGAAACCCTTTTTGAGAACTCAGAGTGGGTAAATTGGCCATTTTCATGCACTTTTAACCATTCCATAAATCTTGTGTTTAGGGCCCCTGGAAGCATGAAAATCACTTTAAACATGCTAATTTTAGCTCTAACACTGATGATCCACCTACAAATGTGAACTGACGTTCAAAAATAAAACATTTGAAAACGGACCATTTTCCACATTTCTGAAGCAGGACGTAATGGGGGGGTGTTATCTCTTTTGTCGAAAATCAGCCGTTTTTGCTCGAACATTAAATGCCTCCAAATGGTATTTAATTAACTTCCAGCGCCCCTGGAAGCATGAAAATTACTTTAAACATGCTAATTTTAGCTCTAACACTGATGATCCACCTACAAATGTGAACTGACGTTCAAAAATAAAACATTTGAAAACGGACCATTTTCCACATTTCTGAAGCAGGACGTAATGGGGGGGTGTTATCTCTTTTGTCGAAAATCAGCCGTTTTTGCTCGAACATTAAATGCCTCCAAATGGTATTTAATTAACTTCCAGCGCCCCTGGAAGCATGAAAATCACTTTAAACATGCTAATTTTAGCTCTAACACTGATGATCCACCTACAAATGTGAACTGACGTTCAAAAATAAAACATTTGAAAACGGACCATTTTCACATTTCTGAAGCATGACGTAATGGGGGGGTGTTATCTCTTTTGTCGAAAATCAGCCGTTTTTGCTCGAACATTAAATGCCTCCAAATGGTATTTATTTCACTTCCCGAGCCCCTGGAAGCATGAAAATCACTTTAAACATGCTAATTTTAGCTCTAACACTGATGATCCACCTACAAATGTGAACTGACGTTCAAAAATAAAACATTTGAAAACGGACCATTTTCCACATTTCTGAAGCAGGACGTAATGGGGGGGTGTTATCTCTTTTGTCGAAAATCAGCCGTTTTTGCTCGAACATTAAATGCCTCCAAATGGTATTTATTTCACTTCCCGAGCCCCTGGGAGCATGAAAATCACTTTAAACATGCTAATTTTAGCTCTAACACTGATGATCCACCTACAAATGTGAACTGACGTTCAAAAATAAAACATTTGAAAACGGACCATTTTCCTCATTTCTGAAGCAGGACGTAATGGGGGGGTGTTATCTCTTTTGGCGAAAATCAGCCGTTTTTGCTCGAACATTAAATGCCTCCAAATGGTATTTATTTCACTTCCCGAGCCCCAGGAAGCATGAAAATCACTTTAAACATGCTAATTTTAGCTCTAACACTGATGATCCACCTACAAATGTGAACTGACGTTCAAAAATAAAACATTTGAAAACGGACCATTTTCCACATTTCTGAAGCAGGACGTAATGGGGGGGTGTTATCTCTTTTGTCGAAAATCAGCCGTTTTTGCTCGAACATTAAATGCCTCCAAATGGTATTTAATTAACTTCCCGAGCCCCTGGAAGCATGAAAATCACTTTAAACATGCTAATTTTAGCTCTAACACTGATGATCCACCTACAAATGTGAACTGACGTTCAAAAATAAAACATTTGAAAACGGACCATTTTCCACATTTCTGAAGCAGGACGTAATGGGGGGGTGTTATCTCTTTTGTCGAAAATCAGCCGTTTTTGCTCGAACATTAAATGCCTCCAAATGGTATTTAATTAACTTCCAGCGCCCCTGGAAGCATAAAAATCACTTTAAACATGCTAATTTTAGCTCTAACACTGATGATCCACCTACAAATGTGAACTGACGTTCAAAAATAAAACATTTGAAAACGGACCATTTTCCACATTTCTGAAGCAGAACGTAATGGGGGGGTGTTATCTCTTTTGTCGAAAATCAGCCGTTTTTGCTCGAACATTAAATGCCTCCAAATGGTATTTATTTCACTTCCCGAGCCCCTGGAAGCATGAAAATCACTTTAAACATGCTAATTTTAGCTCTAACACTGATGATCCACCTACAAATGTGAACTGACGTTCAAAAATAAAACATTTGAAAACGGACCATTTTCCACATTTCTGAAGCAGGACGTAATGGGGGGGTGTTATCTCTTTTGTCGAAAATCAGCCGTTTTTGCTCGAACATTAAATGCCTCCAAATGGTATTTAATTAACTTCCAGCGCCCCTGGAAGCATGAAAATCACTTTAAACATGCTAATTTTAGCTCTAACACTGATGATCCACCTACAAATGTGAACTGACGTTCAAAAATAAAACATTTGAAAACGGACCATTTTCCACATTTCTGAAGCAGGACGTAATGTGGGGTGTTATCTCTTTTGTCGAAAATCAGCCGTTTTTGCTCGAACATTAAATGCCTCCAAATGGTATTTAATTAACTTCCCGGGGTGAAGAAACCCTTTTTGAGAACTCAGAGTGGGTAAATTGGCCATTTTCATGCACTTTTAACCATTCCATAAATCTTGTGTTTAGGGCCCCTGGAAGCATGAAAATCACTTTAAACATGCTAATTTTAGCTCTAACACTGATGATCCACCTACAAATGTGAACTGACGTTCAAAAATAAAACATTTGAAAACGGACCATTTTCCACATTTCTGAAGCAGGACGTAATGGGGGGGTGTTATCTCTTTTGTCGAAAATCAGCCGTTTTTGCTCGAACATTAAATGCCTCCAAATGGTATTTAATTAACTTCCCGGGGTGAAGAAACCCTTTTTGAGAACTCAGAGTGGGTAAATTGGCCATTTTCATGCACTTTTAACCATTCCATAAATCTTGTGTTTAGGGCCCCTGGAAGCATGAAAATCACTTTAAACATGCTAATTTTAGCTCTAACACTGATGATCCACCTACAAATGTGAACTGACGTTCAAAAATAAAACATTTGAAAACGGACCATTTTCCACATTTCTGAAGCAGGACGTAATGGGGGGGTGTTATCTCTTTTGTCGAAAATCAGCCGTTTTTGCTCGAACATTAAATGCCTCCAAATGGTTTTTATTTCACTTCCCGAGCCCCTGGAAGCATAAAAATCACTTTAAACATGCTAATTTTAGCTCTAACACTGATGATCCACCTACAAATGTGAACTGACGTTCAAAAATAAAACATTTGAAAACGGACCATTTTCCACATTTCTGAAGCAGGACGTAATGGGGGGGTGTTATCTCTTTTGTCGAAAATCAGCCGTTTTTGCTCGAACATTAAATGCCTCCAAATGGTTTTTATTTCACTTCCCGAGCCCCTGGAAGCATAAAAATCACTTTAAACATGCTAATTTTAGCTCTAACACTGATGATCCACCTACAAATGTGAACTGACGTTCAAAAATAAAACATTTGAAAACGGACCATTTTCCACATTTCTGAAGCAGGACGTAATGGGGGGGTGTTATCTCTTTTGTCGAAAATCAGCCGTTTTTGCTCGAACATTAAATGCCTCCAAATGGTATTTAATTAACTTCCCGGGGTGAAGAAACCCTTTTTGAGAACTCAGAGTGGGTAAATTGGCCATTTTCATGCACTTTTAACCATTCCATAAATCTTGGGTTTAGGGCCCCTGGGAGCATGAAAATCACTTTAAACATGCTAATTTTAGCTCTAACACTGATGATCCACCTACAAATGTAAACTGACGTTCAAAAATAAAACATTTGAAAACGGACCATTTTCCACATTTCTGAAGCAGGACGTAATGGGGGGGTGTTATCTCTTTTGTCGAAAATCAGCCGTTTTTGCTCGAACATTAAATGCCTCCAAATGGTATTTAATTAACTTCCCGGGGTGAAGAAACCCTTTTTGAGAACTCAGAGTGGGTAAATTGGCCATTTTCATGCACTTTTAACCATTCCATAAATCTTGTGTTTAGGGCCCCTGGGAGCATGAAAATCACTTTAAACATGCTAATTTTAGCTCTAACACTGATGATCCACCTACAAATGTGAACTGACGTTCAAAAATAAAACATTTGAAAACGGACCATTTTCCACATTTCTGAAGCATGACGTAATGGGGGGGGTGTTATCTCTTTTGTCGAAAATCAGCCGTTTTTGCTCGAACATTAAATGCCTCCAAATGGTATTTATTTCACTTCCCGGGGTGAAGAAACCCTTTTTGAGAACTCAGAGTGGGTAAATTGGCCATTTTCATGCACTTTTAACCATTCCATAAATCTTGTGTTTAGGGCCCCTGGAAGCATGAAAATCACTTTAAACATGCTAATTTTAGCTCTAACACTGATGATCCACCTACAAATGTGAACTGACGTTCAAAAATAAAACATTTGAAAACGGACCATTTTCCACATTTCTGAAGCATGACGTAATGGGGGGGTGTTATCTCTTTTGTCGAAAATCTGCCGTTTTTGCTCGAACATTAAATGCCTCCAAATGGTATTTATTTCACTTCCCGAGCCCCTGGAAGCATGAAAATCACTTTAAACATGCTAATTTTAGCTCTAACACTGATGATCCACCTACAAATGTGAACTGACGTTCAAAAATAAAACATTTGAAAACGGACCATTTTCCACATTTCTGAAGCAGGACGTAATGGGGGGGTGTTATCTCTTTTGTCGAAAATCAGCCGTTTTTGCTCGAACATTAAATGCCTCCAAATGGTATTTATTTCACTTCCCGGGGTGAAGAAACCCTTTTTGAGAACTCAGAGTGGGTAAATTGGCCATTTTCATGCACTTTTAACCATTCCATAAATCTTGTGTTTAGGGCCCCTGGAAGCATGAAAATCACTTTAAACATGCTAATTTTAGCTCTAACACTGATGATCCACCTACAAATGTGAACTGACGTTCAAAAATAAAACATTTGAAAACGGACCATTTTCCACATTTCTGAAGCAGGACGTAATGGGGGGGTGTTATCTCTTTTGTCGAAAATCAGCCGTTTTTGCTCGAACATTAAATGCCTCCAAATGGTATTTATTTCACTTCCCGGGGTGAAGAAACCCTTTTTGAGAACTCAGAGTGGGTAAATTGGCCATTTTCATGCACTTTTAACCATTCCATAAATCTTGTGTTTAGGGCCCCTGGAAGCATGAAAATCACTTTAAACATGCTAATTTTAGCTCTAACACTGATGATCCACCTACAAATGTGAACTGATGTTCAAAAATAAAACATTTGAAAACGGACCATTTTCCACATTTCTGAAGCATGACGTAATGGGGGGGTGTTATCTCTTTTGTCGAAAATCTGCCGTTTTTGCTTGAACATTAAATGCCTCCAAATGGTATTTAATTAACTTCCCGGGGTGAAGAAACCCTTTTTGAGAACTCAGAGTGGGTAAATTGGCCATTTTCATGCACTTTTAACCATTCCATAAATCTTGTGTATAGGGCCCCTGGAAGCATGAAAATCACTTTAAACATGCTAATTTTAGCTCTAACACTGATGATCCACCTACAAATGTGAACTGACGTTCAAAAATAAAACATTTGAAAACGGACCATTTTCCACATTTCTGAAGCAGGACGTAATGGGGGGGTGTTATCTCTTTTGTCGAAAATCAGCCGTTTTTGCTCGAACATTAAATGCCTCCAAATGGTATTTAATTAACTTCCAGCGCCCCTGGAAGCATGAAAATCACTTTAAACATGCTAATTTTAGCTCTAACACTGATGATCCACCTACAAATGTGAACTGACGTTCAAAAATAAAACATTTGAAAACGGACCATTTTCCACATTTCTGAAGCAGGACGTAATGTGGGGTGTTATCTCTTTTGTCGAAAATCAGCCGTTTTTGCTCGAACATTAAATGCCTCCAAATGGTATTTAATTAACTTCCCGGGGTGAAGAAACCCTTTTTGAGAACTCAGAGTGGGTAAATTGGCCATTTTCATGCACTTTTAACCATTCCATAAATCTTGTGTTTAGGGCCCCTGGAAGCATGAAAATCACTTTAAACATGCTAATTTTAGCTCTAACACTGATGATCCACCTACAAATGTGAACTGACGTTCAAAAATAAAACATTTGAAAACGGACCATTTTCCACATTTCTGAAGCAGGACGTAATGGGGGGGTGTTATCTCTTTTGTCGAAAATCAGCCGTTTTTGCTCGAACATTAAATGCCTCCAAATGGTATTTAATTAACTTCCCGGGGTGAAGAAACCCTTTTTGAGAACTCAGAGTGGGTAAATTGGCCATTTTCATGCACTTTTAACCATTCCATAAATCTTGTGTTTAGGGCCCCTGGAAGCATGAAAATCACTTTAAACATGCTAATTTTAGCTCTAACACTGATGATCCACCTACAAATGTGAACTGACGTTCAAAAATAAAACATTTGAAAACGGACCATTTTCCACATTTCTGAAGCAGGACGTAATGGGGGGGTGTTATCTCTTTTGTCGAAAATCAGCCGTTTTTGCTCGAACATTAAATGCCTCCAAATGGTTTTTATTTCACTTCCCGAGCCCCTGGAAGCATAAAAATCACTTTAAACATGCTAATTTTAGCTCTAACACTGATGATCCACCTACAAATGTGAACTGACGTTCAAAAATAAAACATTTGAAAACGGACCATTTTCCACATTTCTGAAGCAGGACGTAATGGGGGGGTGTTATCTCTTTTGTCGAAAATCAGCCGTTTTTGCTCGAACATTAAATGCCTCCAAATGGTTTTTATTTCACTTCCCGAGCCCCTGGAAGCATAAAAATCACTTTAAACATGCTAATTTTAGCTCTAACACTGATGATCCACCTACAAATGTGAACTGACGTTCAAAAATAAAACATTTGAAAACGGACCATTTTCCACATTTCTGAAGCAGGACGTAATGGGGGGGTGTTATCTCTTTTGTCGAAAATCAGCCGTTTTTGCTCGAACATTAAATGCCTCCAAATGGTATTTAATTAACTTCCCGGGGTGAAGAAACCCTTTTTGAGAACTCAGAGTGGGTAAATTGGCCATTTTCATGCACTTTTAACCATTCCATAAATCTTGGGTTTAGGGCCCCTGGGAGCATGAAAATCACTTTAAACATGCTAATTTTAGCTCTAACACTGATGATCCACCTACAAATGTGAACTGACGTTCAAAAATAAAACATTTGAAAACGGACCATTTTCCACATTTCTGAAGCAGGACGTAATGGGGGGGTGTTATCTCTTTTGTCGAAAATCAGCCGTTTTTGCTCGAACATTAAATGCCTCCAAATGGTATTTATTTCACTTCCCGGGGTGAAGAAACCCTTTTTGAGAACTCAGAGTGGGTAAATTGGCCATTTTCATGCACTTTTAACCATTCCATAAATCTTGTGTTTAGGGCCCCTGGAAGCATGAAAATCACTTTAAACATGCTAATTTTAGCTCTAACACTGATGATCCACCTACAAATGTGAACTGACGTTCAAAAATAAAACATTTGAAAACGGACCATTTTCCACATTTCTGAAGCAGGACGTAATGGGGGGGTGTTATCTCTTTTGTCGAAAATCAGCCGTTTTTGCTCGAACATTAAATGCCTCCAAATGGTATTTAATTAACTTCCAGCGCCCCTGGAAGCATGAAAATCACTTTAAACATGCTAATTTTAGCTCTAACACTGATGATCCACCTACAAATGTGAACTGACGTTCAAAAATAAAACATTTGAAAACGGACCATTTTCCACATTTCTGAAGCAGGACGTAATGGGGGGGTGTTATCTCTTTTGTCGAAAATCAGCCGTTTTTGCTCGAACATTAAATGCCTCCAAATGGTATTTAATTAACTTCCCGGGGTGAAGAAACCCTTTTTGAGAACTCAGAGTGGGTAAATTGGCCATTTTCATGCACTTTTAACCATTCCATAAATCTTGTGTTTAGGGCCCCTGGAAGCATGAAAATCACTTTAAACATGCTAATTTTAGCTCTAACACTGATGATCCACCTACAAATGTGAACTGACGTTCAAAAATAAAACATTTGAAAACGGACCATTTTCCACATTTCTGAAGCAGGACGTAATGTGGGGGTGTTATCTCTTTTGTCGAAAATCAGCCGTTTTTGCTCGAACATTAAATGCCTCCAAATGGTATTTAATTAACTTCCCGGGGTGAAGAAACCCTTTTTGAGAACTCAGAGTGGGTAAATTGGCCATTTTCATGCACTTTTAACCATTCCATAAATCTTGTGTTTAGGGCCCCTGGAAGAATGAAAATCACTTTAAACATGCTAATTTTAGCTCTAACACTGATGATCCACCTACAAATGTGAACTGACGTTCAAAAATAAAACATTTGAAAACGGACCATTTTCCACATTTCTGAAGCAGGACGTAATGGGGGGGTGTTATCTCTTTTGTCGAAAATCAGCCGTTTTTGCTCGAACATTAAATGCCTCCAAATGGTATTTAATTAACTTCCCGGGGTGAAGAAACCCTTTTTGAGAACTCAGAGTGGGTAAATTGGCCATTTTCATGCACTTTTAACCATTCCATAAATCTTGTGTTTAGGGCCCCTGGAAGCATGAAAATCACTTTAAACATGCTAATTTTAGCTCTAACACTGATGATCCACCTACAAATGTGAACTGACGTTCAAAAATAAAACATTTGAAAACGGACCATTTTCCACATTTCTGAAGCAGGACGTAATGGGGGGGTGTTATCTCTTTTGTCGAAAATCAGCCGTTTTTGCTCGAACATTAAATGCCTCCAAATGGTTTTTATTTCACTTCCCGAGCCCCTGGAAGCATAAAAATCACTTTAAACATGCTAATTTTAGCTCTAACACTGATGATCCACCTACAAATGTGAACTGACGTTCAAAAATAAAACATTTGAAAACGGACCATTTTCCACATTTCTGAAGCAGGACGTAATGGGGGGGTGTTATCTCTTTTGTCGAAAATCAGCCGTTTTTGCTCGAACATGAAATGCCTCCAAATGGTATTTAATTAACTTCCCGGGGTGAAGAAACCCTTTTTGAGAACTCAGAGTGGGTAAATTGGCCATTTTCATGCACTTTTAACCATTCCATAAATCTTGTGTTTAGGGCCCCTGGGAGCATGAAAATCACTTTAAACATGCTAATTTTAGCTCTAACACTGATGATCCACCTACAAATGTGAACTGACGTTCAAAAATAAAACATTTGAAAACGGACCATTTTCCACATTTCTGAAGCAGGACGTAATGGGGGGGTGTTATCTCTTTTGTCGAAAATCAGCCGTTTTTGCTCGAACATTAAATGCCTCCAAATGGTATTTATTTCACTTCCCGGGGTGAAGAAACCCTTTTTGAGAACTCAGAGTGGGTAAATTGGCCATTTTCATGCACTTTTAACCATTCCATAAATCTTGTGTTTAGGGCCCCTGGAAGCATGAAAATCACTTTAAACATGCTAATTTTAGCTCTAACACTGATGATCCACCTACAAATGTGAACTGACGTTCAAAAATAAAACATTTGAAAACGGACCATTTTCCACATTTCTGAAGCAGGACGTAATGGGGGGGTGTTATCTCTTTTGTCGAAAATCAGCCGTTTTTGCTCGAACATTAAATGCCTCCAAATGGTATTTAATTAACTTCCAGCGCCCCTGGAAGCATGAAAATCACTTTAAACATGCTAATTTTAGCTCTAACACTGATGATCCACCTACAAATGTGAACTGACGTTCAAAAATAAAACATTTGAAAACGGACCATTTTCCACATTTCTGAAGCAGGACGTAATGGGGGGGTGTTATCTCTTTTGTCGAAAATCAGCCGTTTTTGCTCGAACATTAAATGCCTCCAAATGGTATTTAATTAACTTCCCGGGGTGAAGAAACCCTTTTTGAGAACTCAGAGTGGGTAAATTGGCCATTTTCATGCACTTTTAACCATTCCATAAATCTTGTGTTTAGGGCCCCTGGAAGCATGAAAATCACTTTAAACATGCTAATTTTAGCTCTAACACTGATGATCCACCTACAAATGTGAACTGACGTTCAAAAATAAAACATTTGAAAACGGACCATTTTCCACATTTCTGAAGCAGGACGTAATGGGGGGGTGTTATCTCTTTTGTCGAAAATCAGCCGTTTTTGCTCGAACATTAAATGCCTCCAAATGGTATTTAATTAACTTCCCGGGGTGAAGAAACCCTTTTTGAGAACTCAGAGTGGGTAAATTGGCCATTTTCATGCACTTTTAACCATTCCATAAATCTTGTGTTTAGGGCCCCTGGAAGCATGAAAATCACTTTAAACATGCTAATTTTAGCTCTAACACTGATGATCTACCTACAAATGTGAACTGACGTTCAAAAATAAAACATTTGAAAACGGACCATTTTCCACATTTCTGAAGCAGGACGTAATGGGGGGGTGTTATCTCTTTTGTCGAAAATCAGCCGTTTTTGCTCGAACATTAAATGCCTCCAAATGGTATTTAATTAACTTCCCGGGGTGAAGAAACCCTTTTTGAGAACTCAGAGTGGGTAAATTGGCCATTTTCATGCACTTTTAACCATTCCATAAATCTTGTGTTTAGGGCCCCTGGAAGCATGAAAATCACTTTAAACATGCTAATTTTAGCTCTAACACTGATGATCCACCTACAAATGTGAACTGACGTTCAAAAATAAAACATTTGAAAACGGACCATTTTCCACATTTCTGAAGCAGGACGTAATGGGGGGGTGTTATCTCTTTTGTCGAAAATCAGCCATTTTTGCTCGAACATTAAATGCCTCCAAATGGTATTTAATTAACTTCCCGGGGTGAAGAAACCCTTTTTGAGAACTCAGAGTGGGTAAATTGGCCATTTTCATGCACTTTTAACCATTCCATAAATCTTGTGTTTAGGGCCCCTGGGAGCATGAAAATCACTTTAAACATGCTAATTTTAGCTCTAACACTGATGATCCACCTACAAATGTGAACTGACGTTCAAAAATAAAACATTTGAAAACAGAATATTTTCCACATTTCTGAAGCAGGACGTAATGGGGGGGTGTTATCTCTTTTGTCGAAAATCAGCCTTTTTTTCTCGAACATTAAATGCCTCCAAATGGTATTTAATTAACTTCCCGTGCCCCTGGAAGCATGAAAATCACTTTAAACATGCTAATTTTAGCTCTAACACTGATGATCCACCTACAAATGTGAACTGACGTTCAAAAATAAAACATTTGAAAACGGACCATTTTCCACATTTCTGAAGCAGGACGTAATGGGGGGGTGTTATCTCTTTTGTCGAAAATCAGCCGTTTTTGCTCGAACATTAAATGCCTCCAAATGGTATTTAATTAACTTCCAGCGCCCCTGGAAGCATAAAAATCACTTTAAACATGCTAATTTTAGCTCTAACACTGATGATCCACCTACAAATGTGAACTGACGTTCAAAAATAAAACATTTGAAAACGGACCATTTTCCACATTTCTGAAGCAGGACGTAATGGGGGGGTGTTATCTCTTTTGTCGAAAATCAGCCGTTTTTGCTCGAACATTAAATGCCTCCAAATGGTATTTATTTCACTTCCCGAGCCCCTGGAAGCATGAAAATCACTTTAAACATGCTAATTTTAGCTCTAACACTGATGATCCACCTACAAATGTGAACTGACGTTCAAAAATAAAACATTTGAAAACGGACCATTTTCCACATTTCTGAAGCAGGACGTAATGGGGGGGTGTTATCTCTTTTGTCGAAAATCAGCCGTTTTTGCTCGAACATGAAATGCCTCCAAATGGTATTTAATTAACTTCCCGGGGTGAAGAAACCCTTTTTGAGATCTCAGAGTGGGTAAATTGGCCATTTTCATGCACTTTTAACCATTCCATAAATCTTGTGTTTAGGGCCCCTGGAAGCATGAAAATCACTTTAAACATGCTAAATTTAGCTCTAACACTGATGATCCACCTACAAATGTGAACTGACGTTCAAAAATAAAACATTTGAAAACGGACCATTTTCCACATTTCTGAAGCAGGACGCAATGGGGGGGTGTTATCTCTTTTGTCGAAAATCAGCCGTTTTTGCTCGAACATTAAATGCCTCCAAATGGTATTTAATTAACTTCCCGGGGTGAAGAAACCCTTTTTGAGAACTCAGAGTGGGTAAATTGGCCATTTTCATGCACTTTTAACCATTCCATAAATCTTGTGTTTAGGGCCCCTGGGAGCATGAAAATGACTTTAAACATGCTAATTTTAGCTCTAACACTGATGATCCACCTACAAATGTGAACTGACGTTCAAAAATAAAACATTTGAAAACGGAATATTTTCCACATTTCTGAAGCAGGACGTAATGGGGGGGTGTTATCTCTTTTGTCGAAAATCAGCCGTTTTTGCTCGAACATTAAATGCCTCCAAATGGTATTTAATTAACTTCCCGAGCCCCTGGAAGCATGAAAATCACTTTAAACATGCTAATTTTAGCTCTAACACTGATGATCCACCTACAAATGTGAACTGACGTTCAAAAATAAAACATTTGAAAACGGACCATTTTCCACATTTCTGAAGCAGGACGTAATGGGGGGGTGTTATCTCTTTTGTCGAAAATCAGCCGTTTTTGCTCGAACATTAAATGCCTCCAAATGGTATTTAATTAACTTCCAGCGCCCCTGGAAGCATAAAAATCACTTTAAACATGCTAATTTTAGCTCTAACACTGATGATCCACCTACAAATGTGAACTGACGTTCAAAAATAAAACATTTGAAAACGGACCATTTTCCACATTTCTGAAGCAGGACGTAATGGGGGGGTGTTATCTCTTTTGTCGAAAATCAGCCGTTTTTGCTCGAACATTAAATGCCTCCAAATGGTATTTATTTCACTTCACGAGCCCCTGGAAGCATGAAAATCACTTTAAACATGCTAATTTTAGCTCTAACACTGATGATCCACCTACAAATGTGAACTGACGTTCAAAAATAAAACATTTGAAAACGGACCATTTTCCACATTTCTGAAGCAGGACGTAATGGGGGGGTGTTATCTCTTTTGTCGAAAATCAGCCGTTTTTGCTCGAACATTAAATGCCTCCAAATGGTATTTATTTCACTTCCCGGGGTGAAGAAACCCTTTTTGAGAACTCAGAGTGGGTAAATTGGCCATTTTCATGCACTTTTAACCATTCCATAAATCTTGTGTTTAGGGCCCCTGGAAGCATGAAAATCACTTTAAACATGCTAATTTTAGCTCTAACACTGATGATCCACCTACAAATGTGAACTGACGTTCAAAAATAAAACATTTGAAAACGGACCATTTTCCACATTTCTGAAGCAGGACGTAATGGGGGGGTGTTATCTCTTTTGTCGAAAATCAGCCGTTTTTGCTCGAACATTAAATGCCTCCAAATGGTATTTAATTAACTTCCCGGGGTAAAGAAACCCTTTTTGAGAACTCAGAGTGGGTAAATTGGCCATTTTCATGCACTTTTAACCATTCCATAAATCTTGTGTTTAGGGCCCCTGGAAGCATGAAAATCACTTTAAACATGCTAAATTTAGCTCTAACACTGATGATCCACCTACAAATGTGAACTGACGTTCAAAAATAAAACATTTGAAAACGGACCATTTTCCACATTTCTGAAGCAGGACGCAATGGGGGGGTGTTATCTCTTTTGTCGAAAATCAGCCGTTTTTGCTCGAACATTAAATGCCTCCAAATGGTATTTAATTAACTTCCCGGGGTGAAGAAACCCTTTTTGAGAACTCAGAGTGGGTGAATTGGCCATTTTCATGCACTTTTAACCATTCCATAAATCTTGTGTTTAGGGCCCCTGGGAGCATGAAAATGACTTTAAACATGCTAATTTTAGCTCTAACACTGATGATCCACCTACAAATGTGAACTGACGTTCAAAAATAAAACATTTGAAAACGGACCATTTTCCACATTTCTGAAGCAGGACGTAATGGGGGGGTGTTATCTCTTTTGTCGAAAATCAGACGTTTTTGCTCGAACATTAAATGCCTCCAAATGGTATTTATTTCACTTCCCGAGCCCCTGGAAGCATGAAAATCACTTTAAACATGCTAATTTTAGCTCTAACACTGATGATCCACCTACAAATGTGAACTGACGTTCAAAAATAAAACATTTGAAAACGGACCATTTTCCACATTTCTGAAGCAGGACGTAATGGGGGGGGTGTTATCTCTTTTGTCGAAAATCAGCCGTTTTTGCTCGAACATTAAATGCCTCCAAATGGTATTTATTTCACTTCCCGGGGTGAAGAAACCCTTTTTGAGAACTCAGAGTGGGTAAATTGGCCATTTTCATGCACTTTTAACCATTCCATAAATCTTGTGTTTAGGGCCCCTGGAAGCATGAAAATCACTTTAAACATGCTAATTTTAGCTCTAACACTGATGATCCACCTACAAATGTGAACTGACGTTCAAAAATAAAACATTTGAAAACGGACCATTTTCCACATTTCTGAAGCAGGACGTAATGGGGGGGTGTTATCTCTTTTGTCGAAAATCAGCCGTTTTTGCTCGAACATTAAATGCCTCCAAATGGTATTTAATTAACTTCCAGCGCCCCTGGAAGCATGAAAATCACTTTAAACATGCTAATTTTAGCTCTAACACTGATGATCCACCAACAAATGTGAACTGACGTTCAAAAATAAAACATTTGAAAACTGACCATTTTCCACATTTCTGAAGCAGGACGTAATGGGGGGGTGTTATCTCTTTTGTCGAAAATCAGCCGTTTTTGCTCGAACATTAAATGCCTCCAAATGGTATTTAATTAACTTCCCGGGGTGAAGAAACCCTTTTTGAGAACTCAGAGTGGGTAAATTGGCCATTTTCATGCACTTTTAACCATTCCATAAATCTTGTGTTTAGGGCCCCTGGAAGCATGAAAATCACTTTAAACATGCTAATTTTAGCTCTAACACTGATGATCCACCTACAAATGTGAACTGACGTTCAAAAATAAAACATTTGAAAACGGACCATTTTCCACATTTCTGAAGCAGGACGTAATGGGGGGGTGTTATCTCTTTTGTCGAAAATCAGCCGTTTTTGCTCGAACATTAAATGCCTCCAAATGGTATTTAATTAACTTCCCGGGGTGAAGAAACCCTTTTTGAGAACTCAGAGTGGGTAAATTGGCCATTTTCATGCACTTTTAACCATTCCATAAATCTTGTGTTTAGGGCCCCTGGAAGCATGAAAATCACTTTAAACATGCTAATCTTAGCTCTAACACTGATGATCCACCTACAAATGTGAACTGACGTTCAAAAATAAAACATTTGAAAACGGACCATTTTCCACATTTCTGAAGCAGGACGTAATGGGGGGTGTTATCTCTTTTGTCGAAAATCAGCCGTTTTTGCTCGAACATTAAATGCCTCCAAATGGTATTTAATTAACTTCCCGGGGTGAAGAAACCCTTTTTGAGAACTCAGAGTGGGTAAATTGGCCATTTTCATGCACTTTTAACCATTCCATAAATCTTGTGTTTAGGGCCCCTGGAAGCATGAAAATCACTTTAAACATGCTAATTTTAGCTCTAACACTGATGATCCACCTACAAATGTGAACTGACGTTCAAAAATAAAACATTTGAAAACGGACCATTTTCCACATTTCTGAAGCAGGACGTAATGGGGGGTGTTATCTCTTTTGTCGAAAATCAGCCGTTTTTGCTCGAACATTAAATGCCTCCAAATGGTATTTAATTAACTTCCCGGGGTGAAGAAACCCTTTTTGAGAACTCAGAGTGGGTAAATTGGCCATTTTCATGCACTTTTAACCATTCCATAAATCTTGTGTTTAGGGCCCCTGGGAGCATGAAAATCACTTTAAACATGCTAATTTTAGCTCTAACACTGATGATCCACCTACAAATGTGAACTGACGTTCAAAAATAAAACATTTGAAAACGGAATATTTTCCACATTTCTGAAGCAGGACGTAATGGGGGGGTGTTATCTCTTTTGTCGAAAATCAGCCGTTTTTGCTCGAACATTAAATGCCTCCAAATGGTATTTAATTAACTTCCCGAGCCCCTGGAAGCATGAAAATCACTTTAAACATGCTAATTTTAGCTCTAACACTGATGATCCACCTACAAATGTGAACTGACGTTCAAAAATAAAACATTTGAAAACGGACCATTTTCCACATTTCTGAAGCAGGACGTAATGGGGGGGTGTTATCTCTTTTGTCGAAAATCAGCCGTTTTTGCTCGAACATTAAATGCCTCCAAATGGTATTTATTTCACTTCCCGAGCCCCTGGAAGCATGAAAATCACTTTAAACATGCTAATTTTAGCTCTAACACTGATGATCCACCTACAAATGTGAACTGACGTTCAAAAATAAAACATTTGAAAACGGACCATTTTCCACATTTCTGAAGCAGGACGTAATGGGGGGGTGTTATCTCTTTTGTCGAAAATCAGCCGTTTTTGCTCGAACATGAAATGCCTCCAAATGGTATTTAATTAACTTCCCGGGTGAAGAAACCCTTTTTGAGAACTCAGAGTGGGTAAATTGGCCATTTTCATGCACTTTTAACCATTCCATAAATCTTGTGTTTAGGGCCCCTGGAAGCATGAAAATCACTTTAAACATGCTAAATTTAGCTCTAACACTGATGATCCACCTACAAATGTGAACTGACGTTCAAAAATAAAACATTTGAAAACGGACCATTTTCCACATTTCTGAAGCAGGACGCAATGGGGGGGTGTTATCTCTTTTGTCGAAAATCAGCCGTTTTTGCTCGAACATTAAATGCCTCCAAATGGTATTTAATTAACTTCCCGGGGTGAAGAAACCCTTTTTGAGAACTCAGAGTGGGTAAATTGGCCATTTTCATGCACTTTTAACCATTCCATAAATCTTGTGTTTAGGGCCCCTGGGAGCATGAAAATGACTTTAAACATGCTAATTTTAGCTCTAACACTGATGATCCACCTACAAATGTGAACTGACGTTCAAAAATAAAACATTTGAAAACTGAATATTTTCCACATTTCTGAAGCAGGACGTAATGGGGGGGTGTTATCTTTTTTGTCGAAAATCAGCCGTTTTTGCTCGAACATTAAATGCCTCCAAATGGTATTTAATTAACTTCCCGAGCCCCTGGAAGCATGAAAATCACTTTAAACATGCTAATTTTAGCTCTAACACTGATGATCCACCTACAAATGTGAACTGACGTTCAAAAATAAAACATTTGAAAACTGACCATTTTCCACATTTCTGAAGCAGGACGTAATGGGGGGGTGTTATCTCTTTTGTCGAAAATCAGCCGTTTTTGCTCGAACATTAAATGCCTCCAAATGGTATTTAATTAACTTCCAGCGCCCCTGGAAGCATAAAAATCACTTTAAACATGCTAATTTTAGCTCTAACACTGATGATCCACCTACAAATGTGAACTGACGTTCAAAAATAAAACATTTGAAAACGGACCATTTTCCACATTTCTGAAGCAGGACGTAATGGGGGGGTGTTATCTCTTTTGTCGAAAATCAGCCGTTTTTGCTCGAACATTAAATGCCTCCAAATGGTATTTATTTCACTTCCCGAGCCCCTGGAAGCATGAAAATCACTTTAAACATGCTAATTTTAGCTCTAACACTGATGATCCATCTACAAATGTGAACTGACGTTCAAAAATAAAACATTTGAAAACGGACCATTTTCCACATTTCTGAAGCAGGACGTAATGGGGGGGTGTTATCTCTTTTGTCGAAAATCAGCCGTTTTTGCTCGAACATTAAATGCCTCCAAATGGTATTTATTTCACTTCCCGGGGTGAAGAAACCCTTTTTGAGAACTCAGAGTGGGTAAATTGGCCATTTTCATGCACTTTTAACCATTCCATAAATCTTGTGTTTAGGGCCCCTGGGAGCATGAAAATCACTTTAAACATGCTAATTTTAGCTCTAACACTGATGATCCACCTACAAATGTGAACTGACGTTCAAAAATAAAACATTTGAAAACGGACCATTTTCCACATTTCTGAAGCATGACGTAATGGGGGGGTGTTATCTCTTTTGTCGAAAATCTGCCGTTTTTGCTCGAACATTAAGTGCCTCCAAATGGTATTTATTTCACTTCCCGAGCCCCTGGAAGCATGAAAATCACTTTAAACATGCTAATTTTAGCTCTAACACTGATGATCCACCTACAAATGTGAACTGACGTTCAAAAATAAAACATTTGAAAACGGATCATTTTCCACATTTCTGAAGCAGGACGTAATGGGGGGGTGTTATCTCTTTTGTCGAAAATCAGCCGTTTTTGCTCGAACATTAAATGCCTCCAAATGGTATTTATTTCACTTCCCGGGGTGAAGAAACCCTTTTTGAGAACTCAGAGTGGGTAAATTGGCCATTTTCATGCACTTTTAACCATTCCATAAATCTTGTGTTTAGGGCCCCTGGAAGCATGAAAATCACTTTAAACATGCTAATTTTAGCTCTAACACTGATGATCCACCTACAAATGTGAACTGACGTTCAAAAATAAAACATTTGAAAACGGACCATTTTCCACATTTCTGAAGCAGGACGTAATGGGGGGGTGTTATCTCTTTTGTCGAAAATCAGCCGTTTTTGCTCGAACATTAAATGCCTCCAAATGGTATTTATTTCACTTCCCGAGCCCCTGGAAGCATAAAAATCACTTTAAACATGCTAATTTTAGCTCTAACACTGATGATCCACCTACAAATGTGAACTGACGTTCAAAAATAAAACATTTGAAAACGGACCATTTTCCACATTTCTGAAGCAGGACGTAATGGGGGGGTGTTATCTCTTTTGTCGAAAATCAGCCGTTTTTGCTCGAACATTAAATGCCTCCAAATGGTTTTTATTTCACTTCCCGAGCCCCTGGAAGCATAAAAATCACTTTAAACATGCTAATTTTAGCTCTAACACTGATGATCCACCTACAAATGTGAACTGACGTTCAAAAATAAAACATTTGAAAACGGACCATTTTCCACATTTCTGAAGCAGGACGTAATGGGGGGGTGTTATCTCTTTTGTCGAAAATCAGCCGTTTTTGCTCGAACATTAAATGCCTCCAAATGGTTTTTATTTCACTTCCCGAGCCCCTGGAAGCATAAAAATCACTTTAAACATGCTAATTTTAGCTCTAACACTGATGATCCACCTACAAATGTGAACTGACGTTCAAAAATAAAACATTTGAAAACGGACCATTTTCCACATTTCTGAAGCAGGACGTAATGGGGGGGTGTTATCTCTTTTGTCGAAAATCAGCCGTTTTTGCTCGAACATTAAATGCCTCCAAATGGTATTTAATTAACTTCCCGGGGTGAAGAAACCCTTTTTGAGAACTCAGAGTGGGTAAATTGGCCATTTTCATGCACTTTTAACCATTCCATAAATCTTGTGTTTAGGGCCCCTGGGAGCATGAAAATCACTTTAAACATGCTAATTTTAGCTCTAACACTGATGATCCACCTACAAATGTGAACTGACGTTCAAAAATAAAACATTTGAAAACGGACCATTTTCCACATTTCTGAAGCGTGACGTAATGGGGGGTGTTATCTCTTTTGTCGAAAATCAGCCGTTTTTGCTCGAACATTAAATGCCTCCAAATGGTATTTATTTCACTTCCCGAGCCCCTGGAAGCATGAAAATCACTTTAAACATGCTAATTTTAGCTCTAACACTGATGATCCACCTACAAATGTGAACTGACGTTCAAAAATAAAACATTTGAAAACGGACCATTTTCCACATTTCTGAAGCATGACGTAATGGGGGGGTGTTATCTCTTTTGTCGAAAATCAGCCGTTTTTGCTCGAACATTAAATGCCTCCAAATGGTATTTATTTCACTTCCCGAGCCCCTGGAAGCATGAAAATCACTTTAAACATGCTAATTTTAGCTCTAACACTGATGATCCACCTACAAATGTGAACTGACGTTCAAAAATAAAACATTTGAAAACGGACCATTTTCCACATTTCTGAAGCATGACGTAATGGGGGGGTGTTATCTCTTTTGTCGAAAATCAGCCGTTTTTGCTCGAACATTAAATGCCTCCAAATGGTATTTAATTAACTTCCAGCGCCCCTGGAAGCATAAAAATCACTTTAAACATGCTAATTTTAGCTCTAACACTGATGATCCACCTACAAATGTGAACTGACGTTCAAAAATAAAACATTTGAAAACGGACCATTTTCCACATTTCTGAAGCAGGACGTAATGGGGGGGTGTTATCTCTTTTGTCGAAAATCAGCCGTTTTTGCTCGAACATTAAATGCCTCCAAATGGTATTTAATTAACTTCCAGCGCCCCTGGAAGCATGAAAATCACTTTAAACATGCTAATTTTAGCTCTAACACTGATGATCCACCTACAAATGTGAACTGACGTTCAAAAATAAAACATTTGAAAACGGACCATTTTCCACATTTCTGAAGCATGACGTAATGGGGGGGGGTGTTATCTCTTTTGTCGAAAATCAGCCGTTTTTGCTCGAACATTAAATGCCTCCAAATGGTATTTATTTCACTTCCCGAGCCCCTGGAAGCATGAAAATCACTTTAAACATGCTAATTTTAGCTCTAACACTGATGATCCACCTACAAATGTGAACTGACGTTCAAAAATAAAACATTTTAAAACTGACCATTTTCCACATTTCTGAAGCATGGCGTAATGGGGGGGTGTTATCTCTTTTGTCGATAATCAGCCGTTTTTGCTCGAACATTAAATGCCTCCAAATGGTATTTATTTCACTTCCCGAGCCCCTGGAAGCATGAAAATCACTTTAAACATGCTAATTTTAGCTCTTACACTGATGATCCAACTACAAATGTGAACTGACGTTCAAAAATAAAACATTTGAAAACGGACCATTTTCCACATTTCTGAAGCATGATGTAATGGGGGGGTGTTATCTCTTTTGTCGAAAATCAGCCGTTTTTGCTCGAACATTAAATGCCTCCAAATGGTATTTAATTAACTTCCCGAGCCCCTGGAAGCATGAAAATCACTTTAAACATGCTAATTTTAGCTCTAACACTGATGATCCACCTACAAATGTGAACTGACGTTCAAAAATAAAACATTTGAAAACGGACCATTTTCCACATTTCTGAAGCAGGACGTAATGGGGGGTGTTATCTCTTTTGTCGAAAATCAGCCGTTTTTGCTCGAACATTAAATGCCTCCAAATGGTATTTAATTAACTTCCCGGGGTGAAGAAACCCTTTTTGAGAACTCAGAGTGGGTAAATTGGCCATTTTCATGCACTTTTAACCATTCCATAAATCTTGTGTTTAGGGCCCCTGGAAGCATGAAAATCACTTTAAACATGCTAATTTTAGCTCTAACACTGATGATCCACCTACAAATGTGAACTGACGTTCAAAAATAAAACATTTGAAAACGGACCATTTTCCACATTTCTGAAGCAGGACGTAATGGGGGGGTGTTATCTCTTTTGTCGAAAATCAGCCGTTTTTGCTCGAACATTAAATGCCTCCAAATGGTTTTTATTTCACTTCCCGAGCCCCTGGAAGCATAAAAATCACTTTAAACATGCTAATTTTAGCTCTAACACTGATGATCCACCTACAAATGTGAACTGACGTTCAAAAATAAAACATTTGAAAACGGACCATTTTCCACATTTCTGAAGCAGGACGTAATGGGGGGGTGTTATCTCTTTTGTCGAAAATCAGCCGTTTTTGCTCGAACATTAAATGCCTCCAAATGGTTTTTATTTCACTTCCCGAGCCCCTGGAAGCATAAAAATCACTTTAAACATGCTAATTTTAGCTCTAACACTGATGATCCACCTACAAATGTGAACTGACGTTCAAAAATAAAACATTTGAAAACGGACCATTTTCCACATTTCTGAAGCAGGACGTAATGGGGGGGTGTTATCTCTTTTGTCGAAAATCAGCCGTTTTTGCTCGAACATTAAATGCCTCCAAATGGTATTTAATTAACTTCCCGGGGTGAAGAAACCCTTTTTGAGAACTCAGAGTGGGTAAATTGGCCATTTTCATGCACTTTTAACCATTCCATAAATCTTGTGTTTAGGGCCCCTGGGAGCATGAAAATCACTTTAAACATGCTAATTTTAGCTCTAACACTGATGATCCACCTACAAATGTGAACTGACGTTCAAAAATAAAACATTTGAAAACGGACCATTTTCCACATTTCTGAAGCAGGACGTAATGGGGGGGTGTTATCTCTTTTGTCGAAAATCAGCCGTTTTTGCTCGAACATTAAATGCCTCCAAATGGTATTTATTTCACTTCCCGGGGTGAAGAAACCCTTTTTGAGAACTCAGAGTGGGTAAATTGGCCATTTTCATGCACTTTTAACCATTCCATAAATCTTGTGTTTAGGGCCCCTGGAAGCATGAAAATCACTTTAAACATGCTAATTTTAGCTCTAACACTGATGATCCACCTACAAATGTGAACTGACGTTCAAAAATAAAACATTTGAAAACGGACCATTTTCCACATTTCTGAAGCAGGACGTAATGG
Source organism: Lissotriton vulgaris (assembly GCF_964263255.1). Classification (NCBI taxonomy): domain Eukaryota; kingdom Metazoa; phylum Chordata; class Amphibia; order Caudata; family Salamandridae; genus Lissotriton; species Lissotriton vulgaris. Next base: position 300,667 of record NW_028254647.1, read on the forward strand.
GGGGGTGTTATCTCTTTTGTTGAAAATCAGCCGTTTTTGCTCGAACATTAAATGCCTCCAAATGGTATTTAATTAACTTCCAGCGCCCCTGGAAGCATGAAAATCACTTTAAACATGCTAATTTTAGCTCTAACACTGATGATCCACCTACAAATGTGAACTGACGTTCAAAAATAAAACATTTGAAAACGGACCATTTTCCACATTTCTGAAGCAGGACGTAATGGGGGGGTGTTATCTCTTTTGTCGAAAATCAGCCGTTTTTGCTCGAACATTAAATGCCTCCAAATGGTATTTAATTAACTTCCCGGGGTGAAGAAACCCTTTTTGAGAACTCAGAGTGGGTAAATTGGCCATTTTCATGCACTTTTAACCATTCCATAAATCTTGTGTTTAGGGCCCCTGGAAGCATGAAAATCACTTTAAACATGCTAATTTTAGCTCTAACACTGATGATCCACCTACAAATGTGAACTGACGTTCAAAAATAAAACATTTGAAAACGGACCATTTTCCACATTTCTGAAGCAGGACGTAATGGGGGGGTGTTATCTCTTTTGTCGAAAATCAGCCGTTTTTGCTCGAACATTAAATGCCTCCAAATGGTATTTAATTAACTTCCCGGGGTGAAGAAACCCTTTTTGAGAACTCAGAGTGGGTAAATTGGCCATTTTCATGCACTTTTAACCATTCCATAAATCTTGTGTTTAGGGCCCCTGGAAGCATGAAAATCACTTTAAACATGCTAATTTTAGCTCTAACACTGATGATCCACCTACAAATGTGAACTGACGTTCAAAAATAAAACATTTGAAAACGGACCATTTTCCACATTTCTGAAGCAGGACGTAATGGGGGGGTGTTATCTCTTTTGTCGAAAATCAGCCGTTTTTGCTCGAACATTAAATGCCTCCAAATGGTATTTAATTAACTTCCCGGGGTGAAGAAACCCTTTTTGAGAACTCAGAGTGGGTAAATTGGCCATTTTCATGCACTTTTAACCATTCCATAAATCTTGTGTTTAGGGCCCCTGGAAGCATGAAAATCACTTTAAACATGCTAATTTTAGCTCTAACACTGATGATCCACCTACAAATGTGAACTGACGTTCAAAAATAAAACATTTGAAAACGGACCATTTTCCACATTTCTGAAGCAGGACGTAATGGGGGGGTGTTATCTCTTTTGTCGAAAATCAGCCGTTTTTGCTCGAACATTAAATGCCTCCAAATGGTATTTAATTAACTTCCAGCGCCCCTGGAAGCATGAAAATCACTTTAAACATGCTAATTTTAGCTCTAACACTGATGATCCACCTACAAATGTGAACTGACGTTCAAAAATAAAACATTTGAAAACGGACCATTTTCACATTTCTGAAGCATGACGTAATGGGGGGGTGTTATCTCTTTTGTCGAAAATCAGCCGTTTTTGCTCGAACATTAAATGCCTCCAAATGGTATTTATTTCACTTCCCGAGCCCCTGGAAGCATGAAAATCACTTTAAACATGCTAATTTTAGCTCTAACACTGATGATCCACCTACAAATGTGAACTGACGTTCAAAAATAAAACATTTGAAAACGGACCATTTTCCACATTTCTGAAGCAGGACGTAATGGGGGGGTGTTATCTCTTTTGTCGAAAATCAGCCGTTTTTGCTCGAACATTAAATGCCTCCAAATGGTATTTATTTCACTTCCCGAGCCCCTGGGAGCATGAAAATCACTTTAAACATGCTAATTTTAGCTCTAACACTGATGATCCACCTACAAATGTGAACTGACGTTCAAAAATAAAACATTTGAAAACGGACCATTTTCCACATTTCTGAAGCATGACGTAATGGGGGGGTGTTATCTCTTTTGTCGAAAATCAGCCGTTTTTGCTCGAACATTAAATGCCTCCAAATGGTATTTATTTCACTTCCCGGGGTGAAGAAACCCTTTTTGAGAACTCAGAGTGGGTAAATTGGCCATTTTCATGCACTTTTAACCATTCCATAAATCTTGTGTTTAGGGCCCCTGGGAGCATGAAAATCACTTTAAACATGCTAATTTTAGCTCTAACACTGATGATCCACCTACAAATGTGAACTGACGTCAAAAATAAAACATTTGAAAACGGACCATTTTCCACATTTCTGAAGCAGGACGTAATAAGGGGTGTTATCTCTTTTGTCGAAAATCAGCCGTTTTTGCTCGAACATTAAATGCCTCCAAATGGTATTTAATTAACTTCCCGGGGTGAAGAAACCCTTTTTGAGAACTCAGAGTGGGTAAATTGGCCATTTTCATGCACTTTTAACCATTCCATAAATCTTGTGTTTAGGGCCCCTGGGAGCATGAAAATCACTTTAAACATGCTAATTTTAGCTCTAACACTGATGATCCACCTACAAATGTGAACTGACGTTCAAAAATAAAACATTTGAAAACGGACCATTTTCCACATTTCTGAAGCATGACGTAATGGGGGGGGGTGTTATCTCTTTTGTCGAAAATCAGCCGTTTTTGCTCGAACATTAAATGCCTCCAAATGGTATTTATTTCACTTCCCGGGGTGAAGAAACCCTTTTTGAGAACTCAGAGTGGGTAAATTGGCCATTTTCATGCACTTTTAACCATTCCATAAATCTTGTGTTTAGGGCCCCTGGAAGCATGAAAATCACTTTAAACATGCTAATTTTAGCTCTAACACTGATGATCCACCTACAAATGTGAACTGACGTTCAAAAATAAAACATTTGAAAACGGACCATTTTCCACATTTCTGAAGCATGACGTAATGGGGGGGTGTTATCTCTTTTGTCGAAAATCTGCCGTTTTTGCTCGAACATTAAATGCCTCCAAATGGTATTTATTTCACTTCCCGAGCCCCTGGAAGCATGAAAATCACTTTAAACATGCTAATTTTAGCTCTAACACTGATGATCCACCTACAAATGTGAACTGACGTTCAAAAATAAAACATTTGAAAACGGACCATTTTCCACATTTCTGAAGCAGGACGTAATGGGGGGGTGTTATCTCTTTTGTCGAAAATCAGCCGTTTTTGCTCGAACATTAAATGCCTCCAAATGGTATTTATTTCACTTCCCGGGGTGAAGAAACCCTTTTTGAGAACTCAGAGTGGGTAAATTGGCCATTTTCATGCACTTTTAACCATTCCATAAATCTTGTGTTTAGGGCCCCTGGAAGCATGAAAATCACTTTAAACATGCTAATTTTAGCTCTAACACTGATGATCCACCTACAAATGTGAACTGACGTTCAAAAATAAAACATTTGAAATAGGACCATTTTCCACATTTCTGAAGCATGACGTAATGGGGGGGTGTTATCTCTTTTGTCGAAAATCTGCCGTTTTTGCTCGAACATTAAATGCCTCCAAATGGTATTTAATTAACTTCCCGGGGTGAAGAAACCCTTTTTGAGAACTCAGAGTGGGTAAATTGGCCATTTTCATGCACTTTTAACCATTCCATAAATCTTGTGTTTAGGGCCCCTGGGAGCATGAAAATCACTTTAAACATGCTAATTTTAGCTCTAACACTGATGATCCACCTACAAATGTGAACTGACGTTCAAAAATAAAACATTTGAAAACAGAATATTTTCCACATTTCTGAAGCAGGACGTAATGGGGGGGTGTTATCTCTTTTGTCGAAAATCAGCCGTTTTTGCTCGAACATTAAATGCCTCCAAATGGTATTTAATTAACTTCCCGAGCCCCTGGAAGCATGAAAATCACTTTAAACATGCTAATTTTAGCTCTAACACTGATGATCCACCTACAAATGTGAACTGACGTTCAAAAATAAAACATTTGAAAACGGACCATTTTCCACATTTCTGAAGCAGGACGTAATGGGGGGGTGTTATCTCTTTTGTCGAAAATCAGCCGTTTTTGCTCGAACATTAAATGCCTCCAAATGGTATTTATTTCACTTCCCGAGCCCCTGGAAGCATGAAAATCACTTTAAACATGCTAATTTTAGCTCTAACACTGATGATCCACCTACAAATGTGAACTGACGTTCAAAAATAAAACATTTGAAAACGGACCATTTTCCACATTTCTGAAGCAGGACGTAATGGGGGGGTGTTATCTCTTTTGTCGAAAATCAGCCGTTTTTGCTCGAACATGAAATGCCTCCAAATGGTATTTAATTAACTTCCCGGGTGAAGAAACCCTTTTTGAGAACTCAGAGTGGGTAAATTGGCCATTTTCATGCACTTTTAACCATTCCATAAATCTTGTGTTTAGGGCCCCTGGAAGCATGAAAATCACTTTAAACATGCTAAATTTAGCTCTAACACTGATGATCCACCTACAAATGTGAACTGACGTTCAAAAATAAAACATTTGAAAACGGACCATTTTCCACATTTCTGAAGCAGGACGCAATGGGGGGGTGTTATCTCTTTTGTCGAAAATCAGCCGTTTTTGCTCGAACATTAAATGCCTCCAAATGGTATTTAATTAACTTCCCGGGGTGAAGAAACCCTTTTTGAGAACTCAGAGTGGGTAAATTGGCCATTTTCATGCACTTTTAACCATTCCATAAATCTTGTGTTTAGGGCCCCTGGGAGCATGAAAATGACTTTAAACATGCTAATTTTAGCTCTAACACTGATGATCCACCTACAAATGTGAACTGACGTTCAAAAATAAAACATTTGAAAACTGAATATTTTCCACATTTCTGAAGCAGGACGTAATGGGGGGGTGTTATCTTTTTTGTCGAAAATCAGCCGTTTTTGCTCGAACATTAAATGCCTCCAAATGGTATTTAATTAACTTCCCGAGCCCCTGGAAGCATGAAAATCACTTTAAACATGCTAATTTTAGCTCTAACACTGATGATCCACCTACAAATGTGAACTGACGTTCAAAAATAAAACATTTGAAAACTGACCATTTTCCACATTTCTGAAGCAGGACGTAATGGGGGGGTGTTATCTCTTTTGTCGAAAATCAGCCGTTTTTGCTCGAACATTAAATGCCTCCAAATGGTATTTAATTAACTTCCAGCGCCCCTGGAAGCATAAAAATCACTTTAAACATGCTAATTTTAGCTCTAACACTGATGATCCACCTACAAATGTGAACTGACGTTCAAAAATAAAACATTTGAAAACGGACCATTTTCCACATTTCTGAAGCAGGACGTAATGGGGGGGTGTTATCTCTTTTGTCGAAAATCAGCCGTTTTTGCTCGAACATTAAATGCCTCCAAATGGTATTTATTTCACTTCCCGAGCCCCTGGAAGCATGAAAATCACTTTAAACATGCTAATTTTAGCTCTAACACTGATGATCCATCTACAAATGTGAACTGACGTTCAAAAATAAAACATTTGAAAACGGACCATTTTCCACATTTCTGAAGCAGGACGTAATGGGGGGGTGTTATCTCTTTTGTCGAAAATCAGCCGTTTTTGCTCGAACATTAAATGCCTCCAAATGGTATTTATTTCACTTCCCGGGGTGAAGAAACCCTTTTTGAGAACTCAGAGTGGGTAAATTGGCCATTTTCATGCACTTTTAACCATTCCATAAATCTTGTGTTTAGGGCCCCTGGGAGCATGAAAATCACTTTAAACATGCTAATTTTAGCTCTAACACTGATGATCCACCTACAAATGTGAACTGACGTTCAAAAATAAAACATTTGAAAACGGACCATTTTCCACATTTCTGAAGCATGACGTAATGGGGGGGTGTTATCTCTTTTGTCGAAAATCTGCCGTTTTTGCTCGAACATTAAATGCCTCCAAATGGTATTTATTTCACTTCCCGAGCCCCTGGAAGCATGAAAATCACTTTAAACATGCTAATTTTAGCTCTAACACTGATGATCCACCTACAAATGTGAACTGACGTTCAAAAATAAAACATTTGAAAACGGATCATTTTCCACATTTCTGAAGCAGGACGTAATGGGGGGGTGTTATCTCTTTTGTCGAAAATCAGCCGTTTTTGCTCGAACATTAAATGCCTCCAAATGGTATTTATTTCACTTCCCGGGGTGAAGAAACCCTTTTTGAGAACTCAGAGTGGGTAAATTGGCCATTTTCATGCACTTTTAACCATTCCATAAATCTTGTGTTTAGGGCCCCTGGAAGCATGAAAATCACTTTAAACATGCTAATTTTAGCTCTAACACTGATGATCCACCTACAAATGTGAACTGACGTTCAAAAATAAAACATTTGAAAACGGACCATTTTCCACATTTCTGAAGCAGGACGTAATGGGGGGGTGTTATCTCTTTTGTCGAAAATCAGCCGTTTTTGCTCGAACATTAAATGCCTCCAAATGGTATTTATTTCACTTCCCGAGCCCCTGGAAGCATAAAAATCACTTTAAACATGCTAATTTTAGCTCTAACACTGATGATCCACCTACAAATGTGAACTGACGTTCAAAAATAAAACATTTGAAAACGGACCATTTTCCACATTTCTGAAGCAGGACGTAATGGGGGGGTGTTATCTCTTTTGTCGAAAATCAGCCGTTTTTGCTCGAACATTAAATGCCTCCAAATGGTTTTTATTTCACTTCCCGAGCCCCTGGAAGCATAAAAATCACTTTAAACATGCTAATTTTAGCTCTAACACTGATGATCCACCTACAAATGTGAACTGACGTTCAAAAATAAAACATTTGAAAACGGACCATTTTCCACATTTCTGAAGCAGGACGTAATGGGGGGGTGTTATCTCTTTTGTCGAAAATCAGCCGTTTTTGCTCGAACATTAAATGCCTCCAAATGGTTTTTATTTCACTTCCCGAGCCCCTGGAAGCATAAAAATCACTTTAAACATGCTAATTTTAGCTCTAACACTGATGATCCACCTACAAATGTGAACTGACGTTCAAAAATAAAACATTTGAAAACGGACCATTTTCCACATTTCTGAAGCAGGACGTAATGGGGGGGTGTTATCTCTTTTGTCGAAAATCAGCCGTTTTTGCTCGAACATTAAATGCCTCCAAATGGTATTTAATTAACTTCCCGGGGTGAAGAAACCCTTTTTGAGAACTCAGAGTGGGTAAATTGGCCATTTTCATGCACTTTCAACCATTCCATAAATCTTGTGTTTAGGGCCCCTGGAAGCATGAAAATCACTTTAAACATGCTAATTTTAGCTCTAACACTGATGATCCACCTACAAATGTGAACTGACGTTCAAAAATAAAACATTTGAAAACGGACCATTTTCCACATTTCTGAAGCAGGACGTAATGGGGGGGTGTTATCTCTTTTGTCGAAAATCAGCCGTTTTTGCTCGAACATTAAATGCCTCCAAATGGTATTTAATTAACTTCCCGGGGTGAAGAAACCCTTTTTGAGAACTCAGAGTGGGTAAATTGGCCATTTTCATGCACTTTTAACCATTCCATAAATCTTGTGTTTAGGGCCCCTGGGAGCATGAAAATCACTTTAAACATGCTAATTTTAGCTCTAACACTGATGATCCACCTACAAATGTGAACTGACGTTCAAAAATAAAACATTTGAAAACGGACCATTTTCCACATTTCTGAAGCATGACGTAATGGGGGGTGTTATCTCTTTTGTCGAAAATCAGCCGTTTTTGCTCGAACATTAAATGCCTCCAAATGGTATTTATTTCACTTCCCGAGCCCCTGGAAGCATGAAAATCACTTTAAACATGCTAATTTTAGCTCTAACACTGATGATCCACCTACAAATGTGAACTGACGTTCAAAAATAAAACATTTGAAAACGGACCATTTTCCACATTTCTGAAGCATGACGTAATGGGGGGGTGTTATCTCTTTTGTCGAAAATCAGCCGTTTTTGCTCGAACATTAAATGCCTCCAAATGGTATTTATTTCACTTCCCGAGCCCCTGGAAGCATGAAAATCACTTTAAACATGCTAATTTTAGCTCTAACACTGATGATCCACCTACAAATGTGAACTGACGTTCAAAAATAAAACATTTGAAAACGGACCATTTTCCACATTTCTGAAGCATGACGTAATGGGGGGGTGTTATCTCTTTTGTCGAAAATCAGCCGTTTTTGCTCGAACATTAAATGCCTCCAAATGGTATTTAATTAACTTCCAGCGCCCCTGGAAGCATAAAAATCACTTTAAACATGCTAATTTTAGCTCTAACACTGATGATCCACCTACAAATGTGAACTGACGTTCAAAAATAAAACATTTGAAAACGGACCATTTTCCACATTTCTGAAGCAGGACGTAATGGGGGGGTGTTATCTCTTTTGTCGAAAATCAGCCGTTTTTGCTCGAACATTAAATGCCTCCAAATGGTATTTAATTAACTTCCAGCGCCCCTGGAAGCATGAAAATCACTTTAAACATGCTAATTTTAGCTCTAACACTGATGATCCACCTACAAATGTGAACTGACGTTCAAAAATAAAACATTTGAAAACGGACCATTTTCCACATTTCTGAAGCATGACGTAATGGGGGGGGGTGTTATCTCTTTTGTCGAAAATCAGCCGTTTTTGCTCGAACATTAAATGCCTCCAAATGGTATTTATTTCACTTCCCGAGCCCCTGGAAGCATGAAAATCACTTTAAACATGCTAATTTTAGCTCTAACACTGATGATCCACCTACAAATGTGAACTGACGTTCAAAAATAAAACATTTTAAAACTGACCATTTTCCACATTTCTGAAGCATGGCGTAATGGGGGGGTGTTATCTCTTTTGTCGATAATCAGCCGTTTTTGCTCGAACATTAAATGCCTCCAAATGGTATTTATTTCACTTCCCGAGCCCCTGGAAGCATGAAAATCACTTTAAACATGCTAATTTTAGCTCTAACACTGATGATCCACCTACAAATGTGAACTGACGTTCAAAAATAAAACATTTGAAAACGGACCATTTTCCACATTTCTGAAGCAGGACGTAATGGGGGGTGTTATCTCTTTTGTCGAAAATCAGCCGTTTTTGCTCGAACATTAAATGCCTCCAAATGGTATTTAATTAACTTCCCGGGGTGAAGAAACCCTTTTTGAGAACTCAGAGTGGGTAAATTGGCCATTTTCATGCACTTTTAACCATTCCATAAATCTTGTGTTTAGGGCCCCTGGGAGCATGAAAATCACTTTAAACATGCTAATTTTAGCTCTAACACTGATGATCCACCTACAAATGTGAACTGACGTTCAAAAATAAAACATTTGAAAACGGACCATTTTCCACATTTCTGAAGCAGGACGTAATGGGGGGGTGTTATCTCTTTTGTCGAAAATCAGCCGTTTTTGCTCGAACATTAAATGCCTCCAAATGGTATTTAATTAACTTCCCGGGGTGAAGAAACCCTTTTTGAGAACTCAGAGTGGGTAAATTGGCCATTTTCATGCACTTTTAACCATTCCATAAATCTTGTGTTTAGGGCCCCTGGAAGCATGAAAATCACTTTAAACATGCTAATTTTAGCTCTAACACTGATGATCCACCTACAAATGTGAACTGACGTTCAAAAATAAAACATTTGAAAACGGACCATTTTCCACATTTCTGAAGCAGGACGTAATGGGGGGGTGTTATCTCTTTTGTCGAAAATCAGCCGTTTTTGCTCGAACATTAAATGCCTCCAAATGGTTTTTATTTCACTTCCCGAGCCCCTGGAAGCATAAAAATCACTTTAAACATGCTAATTTTAGCTCTAACACTGATGATCCACCTACAAATGTGAACTGACGTTCAAAAATAAAACATTTGAAAACGGACCATTTTCCACATTTCTGAAGCAGGACGTAATGGGGGGGTGTTATCTCTTTTGTCGAAAATCAGCCGTTTTTGCTCGAACATTAAATGCCTCCAAATGGTTTTTATTTCACTTCCCGAGCCCCTGGAAGCATAAAAATCACTTTAAACATGCTAATTTTAGCTCTAACACTGATGATCCACCTACAAATGTGAACTGACGTTCAAAAATAAAACATTTGAAAACGGACCATTTTCCACATTTCTGAAGCAGGACGTAATGGGGGGGTGTTATCTCTTTTGTCGAAAATCAGCCGTTTTTGCTCGAACATTAAATGCCTCCAAATGGTATTTAATTAACTTCCCGGGGTGAAGAAACCCTTTTTGAGAACTCAGAGTGGGTAAATTGGCCATTTTCATGCACTTTTAACCATTCCATAAATCTTGTGTTTAGGGCCCCTGGGAGCATGAAAATCACTTTAAACATGCTAATTTTAGCTCTAACACTGATGATCCACCTACAAATGTGAACTGACGTTCAAAAATAAAACATTTGAAAACGGACCATTTTCCACATTTCTGAAGCAGGACGTAATGGGGGGGTGTTATCTCTTTTGTCGAAAATCAGCCGTTTTTGCTCGAACATTAAATGCCTCCAAATGGTATTTATTTCACTTCCCGGGGTGAAGAAACCCTTTTTGAGAACTCAGAGTGGGTAAATTGGCCATTTTCATGCACTTTTAACCATTCCATAAATCTTGTGTTTAGGGCCCCTGGAAGCATGAAAATCACTTTAAACATGCTAATTTTAGCTCTAACACTGATGATCCACCTACAAATGTGAACTGACGTTCAAAAATAAAACATTTGAAAACGGACCATTTTCCACATTTCTGAAGCAGGACGTAATGGGGGGGTGTTATCTCTTTTGTTGAAAATCAGCCGTTTTTGCTCGAACATTAAATGCCTCCAAATGGTATTTAATTAACTTCCAGCGCCCCTGGAAGCATGAAAATCACTTTAAACATGCTAATTTTAGCTCTAACACTGATGATCCACCTACAAATGTGAACTGACGTTCAAAAATAAAACATTTGAAAACGGACCATTTTCCACATTTCTGAAGCAGGACGTAATGGGGGGGTGTTATCTCTTTTGTCGAAAATCAGCCGTTTTTGCTCGAACATTAAATGCCTCCAAATGGTATTTAATTAACTTCCCGGGGTGAAGAAACCCTTTTTGAGAACTCAGAGTGGGTAAATTGGCCATTTTCATGCACTTTTAACCATTCCATAAATCTTGTGTTTAGGGCCCCTGGAAGCATGAAAATCACTTTAAACATGCTAATTTTAGCTCTAACACTGATGATCCACCTACAAATGTGAACTGACGTTCAAAAATAAAACATTTGAAAACGGACCATTTTCCACATTTCTGAAGCAGGACGTAATGGGGGGGTGTTATCTCTTTTGTCGAAAATCAGCCGTTTTTGCTCGAACATTAAATGCCTCCAAATGGTGTTTAATTAACTTCCCGGGGTGAAGAAACCCTTTTTGAGAACTCAGAGTGGGTAAATTGGCCATTTTCATGCACTTTTAACCATTCCATAAATCTTGTGTTTAGGGCCCCTGGAAGCATGAAAATCACTTTAAACATGCTAATTTTAGCTCTAACACTGATGATCCACCTACAAATGTGAACTGACGTTCAAAAATAAAACATTTGAAAACGGACCATTTTCCACATTTCTGAAGCAGGACGTAATGGGGGGGTGTTATCTCTTTTGTCGAAAATCAGCCGTTTTTGCTCGAACATTAAATGCCTCCAAATGGTATTTAATTAACTTCCCGGGGTGAAGAAACCCTTTTTGAGAACTCAGAGTGGGTAAATTGGCCATTTTCATGCACTTTTAACCATTCCATAAATCTTGTGTTTAGGGCCCCTGGAAGCATGAAAATCACTTTAAACATGCTAATTTTAGCTCTAACACTGATGATCCACCTACAAATGTGAACTGACGTTCAAAAATAAAACATTTGAAAACGGACCATTTTCCACATTTCTGAAGCAGGACGTAATGGGGGGGTGTTATCTCTTTTGTCGAAAATCAGCCGTTTTTGCTCGAACATTAAATGCCTCCAAATGGTATTTAATTAACTTCCAGCGCCCCTGGAAGCATGAAAATCACTTTAAACATGCTAATTTTAGCTCTAACACTGATGATCCACCTACAAATGTGAACTGACGTTCAAAAATAAAACATTTGAAAACGGACCATTTTCACATTTCTGAAGCATGACGTAATGGGGGGGTGTTATCTCTTTTGTCGAAAATCAGCCGTTTTTGCTCGAACATTAAATGCCTCCAAATGGTATTTATTTCACTTCCCGAGCCCCTGGAAGCATGAAAATCACTTTAAACATGCTAATTTTAGCTCTAACACTGATGATCCACCTACAAATGTGAACTGACGTTCAAAAATAAAACATTTGAAAACGGACCATTTTCCACATTTCTGAAGCAGGACGTAATGGGGGGGTGTTATCTCTTTTGTCGAAAATCAGCCGTTTTTGCTCGAACATTAAATGCCTCCAAATGGTATTTATTTCACTTCCCGAGCCCCTGGGAGCATGAAAATCACTTTAAACATGCTAATTTTAGCTCTAACACTGATGATCCACCTACAAATGTGAACTGACGTTCAAAAATAAAACATTTGAAAACGGACCATTTTCCACATTTCTGAAGCATGACGTAATGGGGGGGTGTTATCTCTTTTGTCGAAAATCAGCCGTTTTTGCTCGAACATTAAATGCCTCCAAATGGTATTTATTTCACTTCCCGGGGTGAAGAAACCCTTTTTGAGAACTCAGAGTGGGTAAATTGGCCATTTTCATGCACTTTTAACCATTCCATAAATCTTGTGTTTAGGGCCCCTGGGAGCATGAAAATCACTTTAAACATGCTAATTTTAGCTCTAACACTGATGATCCACCTACAAATGTGAACTGACGTTCAAAAATAAAACATTTGAAAACGGACCATTTTCCACATTTCTGAAGCAGGACGTAATAAGGGGTGTTATCTCTTTTGTCGAAAATCAGCCGTTTTTGCTCGAACATTAAATGCCTCCAAATGGTATTTAATTAACTTCCCGGGGTGAAGAAACCCTTTTTGAGAACTCAGAGTGGGTAAATTGGCCATTTTCATGCACTTTTAACCATTCCATAAATCTTGTGTTTAGGGCCCCTGGGAGCATGAAAATCACTTTAAACATGCTAATTTTAGCTCTAACACTGATGATCCACCTACAAATGTGAACTGACGTTCAAAAATAAAACATTTGAAAACGGACCATTTTCCACATTTCTGAAGCATGACGTAATGGGGGGGTGTTATCTCTTTTGTCGAAAATCAGCCGTTTTTGCTCGAACATTAAATGCCTCCAAATGGTATTTATTTCACTTCCCGGGGTGAAGAAACCCTTTTTGAGAACTCAGAGTGGGTAAATTGGCCATTTTCATGCACTTTTAACCTTTCCATAAATCTTGTGTTTAGGGCCCCTGGAAGCATGAAAATCACTTTAAACATGCTAATTTTAGCTCTAACACTGATGATCCACCTACAAATGTGAACTGACGTTCAAAAATAAAAC